>NC_142392.1:2426203-2729478 GCF_059441095.1 Idiotropiscis lumnitzeri
TTTAAAATTCAAATAGAATAAAAAACATTTAGGATAATGCAACTATGTTAATTATTTTAACTTTTGTTTCATATAACTTAGTAACAAAACGTTATTACATACATTTTTGTTTTACTAAAATATACATACAATAAAATAAAATGTATTTATGCTTTTACATGACGCTCAGTGTGGAACATTAGTATAAAAAAAAAAAAAAAGCTTTGGCGACGTGACCTCTGACCCCCTGACAACGACAACACGAGCGCACGCGGCGAGTTGCCTCACCACTGCGCATGCGCAAAAGCCCCGCCCGAACTCGACCGCGTTTGCGTGTCATTTGAAGCTTTGCCTCTCTCTCCTCCTCAAGCCGCGACGCGCGTTTGATCGCCGACGCCGCCGATGTGTTCGTCAGCTGTGCGGGAGCAATTCGGGGGTGTCGCCGTGTTGTTTTAGGTGCGCGCAGTTCCCAGAGAGGCGAGACAAACGCTTTGACACATTGTGAGAAATATCCGCATTGTCGCCGTGCGACTGTCAACAGCGCAACCACACGAGAGCTGCACATCTGATCTGACACAATTGTGCACGAAAAACTTTCTGAAAGTGCATTGTAACGACGTGTAAACTACATGGTTGTGATGTGTTACTTATAAATATTCAACAAGACATAATTTTCACTCATTTTGTCACATTCTATTGAGTATAAGATATAGCACACAAATATAATGTATACGTGTGCATATAAATCTAAGCAAATATTATCATAAACTTAAAATGCGTCAACTACATAATAAGATGCTACTAAAGTCAATGTGGTGTCAAAACAGAGCTAATTACTTCCTTTTTTGGGTAATGGAAATTATAGTTCACATTTTTGCAATTTTCCAACAATGAAGCACTTTTTAAAAGCATGATAGTTGTAAAAAAAAAATCTACATAAGCTTTGCGGGTGTAAGAAATGTTGAGCCAACACCAACAGCGATTGAAAGCGCCGCCATCTGTGCGACGTCAATGAGCTTTTTTCGCGGCTCAAGTTTGGCCAAAGAAGCGCAAGTGGAAGCGAAAGAAGTGTGGCGAGCGTAATGAAGGTGACGCTAACGCCTCGGCTGATGAGCTCCGAGGTGTTCGCTTGAAATGGGACACCTTTGCCTCGCAGCTGCAGCAAGTGGCGCGCACAAGTGGCAACCACGTCAACATAACGTTCGTGTTTAGTGACTTAAGGCAATCAGTCCCAATTTCGCTCGATGGGTCATAAAATGATTCGTCGAATATCAAAATAGTTGTTGATTAATTTGACCATCGCTTTGCTGTTGATGAATAGTTCCACCGCGATAAAAAAATGGTTTGGACAATTATGCTCATATTCTAACAAAATAATGTATCTTTGTTCACGGCAGAGCAATTAATTTGGTTGCGTCTCGGCACTTGGCGACATTTTTGATTTTCCCAAAGTCAATTTTGCGGTCGCAAAAGAACATCTTCAGGAGGGGGTCCGAGTGGGAAAAGATCAGCGAGGGCAGATGTGGGAATGTCAGCAAGCAGGGCACAGGGGGGTGCGAGAAGGGATGGGGCAGGGCCAGTGGGCCGCGGTAATTAGATCTGGCCAATGTGGGCCCCGGGGCATAAAAGGGGGGCCCGTGGGCAGCAGACCCCTCACATCCCTCAGAGGTGGCCTCTGCTCCCAAAAGCATGGACGTCTTCTCCCCGTCGCAGCTCTACTACGCCGCCCCGTCGCCGGACGCCCTCCACCTGGCCGACGACGACTCGGACGAGGACGAGCATGTGCGGGCGCCCGGCGCGCCGCCGCACCAGCCGGGCCACTGCCTCCAGTGGGCCTGCAAAGCCTGCAAGCGCAAGTCCAGCTTTGTGGACCGCCGGCGCGCCGCCACCATGCGAGAGCGCCGCCGCCTCAAGAAAGTCAACCACGCCTTCGAGGCCCTGCGCCGCTGCACCTCGGCCAACCCCAGCCAGCGCCTGCCCAAGGTGGAGATCCTGCGCAACGCCATCCAGTACATCGAGAGCCTCCAGGAGCTCCTCCGGGAGCAGGTGGACCACTACTACAGCGGCTCCGAACCCGCCAGCCCGCTGTCCAGCTGCTCCGACGGCATGGTGAGACCCCCGACACTCACAAGCCTACTCACAGTTTACAAAGTTTTGCCAAGCTAATATTTCCAATTACAAAAAACGACCAACCTACCAAGAGGCAATCCCCCCCGCCCACGGATGCGCTATTAACATCGCTAAAGAAACAAGCGTCTTTTTTAGAATCCAAGACTCTTCCACAAACTTGTTTGAGATGATTTTCCGTCCCAGAAAGCTTAATTTCCAATTAGGAACTCATCCACTTCCCATCTCCCACCAGGTGAAACACTTTGAGTGTCTTTTTTTTCACCTCCACAACAATCCAATTTTTTGAAGGGTTTTAGAGATAGATGGACACTAAGACTTAGAATTTGCTCACCCCGACAATCTCCCGCCACTGTCTTTTTTGTGATGATGTTGCCACCTTTCTAGTTTTCCGTTTGGAAAAAACAGTAGCTACACCCGTAGACACAAAACCGCCACCATTAGCGTCTATTGCGATGACTTTCCCGCCGATGCTAAAAATCCATTTTAAAGAGGTAGGGGAGAAAAAAAAGAACGGGAGCATTCCGAACGCCTGGCGCACCTCTGCCGGGACGGGCGCAGATTTACAAGGAGAAAGTGTCGTCTCGCACAAGCCGCTGTGGCTCGCACTGACCCAATCGATTGGCCACGCTGGGGAAGGAGAGGAAGGAGCCCTCGCTGCCCCGCTTTGGGCTTCAAGGCGCACCCCCCCTCCGACCAGCCCACGATTTATTAGGCTGTCCACAATCTCAGGAAGGGCAGAAATATTTATGTATTCTGCTTGTTTTTTTTTTTTCCAGACTGACAGCAACAGTCCAGTGTGGCAGCAGCTCAACTACAGCAGCACTTATTCCTACGCAAAGAACGGTGAGAGCACCCCGGCACACCTTTTACCCGTCACCCCGGTGAATAACAACAATCATCTCCCTGCAGAGAGTTTGTCGGACAAGCCGGCGGGTGCGTCCAGTCTGCAGTGCCTGTCCAGCATCGTGGACCGGCTGTCCGTGCCACAACTCGGTCGCCGGGCCTCCCAGGCCATCCCGTCGCCCGCCAACTTGGCCGACTCGCAGCCGTGTACGTCAAGTAGCCCCGTCTACCACGTCCTGTGAGGAACCCGGCAGTATTTTTTGGGACAGTGCACGACAAAATTGTAAATATGAAATGTAAATTCTCATTTATTGCCACGCTCATTAAATATTTTCTTTTGTACCGGAGAGCTTGGTGTTGTTGGTGTTAAGATCAAAGGAATTGACATATTTGGGGGAAATTTGAGGTGGTGTTAATAAACAGGAATTGGAACGGGGGGATTGTAGAGAGGCCGACTCAGTATACTTATTTGTTCTTTGCAACCAAATGTGAGTCATCATCAACACCCTTGACGATTTCATCGACACATGAACAAATGGCCTTGAATAGCACAAATTGTTGAATTGGGAGGGAAGTGAGGGTGCTTCGTGTGAAGGGCATCACTAAACGACGGTGTCATCCCGAGGTGAAAAAAAGAAACAAATGCTAACTAACATTAATTTGCTCTAAAGTACGTGACTAAACGGTTGGGTGATTTTTTTTTTTCTTTAAAAAAAAACCCATTACATCATTTGACTGATTTTTAACATGACATACTAACAGGGCGACATTGTGGATATTTTGCTCTTTTAAAAAAATATATAATTTAATTTGCCCTATTTGTAATGACTGATTATTTGTTTTTAGTTAACAAGCTTGAATGGGCAGAAGTGGTGAGAACTAAATGATTTGTTAAACTAGCACAATTTAGCAAAGTGATACTTTTTTTTATAGTATAAACAATTTTTGCAACTGAGACTCAAAGTATATTATGAGATCCATTTGCACTTGACAGCTTTGTTTGCAGCACTTACCAACGGCGTAGACGGGCAACTCCGGGCATAGCGGACATTCCAGGCAGCGGCTTAAGTTCCACTGAGCTCCCTAACTTTGTGTGCAACACGAAATGTCAGCCACGACAGTTTTCCATGAGACGAGTCATGCTCGGGAATGGCTTGCATGCCAGACCTGTGTCAAACAAACCAGGATTTGTATGAAACTACTTTTCAGAAAAATATTACATCATCATAATTATTATTGTTGTTAATCAATTGATCCATTCGGATTTTCTTGGAACTATCATTCTCAAAAAAAATCATGGGCTTCATTTAGATCAATGATTCAATTAAATTACTACTCACGTGGCTTCCTTTATACTTTGGGGATCCCTGATCCAAAATTAACTAAAATGTTAAGAATATATGTGTAAAATTGTTCTTGTATTATTTTAAATGTTTTCTGTAAAGATATAAAAAATGATGAGTGCAATTGAGTTTATATTTATTGTTCTTTCTTGAATACTAGGCCAGCTATTGACTGCAGTACAGCGGTACTCCACTGGATGGAGCCGTTCCCTTGTCATGATTCCTTCGACCTATTTCTATCACTTTATTCACAACTATCCCACCCAAATAAATAAAAACCAACACCTATCTATTTAGCATGTAACATTAATTTAAAAATGTCAGATTTTTTTTTATAAAGACGTTTTCCCCCATCGTGGTATAACGTTTAAAAGGCACTTGATCCGATCATTCAAAACCAATGAGAAATACCCGGATGTTAGCTAAATCCCACGATGGAACTTTTATACTTATTCAGCACACCAAGATAAATGAGTATAAAACTAACAGCACTGTTATTGTTGTAATATACACACCAAAAATTGCAAATGAGCTCACTTTTTCGTGTCAATGGACAATAAACGTGAACACGGTAATTGACATTACCTATCACGCCGTCCACGACATCCGGTCAAGCTCCGGAAGTTAATTATCCGTGCCCTTTGCTTGTAATTTATGCTAGTCTGCTGCCCCCTTGCGGCAAGGAGTGTAGATAGATCGACTGCATATTAATCCCGTGAAAACGATGAGGTGAAAACAAGAACACTGGGTTCACTGTACACAAGCACATAGATTTATTTATACAAATATAGTATGTATAACAATTGCATATCAACAATGTCTTGTATTTTTTTATTTAAATGATTTCAAGATAGAAAACAATACAATGCGAACCCCCCAAAATGTATTATGTTTATTATTATCATATGACTGGTACAAATCTGGCAGTGTGTCATGTGCTGCACTTTAAATGAAGTGATCACTCATGAATACTATAAAATGTGTGGATAAAGTGGAGATTCTTGTGGTGTTTTTTGGTCAGTTTGGGATGGGTAGATGACAAATTAATGTATAAAGAAAATACAAACATACACACCTGCACACACACACACACCTACACACGTACACACACACACACACACAAAATGAAGTATTTGAACAAGTAAGAAGGAACACTGGATTATTGTATCCAAGGAAAAAACATTCCACATTTTCACCTGCAATGATTGTCAAAATACCGACACCCACATCATCTGCACAATGTAAAGATCTTCCATAATCGCCTTTCGAAATGTACACAAAGGGAACAATAAAACTCTGTTCATAAATATAATTTACCTATGACAAATAAAGACAAATCTGGTGTATTTGGGTTGGAAGAGGCTGACATTCTGCTCGTCTAATAAAGAATTATTGCACAAAAACGGAAGGGAAACAGACATTATTACAAAGGATTTAAAAATTAAATACAAACGAGAGAAAATATTAAATGAATTATCAATTTTGCTCTAATTTTTAAATCACGATTCATCTACGAGAAATAATTCCTAATCCAAATAATTAATTTCATTGCCGCTTGCCAGGTGGTGTGTTTATTGCTAAAGCTACCGGGTACAAAACAAGTTTTTTGCTACCATTAAAAACAGTTTTTGTCTCAAAAACAACGTCCATACACAAGCACCATTACGAGTGAGCCATGACGGGGAAAAAAACAAAAAACAAGTGGACCAGTGTAAAGAAAGACAGCAAAGAGAAGACAAAAGATAAAAAGAAGAAGTTTCTTTTTCCCAAGCACCAAATTTGGGACAAAACACTTGCGTTGTTTTTCGGCTCAAGAACGTCAGAATTGGCGCGATCGTCCTCACTTCAAGAACTTCGGGTTGGTCGGCACCTCCAAGAGATCCAGCAGACATCGCAACGACGTTTACTTTTTCTTCTTCTGGAACAACCTGACAGACAAGGAGGAGAACACGCTGAGAGCAGTTGTCTGTCGTATGACAGATCATCAAACTTTGTGCCAAGCAACAATCAACCAAAATGAGCCTAAAAATGGCCGCTTCAAACCAAAATGGCGGACTTCCTGAGTCTTCTTGAGATCTTTTGGCGGATCTACTCTTGATAGTCATGCCGACCGAATTTCACGTTGCAAAGTGAAACTGACTTTGGGAGGGGGCGTGGCTTAAATGGCCGACTGCATTTCTTCCCCACGGATGACATTTTTCGTGACCCTCCCCCCCGCGAGCTGCCCCACCACGTCAGCCATGAAGCGCCTCACCTACGACGTGTGATTCTGCTGAGTGGACATGTTGTGTTGCTGCTGCTGCTGCATGAGCAGCTGCTGCTGCTGGCGGCGGCGGGCGGTGCGAAGCTTCTCGAAGCGCGCCTCCATCTCCTCCAGCACCTTGGGCGTGTAGCGCACCACAAGTTTGACGCTGTCCTTGGCCGCCTTCAGCAGCTCCACCGCCTTCTCGTGGTGCTCGCCCTCCACGCTCTGCAAACAACCAAAAATAGGATGAGTACATTCGGTGGTGGGAAATAACCGAGTAGAAATGCTAAGTTGATTTTTCAGTGTTTTCATCATAAATTGGCGAGATTTTTAAAAATCACCTCTAAAATGGCCACTTTAAAGCACAATGGCGGGATTTCTGTGAGTTTTCAGTTATGGCTTCTTGAGACTTTTTTGCAGGTCTACTCATGATAGACATGTCTACCAAATTTCATGTTGCTAAGTCAAATTGTAAAAAATAACAAAAAAAACATGGGGCACGGGAAAGATCCCTGGAATCACCCACAAAATGGCTGCTTTAAACTGCTTCAACTTAAGTACTGAGTATGAGTACGTTTACCAACTTAGGTTGTTCCAGAAATCGAATTTGTACGCACCACCCCGTTGACGGACAGGAGCTGGTCGCCTCTTTTAAGACCGCCGTGGCGCTCGGCCACCCCGCCGGGAATGATGCGAGAGATGTAGATGGGCGAGTTCTGCTCCTTGCCGCCCATCACATTGAAGCCAAGCCCCTCCTCCGTTTTGGGAAGCTCCACCACTCGTGGATGCGAGTGGCCCTCGCTGGCGGCGAAGGCGGCAACCGTGGCCTGGTTATAACACCGCCGATTAAAACACTTGGCAGCCCCACGCTGAACGAAATCCGACTTTGTGGCGTCTGCTCTTACCTTGGCCGTGGCTCTGGCCTGATATTCCGGGCAGCCGTTGACGGTGATGGTTTCATTCATGTACTGGTACACCTGTGAAGAGAGACGCGAGATGTAAGATGGTGACTGGCGCCGCATGCTGCTTCACCCGGACCCGATGGGTTACTCACTTCACGGATGGCGGTGCAAAACTCGCTCTGGAGCACCTTCTTCAGCGACTGCAGCTTGTAACCGGGAACGTCGCCCGACTCCTGAAGCTTCTCCAGCAGCTCGATGGCCCTGGCGACATCTGCTGGGTCAAAAGACAGCGAGAGAGGCGCGTGATGTGATCGGCATGATTAATCGCTGATTTTGGTGGGATTGCTCGAATGTTCATAGCAGTGTGATGATGTTGCGCAGACCCGACTAGTTTGTTACATAAACAGGCTGCAGAAGAAATCGTAACAATGAAGAAAGTGGGGCGGATTTTGCCCTTTTAGCAAAACTCTGTGGCTAATTGGTCTTATGTTGTGTTGAAGAATGAACTGCACCAGATGGCAGCCCAATTAATTCAGAGCCGACGGCTTGAGCACCTCAACGGGCTGCTGTAGGAATATTAATCTTGACCTTTTAACTGAAATTCAATTGAGTTGTAAACTTTGCATGTTGATTGTGTTTTCCTCAACACGATTCGGTCGCACCGAGTACAGGCCGATTTTCACAGCTACGCCTAGATAGGCCTGATCAATTGATTCTTCAGACTCTGCTGTGTCTCTTCTTCGGTGTCACGAGATCTAGCGGCCAGGGACAAAACACGACAGTGCAATTGCACTCGCTATTATGTACAAGTGGGTCACCGCGAGAGACACAAAACACGAGCCCTGCACAGACACACAAAGCGAGCAGAGGGAGAGGAAAGACCCCAGAGGACCGCCTCAAACCTATGACATCATCAGGAAAGTTATTTTCTTCAGAACCATAACAGGAAACGCTGCAGTGGACCCGGCACTACATTCGTTTCCTCCTGCTAAACCGCTGCTGGCGCACACCCAGGGGAGCACAATAAAATATATATTTTTTTTAAACTCCAAATGTACTTTGCAACAATACTAGCATAATTAATGCTAGTATTTATTAGTTCTAAACTGATATTTTAAGGGGCACAAACACAAACACCCCCCCCCCCCCCCCACACACACACACACACACACTGGTTATAGGCACTAAAGACAAAACGGAGTTATTCATTTGCAGCGCATCATAAATGTAAAAATATTCAGGAGTGTTTTCTCAAGCATGTCGAAACGTGAACGAAAACATTCCTAACGCGGGAACAACTTCTTCCATGTGTTTGCCGTGTAGCAAAATGAGAAAGAGGAATCCTAAATGTATTTATAGCCAATGCCTGCTTTCAGGTTTGGTGCGCCGAATAGCTGAGGGATCTTCTTTCCGGCAACAGCATATTTGAGTGAGGGTCGTTTTGAGGCGCGTGTAAAAATCAACCCAAAAATAAAATTATGCAAATAAAGCTAACCATACAGAATAATAAATCACAATTAATCAGATTTTAGTGCTATTAATTAAACAGCACGTTTATTTTTATTTTTTTATTGTACTCAATATCATATGGACAGCTGTTCCTCATATCGTTATTCAAATTATTCGGCACAGGACGCAAGAGCACGTTGCAAAATGCATCATTAATAAATATAAAACAATGATTTGTATTACAGTAAAAAATAAAAAAATACGAGCATGCCTGGCTAGCATACACGCGCACGCAGGTTGCATAATTTATAGGAACAACGATGCCACCATAAACATAATAATAACCGTCGTCGCGTGAGAGCACGTGAACGCACCATCGTGCATGCCAGCACGTGAACGCAACATTTGGATGGTGCGTCGCAATCACGACGTTGTTGGCGCAAATATTTCCCCGCGAACATTATCGAAATGATGAAAAATGAAAATTACGGGGGAAGGGTGGCCGTGCTGAGGAGAAAGAAGCTCCTTACCTCGATCCAGAGTGAGCGGCTGTTGGAGCACCGTCGCCATGGCTGGAGGACGGAAAAGGTGGAGTGGAGGAGGCGAGCGAGCGCTGGATGGAGGCTGGCAGGCAGGCAGGCAGGCTGCAGCAGCTCACAAACACCACGGAGAGAGGGGGAGAGAGAGAGAGAGAGAGAGAGAGAGAGAGAGAGAGAGAGAGACAGAGAGAGAGAGAGAGACAGAGAGAGAGAGAGAGAGAATATGATAATGGCATAATAAACTCAATTGGCACCAATGGACAACAGTCCATAACCTGCATTTGTGTTTACAAAATAAATATCATACTGATAGAAAACGAGAGGCATACAAAACTGTTTTGGAAGGGAAAAAAAATACTGAAAAGAATCCCTCACTCAAATGTTAGTGGCGTGGCAAGAAATTGATTATATGTGCGTGGAAACAAAACGTGCATGCAATGTGCATTATTGATTGAACGCTGCAGAGGATGTCAACGATTGCTCCACATGCATGCGCGACTCCATCACATGCGGACGCGCACCTCACGTGCACAAGCTTAACTCATACCTAATCCATGCAGCCGTCATCCATCCGTCCGTCGGTCCGTCCAGCATTTTCCCATCCAGTCATCAACTTAAGCCCTTTGGAATTAATCCTCATGTTGACGTCTTTACAAACGGCAAAAACCTCTCACTGGCATTTCTGGACTGCCCAATCAAAAGTATCCATCTCCTGGATTTTTTTAACAAAAAATAATTTTTGGAGAAAAGGGAAAAAGTTAGACATTGTGAAAGTAGTTTGTCATTTGCACAGAAACGAAAAGAAGTCAGTTTAAATGATTCCTTAATAAATTGCTAGTGATGTCACAAGTTGTCATTTGTTGCTAGGCAGGATTTATACCTAGCGTACGTGTTGCCTCTGCCAGAATATTAATATAATAGAAAACACACACAATCATTCAGTAGTTTTGATCATTACAGCGTTTCCCCCTCTGTATAATGGACAGGCATTAGGAGTGTTTCCTTACACTAGATACGTTTATACTGTGTATATTTGCATGCTTTTTATGAATGTCTGCTGCTAATGTTATACATTAACGGCTACATTACGCCGCCGACTCTGTGTGATTTATATCTTTGCTGCTGTAACACCTCAAATTTCCCCATTGTGGGACTAATAAAGGACATCTTTATCTTTATCTTTATTAAAAATCATCCATTGGTTGGTCACAAGAGAATTGAAAATATAATGTTTAATCAAATCATCAAATAAATATTTTTTTCTTTTCATCTCCACCAAAAAACAAATAAAGTGATTCCCCCCCCCATAAATTGTGGAAAAAACAGCACAGAAAACAAATCTAAATACATGGTACCCTTTTCCCTGGGAGAAAATAAAACAATTTTATGTAAACAACCTTTCACAATTAAATCGCCGCTGAAAGAAAAAAACGTTTTATTTTTACCACAGCTCCCTCTGGTGGATACGGAGTACCTGGACGAAACCCGCACTTCAAAAACGCTAACGCGTTTATTCGTTCGTGTACTTTTTCCATCACAAGAAATGTAAAGCAGAGAACGAGTACAAATAAAACAACAAAAATCACATCGCCCTCTGGTGGATGTGGGTGTGTAGTGCATAGAGGTAAACAACCCACAGGCTACGCTTGCTTCCAGTTTGGCATGACAGGAAATCATATGACGTGGAATATTAATGACATTTTCACCATATGTGGCACTAGCATCCAGTTGTGCATGCAGATGTCAGTGGGGAGGAGAGGAATGGTGGGGATGAGGGGCACCAGTGGGTGGGATTAGTCTGGAGAGCTTTGACGTCATTCCGCAAGAACGAGCGATCAAATTAGATTTGTTTTCCTTTTAGCGGCTGGAATGGTTAGTGCGCAACATTTCATCTTCTAAATGACTCGAAATTTAAAAACATGATGTTCTTCCAAACCACATTCAACCAAGCATTTTATTTACAAAAAATTGGGATCGTAGATTAGTCCAATATTACTCCTATCAAAATCCCGATTCAGTGGTTCTCAAACGTGTCACACCAACGTAAAAAAACAATACTGTCATTAACGAATACATGCAAACGTATCGCACTGAAAAGTTCCATACAACTACACTGCTGTGATTCTTTTGTGCACCGCTAGAGGGAGCCCTTGTAGCCACTGCAAAGAAAACAATAATAATACGTATACTATAATAAAAAATACGCAAATTTGGAAAAATGCATTTATTTTTACAGTTAGTTGAGTTGTAAATTTCCAAAAATGTGAAGTAAACAATTTTGCATGTACAGTAAAATTCACATTTTTATTAATACAGTGTTTATAAATGAGAAAAACCTTATAAAATTAACATTTAGTATTATTTTATTTAAAAAAATCAACAAAAAAGTTCGTATTTAATACTGACACATTCTAAATAAAAAGTGAGTTTGCCAACTCCTGTTTTAAGAGTGATTTTTTTACCCTCATAACTGAATGCACTTTAAATGTAATTTAACTCATTAAATGCATGACGTGTGTTTGAGTTAAGAAAAAAAAAGAGGCGTGGTTATGAATCCAGTTCAAAGTTCACATTCTTAAGGATGCAACTTGGAGAAGTTCTCCACTCAGGTAGCCTCGCGACGTCACCGGAAGCGTGTGCGTGTTTGAGTGCGTGCGCGCGCGGAAATACGAAGAAGCGAAAACTGTGCAAAACTTTTTAAGAGTTTTCGGAAGCAGCTGCAGGAGCCATGCACGCGCAAATCTCGAAATTGTGCACAAGGAGTAGCAGGCTTGGGAGTCGCTTGTGGGGCGTTTGTGTTTGTGGGAAAACAGACTTTTTGCAACGCAGCTCCGCGGGCGATGCGCCCACGGCGGCGGCGGCGGAACGCTACGGCCGAGCCTTCGCGGCGGCCCGGGACCGACCGGAGCAGTACTGGGCCGAAGCGAGTCAGGACATACGCTGGTTCGAACCTTGGAGCAAAACACTGTACGTGGAGCACCCAGTGTTCCCCAACTGGTAGGTTTGTAGCGGGGTCAGACGAAATGACGACGCTTGGAAGTGGGACATGAACGCACCACAAGCACATGACAATAACACGTCTGTTTTTTCAGTCGAATTTGATGGCAAAACAGCCAAGTGAGTGTTAAAATCATGTTTCTTTTCGCTTAGAAAGGGATTGTTGGCAACGTGCAAAGCAAAGGAAAGCGTTCTGTGGGGTTAGAAAAAAATATATATTTTCATAAGAACAGAGTGGAAATGTTTACAATAAAATCGGAAATTGCATTGAAAATGAAAGTGGAAATATTTTTATATTACCGCTCAGGATTGTTACATATACTTTTATCTATTCATTTTTTTTGTCCGGGAGGTTCGTGGGTGGCCAACTAAACATGTGTTACAACGCCGTGGATCGTCACGTGGAAGACGGCCGTGGCGAGCAGGCGGCCATCATCTACGACAGCCCCGTGACGAGCACCAAGTGCATCATCACCTACCGGGAACTCCAGGACCAAGTAACAAATGTTTAAAAGCACGGAATCAATAAAGCCTCGGCGGACTTTGCATTAGAATACTGAGAGACAAAAGTAGACCATCTTGCAAAAACGACAGTTTGCAACTTTGTTGCACATTAAGTGATTTAGAACCACACTACCAAAGTGCTGCACCAGAAAAATTGGAACCCTGTGTGGGGTTTTGGGCTTCCAATTACAGTACAAATACATGCATACATCCAAGTATTTTCAACATTTGTATTTTGCGACAGGTGTCACGGCTCGCCGGTGTCCTAGTGAAGAACGGGGTTGGCAAAGGGGACGTGGTGGTCATCTACATGCCCATGATCCCCCAGGCCATGTTCGCCATGTTGGCGTGCGCTCGGATTGGCGCGCCGCACAGCCTCATCTTTGGCGGCTTTGCCTCCAAAGAGTTGTCGGTGCGCATAAATCATGCCAAGGTGAGACGGGGGTCGTCAGGGTTGCTTGTTGATTTAGTCAACAGACAGGAAAGGAAACAAATGTTCAAGATGGCTCCAAGACATCATTAGTACACTGTTGACTATTTTGTGTCATTTGTTTAAAATGCAAACACGGGCCAGGGAAAACAAATATTTAGGTAAAATAGTTATAGTCATCAATATGGATGAATGACACGTGTCGGTACGGGAAAGCCTCTGACATGCTCGAGTTGAGAGCGTGAATGTATTGTTCATGTGTTTTAATTTGAGTTCTAATTTCCCACTAATTTTATAGAGTTACATTGTATTGTAAAATAGTAATAAATAAGTGAAAAAATCATTTGTAATCGTGCTCTAATCGGATGACAAAATGGAAATGCAAAATTATTATTATTATTTTTTTTGGCAGCCCAAAATGATTCTGACCGCCTCGTTCGGGATCGAGCCGGGCCGCCGGGTTGCCTACGTGCCCCTGGTGGAAAAGGCCTTGGAACTCGGCTCTCACAGACCCTCCAAAGTTCTCGTCTACTGCAGAGACAACATGGTGAGGAGCTTTTGGAAGATTAGAAGAGCTGGTGTCTAATTTTTTTTTTTATGACATACAAGTACTTTTGAAGGTTCCAGGAATGTGTTTGAAACGCGGCTATGGGCACCGTACCGGAATGTTGAAGCGCTTGGAATTTTAGACGGGGATGTGAATTTTATTCCCCGTTTGTGTCCTTGCAGGAGAAAGTGTCGCTCAATGGCGACTTGTCTCTGGACTGGCACGAAGAGATGGCGGCCGCCCGGCCCCACGACTGCGTCCCCGTCCCCTCCAACCACCCGCTCTACATCCTCTACACATCCGGCACCACCGGAACACCTAAGGTCACCAAACTGGACTTTACTTCCTCCTGATCCTGCGTTCGGAAAATATGCAAATTTACATCAACATTTAATATTAAAATAATTTTAAGAAAGACTTGATTCATGATAAATGAGCTGTTTTTTTTTAAAGAAATTAACATTTAATTGACTTGTTTATTTTGTTTAAAATAAGTAGTACCAAAGTATATTTCTATTATTATTATTATTATTAATTATTTTTATTAAAACATTTTGGCAAGGTCACTCTGCAACAATTGTTGTTCTCGCCAAACAGGGTGTGGTGAGGGACACTGGGGGTTGCGCCGTGATGCTGAAGTGGACCATGTCCAACATTTACGGACTCCAGCCCGGCGAGGTAAGTGCTCGTTAACATATTTGGAGCCCGTCTTCGCTTGGCGGCTAACCTGCGACGGCAGGTTTGGTGGGCGGCGTCGGACCTGGGCTGGGTGGTGGGCCACTCGTACATCTGCTACGGCCCCCTCCTGCACGGAAACAGCACCATCCTCTACGAGGGCAAGCCCGTGGGCACTCCGGACCCCGGCGCCTTCTTCCGCGTCCTCTCCGAGCACGGCGCCGCCACCATGTTCAGCGCGCCCACCGCCATCCGGGCCATCCGCCAGCAGGACCCCAGCGCCCGAAGCGGGGCGGCCTACCCGCTCCCCAGGTGGTCGGCGGGATCTCCTGCGATGCGTGCCCCGTCCGGGATGCCGTGATTGACACATTTGTCCTCCCAGGCTGCGCGCCGTCTTCTTGGCGGGGGAGCGCTGCGACGTGGAGACGCTGGAGTGGACCAAGAGGAGCTTCGGGGCTCCCGTGTTGGATCACTGGTGGCAGACGGGTAAAAAAAAACAAACAACTTCAAACTCATGATTACGCAACATTTGATACATACAGAAAATTTGCATGAAAATAAAATCCCGAATATTGCGACTCACTTCCACAGTTGACGTGCGTCGTCGCAGTAAAAAACAAAATGAATGAAAATGGAGCATTTTTTTCTGGATGCAATCATTTTGCCACAAGTGGTTCTTCCACTTGCTGCTGTGCCATTTTGAAGGCTGATATTAATCCGTGTGCTATTTTTGGAGGTGGAGGTCGCCGCTGATGTCATCGGTGTTGCCAGGCAACAAATGTGCGTTTTCCAGCTGTTAGGTGGGCTTTGATGAGAAAACAATGCGCGGATAACCGTCTTCATTGTCTTGCCAAATAATCTGACCCTTAATTAAAAACGCTCGTCTACACACCCACCGATGGTGTGAAATGATAATTACGACGCGAGGGCCCCTCACTTTCTGCCACACTGTCTTTCCCGACACTCGAGGGCTGGAAGACCAGCATGAAAACGCAACAAAACCATGCTGGCCTTGGCGTTTTTTTAAGGACAAAGATGATTTAAAAACATTTTTTTTTTGGTGTCTGTTTCAGAGACGGGCTCTCCCATCACATCCACGTGCATTGGCCTGGGCAACTCACTGACGCCCCCTGCAGGCCAGGCCGGCAAACCCGTGCCAGGCTATGACGGTACGATTTAAACCCCGCCCCCAAAAATAAAACATTAAATAAACATCCTTTGCTTTTGCAGTGATGGTGATTGACGACAACATGCGACGAGTAAAGCCGGGAACTCTGGGGAACATCGTGGTGAGGTAAGCGTGTTCGTCATCATCATCATCATCATGTGATCTGCTTCCTGTTGGTCATGGCCGTGTTAATCCCCCACACGGAACTACTGCCAAGAAACTTTTTGTTCTTAATTCAATATTTAAAGAAGGAGAACAGCTGCAGGTGCCATTAAATCCATTACGAGACCAAGACCCGCTTCATGAATCAAACTCGGGCGTTTTGTTGGCACTTTGACAAGAGAGCGAAAGAGAGAAAAAGAAAAAAAAAAAACATTTTTGATGTGCACGTAGCTGTTGACAGAATGGAAGACAAAAAAAAAGATTAGATGGATGGGATGAAAGTGACGTGGAAGGAAGGCAGGAGGAACAGATGAAAGGGGCGGAGACGTCGCCATGGACATTAAAACAGCATGGAAGGAAAGAAGGGAGGAAAAAAAGGGATTAGGAGGGATGGACTGAACTAAAAAAAAAGTGGAAGATAGACAGCAGCAATGAGGGAAGGCAAAAAGAGAAAGGCAATGGGTAAGGATGTGAAGAGAGGACTGAAGGAAGCTTAAAGGAGACAGGAGGAAGGAGAAGAAGGACACATTTGAAGGAAGACAACAGGGCAAAGACAAGAAAGTAGGAAGGAGAAATGAGACAAAATTGACAGGTTTGAAAGAATGAGGAAAAAGACAAACGGCACTTTCAAGATACAATCTGTTGTCATAATGCATAAAGTAATAGATAACTTGTACTCTTACTTGTCTACTGTGTGCAGATTACCTCTGCCGCCTGGAACCGCGTCATCTTTGTGGCAGAACTTGGATCTTTTCAAGCAGATCTACTTCACCAAATTCCCCGTGAGTGTGGAAGGAGTGGTGGCAGGGCGCCCTCTGGTGGACAAAAACAGCAAGACCATTACTCGCAGCTTCGAATGGCAATACCAATGCTACGGTACTTGTACTCGAATCAGGGCTACTACGACACCATGGATGCTGGCTTTGTGGATCCGGAAGGCTTCTTGTACATCATGTCGCGCTCTGATGATGTCATCAATGTGGCTGGACACAGGCTGTCAGCGGGAGCGTTGGAGGAGGTAGGAGTCGAGCCCTATAAACACGAATATGCGATCCGTCAATGTGTCCGCCATATTGGATGTGGCAGATTTGCTGCATCAACCAATGTTTGTCATCGTGCAAAAGAGCTCTCGGGAGATTTTTTTTTTTTTTGGCAGTCTGTTATGCAGCACCCGGCCGTTGCTGACTGCGCCGTGGTGGGCTTAGAGGACCCTCTGAAGGGCCACGTCCCCCTTGCCTTGTGCGTGCTCAAAAACGGTGAGGATGCGGACGAAACTGCAGAAAGTCATCAAAACAAGCCGCCTCGTTTGATTGCGTCTCATTTGTCTTCTCAGGCGTACAGCAGTGCCAAGAGGAGGTTGCGCGCGAGACGGTGAAGCTGGTACGGGACACGGTGGGACCCGTGGCCGCCTTCCGGAGGGTTCTTTTCGTCCGCAGGCTACCCAAGACACGTTCTGGAAAGATCCCACGCTCCTCGTTGGGAAATCTGGTTAACGGGAAGCCGTATAAGGTACATCCAACATCACCTTTCGGGTGGTTGAATGCAGCAGGAGGTTGCCATGACAACTGTGGAACTTTTCTGCGCAGATCACACCCACCATCGAGGACCCCGAAGTGTTCAAGGAGATTGAGAAATCTGTGAGGTCGCACGCCGCCTGAACTCACCGCGGGCAACGAGGGAGAGGAAACACTCGAGTTTAGTTTAGAGCCGGGCTGGCTGAGTCTGGTCCTCAAGAGCACCTTTGCAGCCGGTTTGAGATGTCACCCTCCTGCAACACACCTCATTAGCTTGCTGATGAACTGATCACTCCAAACAGGTGATAAGAAGTCTGTTAGAGTTGAAATAGCAGAGAAGACTAATCTGAAAACAATTTCACTACAAGAAAAAATAATTGAAGGAAAAAAAAAGCAACTGAAACAATCTTTAAGCAAACAAAAATTCAGTAAGTCCAGAAATAAAAAACATACGTAGCAAAAAATTAAAAATAATACACCATAAAGCTAAAAAAATTAAGCAAATTAAAAAATATATATTTTTTGTTACAATGCATGTTAAAATTAAGCAATTGAAATTTGAAAAATTCAAGTAAAATAAAAGGCAAACTACCATTTTGTACATTAAAAAAAGTGTTTTGTGTGGTTTTTTTAAATGAAACCATCTACTCACAGTAGTTTTTCCTTTTAATTTCTTTTTTTTGCTCACCACTGACTTTTAGGTTTTCCACCGACGTACGTACAAGTCAGAAATAAATCCAAACGTATTCACACAAAATGAAACCATGAGACGTCCTTGTTCGTGCAAATAGAAAGACTTCCAAAAACAAAACGAAAAAGAAGTTATGCTTCGCTCCAAAGACGGCAAATGTCAAATCACGGCAAGCGTTTGCTGCTGCTGTTCTTTTTTTCTTCTTCTTTTTTTTACGAATACACGCGCCCAGACACACACACACGCACACACACAGGATGAGCGGAGGCCATTTTCCCGCTAAGTCACTTGGGGTTGTTCGCCGCTCGTGTGCTTGTTAGTCCTCCGGCCACAAGAGGGAGGCGACAGCGTCCTCTTAGAAAGGAAGTTGTCCCTCCCAAAAAAAAAAGAAAAAAAAAAAATCAAATAGAAAGTTTGTCAGGGTCCGAGAGCAGCATATATTATTCATCTATGGTCCACTAACTTCTTATTTGCTCAATAATCTTTTTTTTTTTTTAATTTTTTTTACACATATATATTAAAAAAATGTCATATTTATATTAATTTACATAACCTACTTTAAATACACAGTACGCTTCAGGGAAATGGCGACCAGCCCGCTGCGGGAGAGTTTAGCACCGGAGGTGGCGGCTGGCTGGCGTCCACATTGAGAAATATGGAAAAGGGGCGGGGGCTTTATTCGAGAGGGGGGGGGGGTTTGGTGTGTGAGGCGGAGAAACGAGGGGCTTTTTGGCAGTGCGAGGTTATCCCGATGGCATAGCCCCCCGACCTCGCCCCCTCCCCTCACGGGAACTGCGCCATGTACCCCCTCCCCTCATCCCCAAGATGAGTGGGCCCATCCGGCGACTCGGTTCAGAACTGGGCCTACGAAAAAAAGAAAAGGATGAGTCATACGTGTCATGTGGTTCGGGGACGACTACGGATGTTCATCCGACTCGACATGCAGCTGGATGACGGAATAAAAGCCAACAAATAATCAGAATGAACATCCGTTACGTCATATTGTTGGCAAATATTTCCACAACTTGAGACAAATGAAAATGTTTGTTGGTGCATGTGAATGTTGACGTGGAAATAAATGCGTATCACAGCCAAGCATTAAAAACAAAAAAACAAAAAAAAAGACATTTATTTTACTGAAACAGATTACTTAAATTATCTTAAATATATAATAAAAAATATATATAAATAGATAAATATATATATATATTCATTTTTAAAAATGTGTTTAATTTATGGTAAATTAAAAAGTCTCAAAACACAACAACAGCCGCTGCCAGACATGCTCGCTTCGGTAGAAAATTATATCCAATGTATTCTGTAATAAGAATATATGTAAATTTTTTTTGCCTTGTTGTCTGAATTTATTTTGAGTGTTTTGTGCAGCCCCAAAATGGCGACGTGACTCATCTGAGGTGAGGCGCATACTCAAGGCCTGCCTTGCAAGCAAAGATGCGCGCCAAGCCAAGCCTTCGGGGCAAAAAAAGTTTGAAGAGGAAGAAGAAGCGGTGGCGGCCGGCCGGTGTGTTTCTGTGTGTTACATACAGCGGTACACTTTAAGGTCCGTCTCCTCAGCACGAGTAGGTTCTCACCGTGGAGCTGTCCAGGCGCTGAACCGCTGAGGCTCCCACTGTGGGAAGGGACAACAGGGGGCGACAGAGAGACAGCGTCAGCGTCCAGGTTGCGGTCGCACATGCAAAGCAACACTTGAGGGTAGGGTGGGCAAACGGGTGGTTCGCGGGCCACATGTGGCTCATTTGCTCCCTGAATTTGGTCCTGTGATATCAGCAAAGTATGGACGGGGAAAATGTTCTATATTTTTCGGGCAAATTGAACAATGCCACAAAGTTACTGTGTTAATGGTGGGACAAATTGAGTAGGAAGTATTAGTTTTTCTACCACACTTGAGAATCTGATACTGATGCCAAGTATCGGTCCTCACCCATTCTGAAAAATCTGGCCAAATCTTTTTGTTTCAATTCAACCATCATTGTGCTACCCCTTGTGGCCATCCGGGGGCAGTATAATACACCAAGAGTGTCACAACTCATCAGGATGCTGCAGTAATGTCCACGTGTCAACTTGTAGTCGGGTCACTTGAACCTTGAGCCACCGCAGTATTTCATTGGTTTGCAGTACAGTCAATAACACAGCAACTTGGAAATGGTGGCATCTTGAGAACTGACGTGACTGGAGTGGGAGGGGTTAAGGAGGGGGCAGGGGGAGTGACCACGACACTCACAGCCCGCTTTGAACAAGTGGGCGGGACACGTCATAGCTGACCTTAGAACCAATCCAAATACACGTCGTCGGCGCTGTCGTCCTCGTAAAGGACTGCCGAGCAGCCGGAGGAGAACAGGAAAGAAAGGTTTGGCTGCATGTGAGAGAAGATGGCGGACGGGAACGCCGGCTTACTGTCAGGCGGGAGCCTCCGCGAGCGGCCCGACGTGGCGGTGAGACGGAAGCCGGCCGGCAGAGTCTCGGCCGAGCCGGGCATCATGCTGATGCCGTGCACGTCCCGCGGAGGGAACTGCCGCCTCCACGACGGACCTCGGAAATCTTTGTCGTCGCACTGGAACACATTGCAGTTCTGAGTGGTCGAGAAATGTGGAAGGAGGTGGTCAAAGGTCATCGGCATTTGCTGCTCTCACCTCGTCCAGCCGCCGGTCGGTGCCCAGCGCCAGCAGATTATTGTACTCGCGCTCCAGAATCTGACGGGCCTGATGAGGAAAACATGGGACACAATTGGATGACATTATTTTTAGCAGGTGCGTGCCAGGATTTAAAATCTATGCACCAAGTTGCCACTAGGAGGCGCTCAGAAGCAGCAAATGCTTCTACTGGGAACAGTAGTCCACTGCCTTGTTTCGGAATTTTTTTGTCCTTGCATTCGGCCAACTGGGATCTTTGCGTCAAGACCACAATCTGCCACTAGGGGGCACTGAGAAGCCACAAGTACACTTGGGAGCTGAAAAGTACTTTCACGCGTGGAGAAAAGTCTGCTAAAAGCTTCATGCGAGAAACTAAATATGAACCTGCCTGTTGTATTTTGTTGTTATTCATAATTGATCAACTTTTGGATGAGAATGCTTTCCAACGCGGAAGCTGCGCGGTCCATTATCGCGTGTGCGGTGACCTGAGTGTTTTGGTTGGGGATCTGGAGGAGCAGTGCCAGGCTGCTGTAGTCAAAGTTGTCGTCCAGGGCGACCAGCGCTCCGTGCACGCCGCTCTCGTGCAGGATGCCGGCGTAGTCCCGCAGGCCGATACTCTGCACCCAGCGGACCACCCGCTCGTTGGTCCACACCAGCACATCTGAAGGAAAAATACTGATTATTTTTTTGGTGTGTTTGTTTGAGGCGGAATGGTGCGTTTCCATCACCTCTCATTTCGTGCTGGCTCGTCTCCCGCCGCCGTTCCAGCTCCTTCCTGTCGTAGTTGAGCTTCTTCAGACACATGATGCCATATTGTAAACTTGTTCTGAAATCACAAAAAGCATTTTGGTGTCAAGGAAATAAGTTGAAGTAAGTTGAGGAGCTTCACTCCATGGACAATTTTTGATTTTTTGGGGGGCCGTCAATTACATAAAACATGGAACATTTTATTTTTTTTTTTTGTGCTTATAGGTTACCTATGGAAGCTGTCCACCATTTTGAGATGCACCCTCAGGTCCTTCTTGGTCAGGTGGTCCAGCATACGCGCATCCACCAGGCACTCCATGAAGTAGCTGCGGTACTGAGGTAGTCCGAGACTGGGCAGCCATTCGTTGCCGATCCACTCGTGGTTCATGTCGCCGTAAGCAAGCGTCTGGATGAGACATTTAATGTGAATTTTTTCAACCAAGAAGGGGAAAAAATGAGGAGGCAAAAATCTCAACAGGTCCGGACATTAAGATGTGGAACACACTCACGCATGGGGCCAAAAGAGGCAAGAATTATGACTAAAGTAAATAAATATTTAAAAGAAAATGGGGGCTTAAATGTACTTCGCAGAAACAGTGTTTGTTTTCCCTTACCTGTGCCCAGCTGCCCTCTTCAGACTGTGATTTCTGAGCAGAACAAATGCAAAAGTCATCTTCCATTAGCATGACTGACTCGAATCAGAAACTCTACGCGCAAGGATTTGGCATGGCTCGAGGAAAAAAGGGTGGTAAGCGTTAAAGCGTCGCAGGAGGGGCGACTGACCGTTTTGGAAGGGGCCGCCATGGTCTCCATCTCCTCGTGGGTCACCCATACGTTGCCTGACGGCTACAAGGGCGGCGCCGCGGAGACGGAGCGGCAGTGGTAGTAGATGTCCAGCAGGAGGCGCAAGCAGTGTTAAAGAAGAAGAGCAGCACCACTGTAAGCCAACAGTGTTAAAGCATCACAGTCAAGACCACCAACAGGCCCCGCGTCAAGGGAGGGGGGGGGGACAAAACACACAGCACACGCGCGTTAGCATGCATGCTAAAGCTAATTACAGCAAACCCCCGTTTATCGCGGGGATACCACCTGCATTAGGTGAAAATCTGTCATCTGTCTGAGACGTCCACGAGTTAAATGCTAACTTATAAAGTGAAACGCCATAGACAGGCTAACAAAATAAGCATTGATGTTACAGCAAATCTAAACCTTCAACATGGTGTGAACGATGAACCGCGATTTAGAGGGGGAACACTGCAGTGACAACATAGAGCACAAAAAAAAAAAAAAACGGAAACAAGCAAACACACACACAAAAAAAGAAACAAACAATACAGAGCAGCCGTCTGGTTATTTAGCGGACTCACGGTTCTGGAGGTAGGCGGCGCCGACGGGCTGGTGAGCGAGACCATCTCCTGGATGGCCAGCCGGAGTTTGAGTCTGTGCAGGGGGTTGCTGATGCCGATTTCACGCTGGATCTCCGTGTCGGACAGCGCCGACATGATGGCGCCGCTCTTCACGTTGGCGCGACACGCCGCCACGTACCAGGCCGGCATTCCCAGCCACAGCTAGAAAGGCACAGTTGGTTGGGCCTCGCTGTGACTCGTTTCATCGCTGAGATTTGCCGTCGTCAAACGTCCGCTCACCTCCAGCCAGGCTACCACGGTGGGTCCGTCCCACTGCGCGAAAGGTAAACCTTTCCTCCTGGCTTCCTCCAGCAGCTCGTGTCTACGTGGGCAGAGGAGACACCCGAACGCATCACTCGGAGGGAGCAGATTTATAATAAAACGACTCTTAATAGTCACCCCCCACCCTCCTGCGGCGACGCGTTTATTTCCCAAAGCACGGCAGCAAAGGGCAAATGTTTATCATCCGCGTTCGCCCACGTGATGGCCGTTGCTTCTTATTACCCGGGCGACATTTCTCTCCAGCCTGCAGAGCGGACTTTGCATGCGTAAGCACAATTCGTTAACGTCTTGTTTTTTTTTTATTTTAATAATGCATCAACTCATCTTCAAGATGCTCCGCTTTGCCCGGCGCAGTTTTTTTTTTTTTTTTTTTTTTTTTTTGCTCTCCTCCTACACTGGAGTGCGAGAGTGCCAAGCAGTGACTCCCACACGCTTGAATAAGAAAACGGCTCTCATCAAGAATATGAACATCGTTGTTGTGCCTCCACGATACAATGGACTGTCAATCAAAAATGGATCTTGGAAATGTCGGCACTGTTTCAAATCATTAAACTTTATCGACGTTCTCCGCCCACATGCAAAGGCAAAATCTCCACTTTCACACACACACTTAAAAACAAAACTTCTCACAGTATATTGCAAAGTGAAACCATTCCAGGTCGTAACAAAAAAAAAAAAAAATTAAATCAAATGGGCACAACACAGCATGGAAATCTGTTTCCAAACGCAAGCGCTTTGGGTCTTCTTCCATCCAGCACATGAGGCCAGCTCATGTTTGCATGTTCAGCTCGGGTCGAATAACGCATGACGACTGAACATAGCTGGGGAAAAGGAAGTGAGGAAACAGTTATGAAAAATAAATAAGTAAGAAATCAAAAGATCCCCACACACAAATAAAGACACAAAAATTGAAGAGGACGGCATTCCAGGAGTGGAAACCAGATCCAGCTGTCAATCGACTGTAAGAAGGAAGAAGAGGGCGGGGAAAGAAAGAAAGAAATGGCGTTCTCGGAAGAGGAGGAGAGAGCTGAGACAGGACAGGATGTGCGACGGTGGAGGTCAGTGACGCGTCCTGGCCACTTACCCGCTTTGTTAGAGGCAAAAAGGGGGAGAGAGAAAAAAAAAAAAAGTACACAGCAGTTAGTCGACATTTGGAGCATCGGGCACAAGAATAAAAAATTTTTAAAAAACGTGATTCGCGTCTCGTGCGGTGGCGGAAAGTCAAACACCATTTCTGCATTTCTCCAAAAAGACATCGTGGGAAACTGTTTGAGCGTTTATTCAAGCTTAAGGTCCGTGAGCGGTTCTACGAGTGCGCAGAGCCGTCTCCCTCGAGTGACGACAAAAAGCGCACTAGCACACGGATTTTAAGTCGCATAAAACGGATTAAATGCTCAAACGGCTCCCCACACAAAAACGAGAACAACGGCGACGAGAGCACAGGGATGGATCAAGATGCTGAAACGGGAAGTCGAGCGGCAGGCAGCTGGCTGGCATGCGGGGGAGATGCAAAAAAAAAAAAAAAAGGTCGTGGTCGTGGTCCAGGCGCTCGGTCCAGGCGCCGCCAAGAGGAAGTCCGTGCGGTGGAAAGAGTCGAAGAAGAACGAGGAGCGGGGCGACTACGCGGGGAGGCAAACGGCATTCGTCATTAGGCAGGACAATCACACGGAAACGCGTCGAAACGTCGACACAGGACACCGGCGTCATCTCAAGAAGCCCAAAAACGAAAGCTGCCACCGCCAAAATGGAACATTAGCAACCTTCCAGGCGTCGGTTTCACTCTCATTAGAATGTGGCGGTGCACCTCATGAAGTTTCAACCAAAATTGTCAGACTTTTATTTATCTATTTTTTTTGGTGGGTCTGCTCAAATTAGGATTTACATTTTTTTTTTTTGTGGGTACTGCCGACCAAATTTCAAGTGGCAAAGCGAAACCAGCTTTGAGGTTTGGATTTTCAAGACGAGGCAAAATCGGCCGAAATTGAGCCCGATGACCGTGTCCTTTAAGGCGTCATTTAGATTGTGGAAGTGCAACTGCTCTAAATTTCGGCCACTGTGACGAGTCAGACCTAACCAATGAAGGAATTGGGCTTACTTCTTTCTCAAGCGGCGGTCCTTCTCGGCCTGCGTGCCCAGCTTGCTCAGCCCCGCGTCCTGGCCCGCCATGTCCGAGTCCATCATGGTGGCTGCGGATGAAATGGCGGCCGGTTACGGGTGACTCTCATTTGCGACGGATCGGCGCAGCGCCAACCTTGCGGATCCACCATGACGTGTCTGTGCGCCAAATGCGCCAGCCGGCCCTTCTCCTTCTTGCCGAAGAGGCGGCCGATGGACGACTTGATGCCTTTCTTCTTGGGCTGCTTGTGCAACGAGTCTTGGCTGCTGGCCACGCTGCTCAGGGTGCCTTCCGCTTCCAGCGAGGCGGCCATGCTGCACATCGGAGAAACGTTTTTTCGTCACGACTTGAGATGATTTGGGGGTTTTAAAAAAAAAAGAAAAAAAAGGAGGAAAGTGAATCGGGACCTGCGTCCGTACCCTCGGGCGTCGTTGTGCGAGGACGCCGGCAGGGTGTGCGTCATCCGGACGGTGCGCGGCGTGGCGGGCGGCGACGTCTCACATTTGATGGTGGCCTTGTCCTCGCGTCCGTCTTCTTCCACGGCCGCGATCTGATTGCGACATCATCAAAGCGTTAAATCTAATCCGTGTCAAATCCAGAATCAGAAATGAGCGTGTTCATTCCGCGCACCTTTCTCCTGTGCTTCCGTAAATCGCTGGGCTGTCGGGAGACAAAGATCCGTGAGCGAGGCGAAGACAAAAATATTTTATCATAAGATGACATCCTATTGACGCGAGCGCATCGATTTGGTGGGGAAAAAAAAAAAAAAAAAAAAGTCACTGACGGGGTCCAAAGAAATGCCTGAAAAGCAGCCGCGGCTTCAACTTGACGAAAGCGGCGTCAAATATTCATACGTGCTGGCGTCAGCAGCACAAGACGGCAGCTCATATGAAAATTTAAAAGCGACACTCAGCAAACAAGTGCACCCTCAGGCCAAGAGAAATTCAATCTTTTTATGAAAAAGCCCAAGCAGAAAAACTTCAAACCATCTTTTCGCCCGCTCTCTAATTGCTCGGTCCAATGAGATTAAATCGCAAATGATACATCCAAAGATGCTTTTATTTTCTACCGTACCAGCGTCATGACGCCCATGCGCTCCATGTCCCGGGCGGGGCTGCGGGGGTCCAGCTTGGGCGTGGAGTGCCCGCTGGGCGGCGACGAGGACGCCAGGGAGGAGGCGGTGGCCGAGGCGGTGATGGAGGCGCCGTGGTGGTGGTGGTGCAAGCGGGCCAGGTTGAGACCCTCCAGGCTGACGCTGGCCACGCGGCTTTCGATCTCCTCGGCACGCAGCTCCGTCGACTCCTTCTCCTCCTGGATCAGCCTGCGGGGGGAGCCCATGCACAACTTCAGCATCCACGCGAACGTTTTAGATTCGACGCATGGTAATTTTTTTTTTTTTTTAAGAAACTAAATTGCAGGACTACTTTTCCCTCAGCGATCGTACCGGATCTCCTTGTTGATGGCGTCCAGCTGCTCCTGAAGCATCATGGCCAAGGTTTGTGCGTCCGAGTGTCCGCCGGGCGAGAGGAGATCCATGGAGCTGAAGAGCGTCTCGCGGTCGTCGTCGTCCATGTCGGACATTTCCGTGTCGCTCTCAAAATGGTGGCCGCCGCCGCCCACCACGCCCAGCTGCTGCGAGCGCCACTCTTGCTCGCCCAGAGACTTGGCCTGACGAACAAATATTACGCTCATGTATGAATGAAAAAACGATTTTTATATTTGTACATTTTTGATCAGGGCTAAATTTGATTCAGGGATTTTACAAATAATTCAAACTTGAGTTTAGATTTAAAATGCTAAAAATGGTCGACTATTTCATCATTTTGATGAGCAGTGAAGTCGATGAGGATTCCACAAAAATTCTTTTCCTCACCTTGGTTTCTCGCAGGCCCACTCGACCTCGCCTGGGCCTCCGTATGACCTTGGCCGAGCGGTAGTGGTCCGACTGGGTCTCGGCCAAGGAGCCCAAGGAGAATCGGAGTTCGCCCGAAGTGTCCAGGTGAGACCTGGACAAGAATTTCGGTCACGGGGGGCAATAGAAACGAATGGAGAGAAAAAAAAAAAAAAATCAATAAAAATTTGAAACCTTACCGTGAGAGGGTGGGCTCGGTGAGGGATCCCACCCTCAATCTGAACTGGTCCAGCTCCGACCGCAGTTTTTCGATCTCCTCTGCCAAATGTGTCTGCGAAAAAAAAAAAAAAAAAAATAAATAAATCATAATTTCCAGCGACATTTATAACCTGATGAATCTCACCTTCTCGTGTAAGGACTCCTCATACTGCTTCCTGTAGCCCTCCGAATCTTGGATTAGTAAATTCTGAAGATTCCAAAAAAAGAAATAAATAAAAAATGACAAGGAGAATATGAGGAGAGAAGCGAGAGTGAGACGTGAAGGAAACCTTTTCTTCCAGAGCCGCCATGCGTTCCTTCAAGTGCAGCTGCAGGCGCTCGTTGGACTCGGTGAGGAGGCGGTCCACCGTGTCCGAGAGCCGCTTGTTGTGCTCCTCGTTCATCTTCTCTCGCTGGCGAGCCTGCGGGAAGGAGACCAGCGAGATGACCGACGTTCGGGAAGGGCGCTCATCGTCATCCTCACCCGTAGCAGCTCCTGGTTTTTCTCCTCCAGCTGACATTCCAAGTGCCGCATACGCTCCTCGATGTTGCCGTGACGTTCTTCCGCCTAAGATGCAAATCGCAGTTCAACACCAAATTGCCGACGCACACAAAATTGGGAGCAAAAATGCACATTTTAATTGCTAAATCATTAATTTAAAAAAAATAGATAAAGCCGAAAATCTTTAAACCATCTCTAAGTTTGAAATTATTTCAAGAAAAAAATGTAGAATAAAATGCAAATATAAATTCAACCAACAAATTGGGGAAAAATACGGAAAAAAATATGATCTAATTTTATAAAAAAAAAAAAAGAATTGATTTAAAAAATTTAAATTTAAAGCTATATTTTCAAGGAGTTATTTAAATTAAAAAAAAATTCTAACAACATTGTTAATATGAAAAAGAACTTGCAAGTAAAAAATATTTACAGAAAAAAATGCTCAGAAGTCTAAATTAAGAATTAAAGGTTTGACCAAAACTGAACTAAATTCTGGAAGAAAAAAAGAAATACTTGGAAAATAAACAAAAAAGCACTGAAAAAAATGCTTGCAAGTTTTGGCATGACACTTTCTCCACTCAAATGTTTGAAAGAGTTTTTGGACGTGACCTTGGTGAGCGCGGCGATCCTCTGCGCAAGCTCGGCCTCCACCTCGGGCAGCGTCTCGGCCTTGCGCATGGTCTGCTGAAGCTTCTGCTCGGCCAGCTCCAGCCTCTCTTGCAGCTGTCGGTTCTTCTCCTCCATCTGCGACCCGCAAAACCAACTCTAAAACCCGAGCGGCCAAACGGGCGCCAGAGACGAGGCGCCACGAGACCCACCTGCCTGAGGAAGGCCTCCTTGTTGGCCAGCTCGTTCTCCAGCTTGTCGTTGATGTCGTGCACCGATGTGGACTCGCGTTGGGCGCTCAGGTAGCGCTTCTCCAGCGTCACGATGCGCTCCTCCATGTCCTCCTTCTGGCACATGGACTGCGCGCAAGCACAAAACATTTATTTGAAGGACAAGATCTTAAGTGTGAAAATCAGGAAGCTTGCTCCACAGGTTTTAAATTCTAAAAGCAAACCTCTTTAATGTCCCGCTGGTACTTGTTGTTCATCTCCTCGGACTTGATGAGGTCCTTGCGGGCCGTCTCCAGCTCCTGCTCCACCTCGGAGACGCGCGACGACAGCGAGGACATGCGCTCTTTCATCTGCGCCAGCTCGTAGTTTTGCTTCTCCAGCAGGTCCTGCAGCTCCACCACTTGGCTGGCCTCGCGCGCCGACTCCAGCGAGCCGTTGGACAGTCGCTTGGGTCGCGGGGGGGAGGAAAAATGTTGGTTGAGAATGCGCGTCGGCGCGCGAGACCCGGCTGTTGCCGCGACGACACACCTTGCCGTGGACCTTCTGCTGCGACTCGCTGCCCTCAAGGATGTCGTCGCCGGCTTCGCCCGACGCCACCTTCCTCTGGATGTGAGCATTTTGCTCGCGTAAGGCCACGATCTGCAGACAGGGGGCGCACAAGCGTTACAATATGGACCACAGGTTGCATATTAAATTCTTTTTTTTTTAAGCATTATTGGTTTAATAGATTTATTGTGAACACACTATTTTTTTCTTTTTTTATCAAATAATTGGTTGATTACAGCTTCATTTTGTTTTACTATAATTTTGTATTACTTAAATTTTAAATACATTTATAATCTGTCGCTTTAAAACTCAGCCCCGGCCCTTGAGCGCAACGGCGTTCGTCGTCGAGTTATGAAGAGAAGACAACGAAAGCCTTATTGCCGACCACGCCTCAGTCATCATGCGGTCAGACCACAACTATTCGCTTGAAACGCATCATGTGGCTAAATGCCGTCTCAAAATGTCACACAGAAACTAACCTTCTACTCTCATAAAAAGGACTGCAAAAAAATAAAAATAAAAAAATAAAACAAAAAGAAGGCTGTCGCATGATGTGAACAGTTTGCAGATGCCGGCCGGGGGTCTTCTCATTAAATCTAACGAAGGCGTAATTAGGCCTGGGCCCTTGTTCCTGTCATGGATCCAGCTGTGAGATCAAAAGAAGCACGCCAGCTCCTGACATGAATCAACGACATTGAAATCGCAGCCGCCGCAACGCGGACGCCGATCCCCGTCCGACCACTTTGATATCCTCCACGTCGCCCTTCATCTTTTCCTTTCGAAATGACAATCATCCGTGTCGTTTCAGAAATCACTTAGCGCCCGCTCGCCCGGGAGGTGCGGACGTATCCATTATTCGAGGTCCGGCGGGTCGTCTGTCAGCGGGGCTGACAGGCGTAGCGATAAGCGACGGTCAACAACTTGGACAGACAGTCGACTCTCGGGTATTTGCCGGTGCGCTCGGAAACTCCGGCATTTTTCACCTCAGGCAGTTGACGAAGGTGAAGTGAAGCCTTTTTGGACGCAGCGGGCGCTTGACAGACGTCGTTCGAACCTTCGTGACATCTCGGCGGGAATTACTGTCACGAACTTGACTTTGGAGTCAGCCAGTCTTTTCTCAAATGGAACCAGTTGGTCAACGGCGCACGTTAGAGGTCATTTTATAATTCTGCGATTTGATTTCAAATGTAGAAATTGTAATGTTTTTTATTTGTTGATTATTTTTTTATTGAATGATTTTTGCTGTTGTAGGCGTTTCCTACCTCCTGGTTGGCTGCTGTGAGCTCCTCCTCCAAGGCGGACACCCTCTCCAGCGACACCCGCAGTCGCTCTCGCACCTGCGACAGCAAAACAATATCGGATGTCATCGCTGAAAAGTTGGGGAAAGCAGCATTCGCCACGACACCAAATGACGTTTCTCGGAAGAAATTTCAAATGAGGCCGCACCTTCTCGTCGAGGGCTTTGTGGTGTTCAAACAAGGACTTGAGGGCCTTGAGGACCTCCACCTCGCTGGAGACGCCCGAGGGGGACTGCGCCTGCCTCTTGACCACCGTCATGCGCAGCGAGCGCTCGTGTCGGGACACCAGACATTCCAGATGCTCCAACAGCAACTGCGACGACGCATTCTCAATCATCTGCAACCACTTGAAAAGGCGGAAAGCGTGAGCTCACCCTCGTGTTGTTCCTCTCGGCCTTCAGCTCCGAGATCTCCTCCTCCTTTTCCAGCAGCTGCTCCCGGCAGGCGTTGAGCTCCTTGGTGAGGGCCGCAAACTCCTAAACGGCAACAAGAGAAGATAACGTGTCAGACGGAAGCACAAAACATCACCGCGGGACACAAAGACGGAGACGAGCTACACCATGTCAGCTTTAATTGAATCCCAAAAAGTCTAATAAGGTTCCTGCTTGTCGCATTATGCTGATTCTGTTAAAGAGATACAATCGAGGGCCCTCGACTTGTTTTTGGCCTGCTCGTGTTTGCAAAGAGACCAGAACGGGCTCCGATTGCGATGCCGGGAAATCACCGAAATGAGATCATGATGTAAAAAAAGACAAAAGAGCACGTAGAAGCCGAAAACCCGGACCCTCATTTTGACCCGCAAAAATTCCAAGACCCTCATCTAAAAAGCCTGACGACCCCCATCGGGGTTTAGATGCAAAAAACTGAAGACCTTGACTACAAAGGTTGAAGACCCTGACCCAAAATGTTTAGTCACCAAGGAAATAAAAGGCAAAAGGTTCTGACCTTAGTTAGACCCATCACGCTGAAGTCGGCGAGGCGCAACTCGAAGGAGTCGTCGTCGTTGTTGCAGAGTTTTCGGATGTTCATGAAGTGGCTCACTGCGAAGCCCTAATGCTTTGCCGTCATGTGATCGCCGCTAATGAACGTTTAGCTTGACACGATTTGGGATTTGGAACGGACGCCAACTCGGGAAACATTTTGTCGTCCCTTTCTGGATTTCCCGCCGTTACGGGACTGGATCAGGATTGGAACAGGACTGGATCAGGATATACGGAATTTGAAGGTGATGAACGTTCGTGATTGACGCAAACCTTCTCGATCGGGCAACTTCAAATTCATGCCGTTGGCACACTGCATCATTCACCACTTTGACAAGACGGCAAAATGTGAATTTTGTTTCTGATGTCCCGCCGTGCGCAAACGCAGCCTGGCCGATTGCTATCCCCGGGAAGCCAATAACCTGAAAATGGAATCACGACGGCGGAAATACGAGATGATGTCCAACGCGCTGCGGTAAAAACACTCGCCGGGAATCGCAAGTCCATTAGACGGAGAAGCCCCTCGGGAGAAGCGGGAACGGCCAATAAGAAGAAGCCGTGCTACAAGCGATTTGTGTCTTGCAGGGAAGGCTTGCGAGTCTTCAAGGTCATGCTCCTGGTATTCCTCTCACAATGTTGTTGTTTGGAAAGGGCAACAGGTCGAGCGGGAGGCAGGATTGCGATCCCAACGCACCTGTTGGCATGCTGACTTGCCAGCTTTGGCCCTTTCCCTCGTCTAGTCCGCAAGTCCAACGATCTGTGACAGCGCTCAACGCACATTAGCGTCACGCGGCCCGATGCGACCGATGGCTGGCATTTGGGGAAAGGTCTCAGGCGGGAAGGAAAACGCTACCGTTCCAGAAAAGGGACACCAGACAGCGGTACGACAACAATACGCTAGCAAAACAATGTAAAAGTGGTATGATAAACCGATACTAAACAATAAGGTCAACCGATACCACACAAGAATCGAGGATTAATTGATGCTAAAGGATATAAATAATAAAAAAAAAAAAAAGACAATAGGATCCAAAACAATGTGATGATACATGATGACAGACTGATACCAAATTGTTCCACGCGATAAACAAAGACAAACAAACTGCGCAACGAAAAGGGGCGACAGAAAAAGTGTCTTATTGTGCTCGAGGTTTGCCAGCATCGCTTCTGGGTGGCTACGGATATGCCGAGCGTTGCCAGGAAAACCTCCTGAAAGCTCCGAGGGTTTGTCAGTGGCGTGTCAAGGGCTGCCAACTCCGCTTCAAACGTCACAGTTCGACGGGCATGCGCCCAAAAAAAAAAAAAAAGGGGAGAGGTGCGCCAACTCCCAAATCGGGATGTTGAAGGGCGCAGTGGTGAAAAAGTTGAGTCAAGTCCGCCGCTCGGAAACATATTTGACGAGTCGAGCTTTGCGTGTTCAGATCACGGGCGAGTCGATGCTAATCAGCTGGTGCGAGTCGCTCGCAGCTTGGCTCCAACCCGACGGGGAATCCTAGCCTACAAAAGGCTGCTATTTATAGCCCCACCCCCCACCCCTTTTTTGTTGATACTTTTGCTGGCTTCCCCGTGAAAAAAGAAATTAATAAAATTAATCCCTCATTAAAAACGGACACGCGAGCAGTTTTTGCCAAATCGCACGGGTGATTTACTTCCTAACGACGACGCCTCGGGGAGAACAAAAAGAGTATCTCCTCGTCCGCATCCCATTGCGCTCGTCACCGTGGCAACCGAAGCGCTGTTACCATAGCAAAGCATGAAACCGCTCAGCCACTCCGCCAGGAAATCGGCCTGACGTGCGTTGGAAGTTTGTCAGGACTCGATCATAAGACAGAGGACGATTAAACATTAACAATTAGTGAAACTCGATACCACTTTTAGTCGGACCGATACCAGGACGAGTACTCATCGATACCAGAACAAAAATTTTAGAAAAATGTTACAATTACAAACTTATTAGTGTTGAATTTCCAGGTACAATCTCTGGTGATTGTAAAAATTTTGTAGAAATTTTAGACAAGAAAAACAATTTCCGGCATGTTGGCGGTTTGTGTTGGGAAAAATAACATGAAAGACACTGGAGCCCAAATTAGATCCTGGATTCCCATCTGTGAAAGCTTTCTATGAACCACATGTCACAAGTTATTCTAGTCATCCCTAGAAATAGAACCAAGAAAGTCGGGGAGGAAAAAATAACAAACTTCCCTTTTCGAAGGGGCCTCGAACGCACCACGTTTACGTTGCATGACTGCGAGGGCGCACCTGTGGCGGCCTCGCCTTCAATAATGCACGACATTCTTTAAAATAAGACTTTACAGCCTCAAATCTGAATTATTCACGGCAGCACTTGAAGCGAGCATCACGCCATGCTACACATGCTATGCTAGCAAGCGCCAAGCTAGCTGGCGAAGAGCCTAAACCTGCAAAAGACCAGACTGAACTAAAGCTCAAATTCTCTTTGGAAGGAAAGAAGGAATTTTAAATAAAGAGACGACTCAATTTCAATTCCAGCCAAATAGGATCAACATTGAAATCTTATTCCAACGACGACCGCTGATCTGATCTCAAGTAGAAGAACAATAACGCCGGCTTCCCCGCTAGCGACATGCTTTCTTATCGTGGCAGACACCCGTGGGTGCGGCCCAGCCGGATCGTCTGCGAGCGGCTGGTTCTGTCGCCACGGCAACAGTTGGCTGAGGGCCAGGCACCCCAGCCCCCCCATCCTGCAGGGTGTCGTGTGGTTCAGGTCAGATAAAATCAAATTGTCATCTTGGCTGGGGCGCACACTTGTGTGGTAGAAAATAATATTCTCATGCCGGTGAGATGCACGAAAATTGATCTTTTTACACATTTATGGAGGGATAATAAGAGATTGATCCAGATCAATCAATCTAACAACACCTAATCAATCAGCCAAACAAGAGGGGAAAAAAACAAACTCATCATTGGATGGATCCATTTTCTTTATCACCCTGCTCCGGTTTCGTGTCACGTCCCTTGTAAACAAAAAGGCTAGTCGCTACATGCTAGCCGCTATATGCTAGCCGCTACATGCTAGCCAAGCTGACTTGGAGTGACAGCCGCCAAAACACACAACTGACTGGTCGCCGGCCAATGACATACGGACAAACAAAAATCTTGGGATGGAAGCACTGAGAAACGGCACATATTACCGAAACTTTGCCTCTGTACCCCGACGGGGTCTTTGTTTCCACTTGACGCCGCCGAGGAGGTTTATTGATCTCAAAGAGGCGGATGTTTGGATTTATATCCCGTTGGAATCGGATGCTTGGCCATCCAAAACGGGGAACGGGGGGACGAGTGTGACATTATGTTGCGGAGCGACTCAATTAAGGCCGTGGCAGAATGCCAGGTGGTGGGGTCAGACGTCCACGCAACATCTAAAAGCGTCCTATCGATGTCTTCATCTTGAAGGGACAATTTGCTTTCGTGGCCGTGTCTCCCTAATGGAGCCGGTCGCATCTATTGATCGCTCGCTGCCGTCGTTCCAATCGGCGCGAAAGGTCGCCACCCGCAGATCCTCGCCTCGATCTTAAAAAAAAGGAGCAAATTTTAGGAGCCAGAAGAAGATTGGCAGCACTTTTAACGAGAAGACGGAGGCAATATCTCGCGCGCAAACGCAAAGGCGGCGTAATTGAACATATCCGGAATTTTATGAGCCTTGCATTATTCACAAGGCCGCCGTAATAACGCCGCAGTGACACAGCGGGAAAATTTGCAACACAGCAACAAAGCTGACGGCCATCGCCAAACACGGCACCAGTTAATCCACCCGTGAGAATCTCGGCGAAGGGAAGAGGAGGGGCGGGGGGGGGCTGTTTTAGTGCAAAGTGCGAGAGTTAATGACAGAGCAGGCCAGACATCCCCCGGCGCTCCCTTTACAATGGCCTTAAAATAAAGGAGCCGTGGAGGAGCAACGCATATTTCCTGGGGTGGGGGGTGGGGGGCCCTCCAGCCTCCACCTGGATCGGTGGAGCGAGGCAACATGGAGTCAGGAACCAGACGTCCAGCTCGGGATCTCTTCGTGGACGAGACGGGAATTGGACCGACCTCATAGAATTGGAAAACGTTCACTGATTTCCACACCTTCATGGAGTCGGGATGACATGGGAAGGGTTGGTGGAAATATTGACGGGATTTCCGATACACTGCCGGGATTCATAGATTGGCTGCAAAGCTATTTAGCATATCAAGGACGTCATCTCTGACACGATGGAGCTGAGGGGGGTGTGGTTCTTGCATTCGAAAGCTTCCTCATCCTTTTAATCGCGATGGAATCCACCAAAGTGGGTCAAACTGCATTGCCCATCTGCCCCACACGGATTTTAACCGCTGATTAAAAAAAAAAAAAAAAAAAAAGGATGGAAAATAGGCCAAACGCCTCCTTCAGCGTGCACAGTCAAGAGACCATCGCCGCGTGTGTAATTACACGCGTGTCATCATCACGCAAGCACACAAAAAGGGCCGACGCTTCGACGCGCGTCTCCGCTCGCATCGGTCACGTCTGACCTCGTTTGCATGCAGACGCCGTCAGCGACGCGAACGGCCAATGTCGGTCTGCCACGCGCACGCTTGATTGACAGCTGTCAGACTCCAGCATTCGGAGTTCAAGGGCATCGAGGGATGTAACAGCGTCGGCAAGTATTCGCATTCTGGATCGACAGCGACTCCAAATGTGAGTGCTCGGTTTAAAACTTCATTTCACCTCCAAATGCTTCAAGACACGACTCATCATCAACATTTTCCGCGCTGGGAGTCGCTTAGCTTCGCCTGTGGTTTGTTGACTCCCTAAAGCCCCTCGGCGCTCCTCCCAGTTGGCAATTTAAGAGAATTCAATTACAAAATGGAGGTGGTGTGCTGTGGCGGAGATGATGAAGATATTCATCTCCGTCAGTGACACCCTCCCCATCCCCTTCAGGCGGTGTGCAAACATGTTGCCATGCCAGAAGTGTCACAGGAGGAGGATTGTGCAGCTGTGTCTACACGCCTCCTCCTCGGGTTCGGGATTGGCGCCCAACCCCCGTCCCCCCCATGTGGGAAATCGACAAAGATACCATGATGAGTGCATTCCTTCATCGACAACAACTTTCCATGCCGAGCAGACATTTTATACAACACCAGCGCCCCGCCCCCCCTTTTTTGGCACCTGAGACGCACCTGGATGAGAATGGACCAAACTGTCCAAATTGGGAAAATATGAAATTGAGATGAAAAAAAAATGAAAGGAAGAAAGGGGGAAAGAACCAACTCAGATTGGCACCTTTAGCTAAATCCACACCAAAATAAACAAATCCATGAGCGAATAAACAACATAAATACATAAATTACACCAATAAGTCAATTATTTGTCCACATTTGATAACAAAACCAAATTAATTATTAATTAATTAATTATTATTAATAATACATATTCATAATTTAAATAAATGCTAAATTTAAATTCAAATGTGTGCAGGAATACAAAATATGCATCGCACAACATACAAAAATGAAACAAAGAAAATACATTATTCAAATTGCCCAAAATATAATTTTTTTAGAGTAAAATATTTTTATGCTGATAATAATCAGAAGATTAAAAATGAATTAATGCAACTGAATAAAAAATACATGCGACCAATAAGAAAGAAATTATGAATTAATCATGAAAACAAAAATAACGCCCAAAACATCCTCAGCCCAACACTTCTAATGCAAGCCAATCAATATGATGTCATTGATGCATGCAAAAGGAGACCAATGCATGTTGTCCCCAAATTGCCTCGACGTGTGCTGCACTTGAAGAACAGCAAAAGGAATAAAAAACAAACAAACAAAAGGGGCAAGTTTTTGCAGAAGCGATAATAACGCACTTAGTGCACCACGTGAAAATCAAACCGCATCATCACGTCAAGATACATGCATTAATTCATTAATATTGACACGCGCACGTCATCAATTTTCTTTCTTTTCTGAGTCGGGATATTCCGTGTCAAAGTCACGTGACTTGCCTGGAAGGTGTAGAACCTGGTGCCGTTGGGCGGGTGCGCCTTGGGGGAGTTCGTCCCCGCGCTCACCTCCGAGAAAATCATAATCATCCCCCGTTACCACATCCCAGATCAAGGCATGACCGCCGTCGAGCAAACAAAAGAACAAATAAATAAATAAAATCAACGCAATCAGGACGCGCGCGTGCACTAGGCGGTGGCGGCAGCGCGCCCGCGCGAGCCGCCCAGCAGCGGCGAAGAGCCCGAAGAGGAACCGCGCCAATCAGGCTCCATGGCGACACCGCGGCGGCGGCGGTTCTGTGCGGATTAAGCACGACCCAGCAACCGACAGGCACCCCCCCCCCCCAATACCACTTCTACGCCCCGCACGATCGCGCTTCCTCCTCGCGAACCAATCAGCTGCGAGAGCATCACAACAAGACGCGCCCGTATGTCAGTCCAAATAAATACAGAAAGAAATAACCCGAATACAGCGAATCATAAAATTCTACGAAAAGGAATTTTTACAAAAGACATGCGCTTCAAGTCAGTCATTTTCATTTGGATTTCAAGGGCTGTAGTGTGCACGCAACAGCAACAGGTGGCGCCAGAGCTACGAGCTTCGCTCTCAGCCAATCAGCGGGGAGAGTAAATGAGGCGAGACAGTCCACAAATACAAATTCTAGACACATTTAAAAATACCAGGGCCTAATGGAACTCACTAAATTTGATGCTGAGGATTTGCAGCCACGAGTACACATTAGGCAAACTTTTTTGGTCGGTGTGTTTAATTCGCTCAGCGTGAAAGGAGCCTCCAAAAAAACAAAAGAAAAGAGAAAAACTGATTGACGTCGTTCATCTTGGAAGAGTTTCTGTCTCATTTTTTTATTTGCAGCAAGTGCAACACAGAAACATTTCCTCCCACTGCTTCTCTCTACTTTATTTGCAACTTGGGCCTCATCAATCTTGCAATTGACGACCGGCAGGAGGAAGAGAAAAACGATGGGGAGGCAAATCTCATAAGTTCCTCATTAACGCCCCCTCACATTAAAAAAACAAAAAGAAAAATGCACAATATAACAGTGGGATCTTTCGTTTTGCCAGGAAGTCTAACAAGGTTTGGAGATGAAAACGCAAGGAACATTTGAACATAAATCCACATTAGTCTCCAAAATGCGGTTAGGGAGCCTGAAAAAAGTTACATAAGAGATAAAATTGTTCAGGGATTTTTGTCATTAAGATTCTTGGGGAAATTAAGGAAAACAAGTGGGAACAAAATGCTCTTTGTACAGTTTTTCAATAAATTCAATGAATAAAGCGGACTTGAGTTTTGCATTTTCCTTCAGGGCTTACTAAGGCAGTTTGGGAAACGCAAACTCCTTGCTGAAGGTCATTTTTTAATCATTTGGCAGGAAAAAGTTGCGCTTTCAAAATCCAATAGCGCCCTCCGGTGGACAACTTTCACACTTGACAGAAACGTTTCGACTTCTTGACCTCAAAATAATCCACTTTAAAAATTCCGTTTCACGAAAGAAATTAAGAGTTCATTTGAGTTCATCAAGATCATACTTCAAAATAATCTGCCGTATAATTTAAATAAAATACAAAAATAAAGATGCAAGAAAATAGTATAGAAATACAGATGTTAAAAATCATGCATGGAGGAGACATTAAAAATATGGTTTTAAAAGTGCACGCATCTGATGAATTATTCAAGTTTATAAAATTTATTTTGTTTAAAAAATACACTTTATAGATGCTGATTTCTTATTTTGTTAATGTGATTGTCAGACAAAGAAAGGCTTTGCAGAACTAAATCGTTGATCTGCATGTAATACCTAATCCAGCCACATGAGAGCAGCATCCAACTGGAAGACAAATAGCGACATCTGCATGCTTTTAGTTCTTCCAAAAATGAAACGCTTTTAGTCGAAAAATAAAAAAAGAATTACAGGGCGACACACGCCTGACTGTGAAGATTAAAAACGGCTGTCAATCGATAGGGAGGGGAAAAAACCCCAAAAGCTTTCAAGTTAAAAATATCTGATAGCTCACGGATGTGACTATTCTAAGATGCAACATTGAAGATTAGAAAGATGCCAGGATTTTTTTTTCTTTATTCCTTTACCTAAAAATAGCCTGACGCCAGCCTCCGACTGTGTTTCCAAACCACGGTCATGCTAATCATGCTAATGCATGCTAACACACGACAGCCTGTGTTCCCCGTCTGGCTGACGCTTATTATAAAAAGATCTTTTAGGCCTTGAGATTACGCTAATTGTGCCAATTCATCTCGCGTGATGAGCAACGGCTCACAAAAGTCGCCCTTGTTTCTTGCCTCGAGTTGTCACGGGTCCAACGTAAGGCGAATGCTAAAAGAGGACAATTGGTGTGGCTAATCCACTGGGAGAATAATTCAAAGTAATGTTTTGCGACCATCTTTCATCTTTCTACCAAGCAACTGTGTGGAAGTGAGTTGACGAGATTCATTTAGACTAAAGTAGTGCTTTGCCGCCATCTACTGGCATCAAATCCTTGCAGAAAAAAAACCCAGTTCTATTATAAGGAATTAAACAAATACGACATTAAATCACTTAAACATTTTTGGGTGGGCGTTCATTACTTGCAAATCTCAGCGTTTCATCTTCAGTCGTGTCTCACCAGAGGCAACATTTGGTCGCGACCTACTTTTTTTTTTTTTTTAGCTGTCACTCACGCGGGCGTGTGTCATGCCGCTGCCTCACTCACACACGCTAGAACTTTCCGCCGAGCTCTCATACTCTATTTTTCCTTGCTAGCCGCTTAGCGCGCAACGGTGGCATTTACATCCATTAGCGCGGAATTAATGGCAGCAGGAAGGCCCGCCGATCCATTAGCTTGACATGAAGTGGCCGTCCAAGTAGGAGCTGAAGATTTGAGAATGTTCTGCATGGCTCAAGGGGCCGCGTCGCGCACCACAGCGCCACATTCATGGACAAGCGCATTTCAATGGCTTGCTGATGAAATGCCGCATGTGAGATCGATTAGCGGCGCGAGCTAAAATGGGAAATGAAAGGGACAAGAAGAGCCCCGCTCTTACCTACGCCGGCGGCTCTTTGCGGCCGAACCTGTGACACTCACATGCCGTCGCAGAGTCAAGGCCCTCGGCCGCGGTCAAACGTCTCTTTGTCGGGGGAAACAATGGCAACATTTTGCCAAGCGCTGTGCGAATGACGCGCTGCTGCGGTGAAGAAGTTGCCACGGGACTGCGACATTTATGCAGGAAATAAAAATAAAATTTTAAAAAAGAAGGCGGGGGAATGATGGTTTTCCACTGGGTGCCTAAACAGCTGTGCTCTCGGTTCTTGTTGTCGACGTCGGGAAATGTTTCCATGCGCTAAGAGTATCATACTGGAAATTGTGACTCAACTAACTAATTTGTAGCTCGTTATTTCATGAATAAAAATTGAATGAATTCAATTTTTAAATAGTGAAGTACAGTAAAGAGTGTTGGGATTACTGTTTTGTTATCTCGAGGGATTTGGGGGGTGGGGTGGCGGGGTTCCCAGAGGAGAGCGCAAACGAGAGAGAGCGAGAAAGAGAGAGCGAGTCTTTGTCCCCTCAGCTGCTGCCGATGACATCATCTTCTATTTCTGGCGTTCAAGTGGCGCATTCAGAGGCGAAGAGGTTAGCGAGGAACCGGCGAGCGATCTCACACCAGGTCATCGTTTCCCCGTGATCAGTTTGAGAGCGTACGACCGCGACAGCAACCGATAGATGACATCACCGACGTCGCATGTTCGCCCGATCCGACCGCGTTTCTGCTTCGGCGCGACGACCGATCCTTTCGCCGTTAACCATTTCCGCCGTATTGATCGGTCGCCTCTGCCGGTACCGCTACGGACGCCGTCGGAGATTAAAGGCTCGCTCAAACGCTAAAAACAATCGTTGCTTGTCAGAAATAAACGACACAGGAGCGCCCCCGCCATCTGGGTCATCATGGGGGAGGGTCATGTGATGCCGAGGCCAGCTGACAGGCCTCGAGGGGGAGAAGGAGGTCGGAAGTACAGTCGATTAACATCCCGATTCTATCCTGCTCTGAACCCGCCCCCCCCCCCCCTCGGAAGTCTGCGTTGTGGCGATGACACGGATTTATTTCCGTTGGGATTCCGATTTGAAGGCACGATTGCGACGTCGGAAAGCCATCGCCGCGCGTTCCCTACAAACTTTTCGCCTTATTGTGGAAATTCCTGATTTTGGTTGTTGAGCACATTCGGGGCACGGCGGTATTGTAGAATAAATAAACGTGCGACTGCATTTCTATTTTTCAACAGGAAGTCTTGACATTCCCGGTTGAGATGCCTCGATAGAAAGGTCAGCCGGCGTAGCGGCCGGGAATTCAAATGTCACGCTTGGGAAACGTTAACATGATGATTGTTCCTCGATGCTGCGGAAATCCAAACCAGGAGCGGCACACGTGCCAAGAGAGAATCCATCCTTGAATTTTTATTGGGAAAGCAAAATGATATTGTGAAAGTGGCCAGTCATTTTCCTCCTTTTGACTTCCCATCTCCATGCCAAAATTGTGACAAGTCGGCGACGGGTGCACAATTCGGTGCCTATTGAAATCGGACTTCGCGCAGCTCATTCCGGTCGCCGATTACCGCTCTGAGCTGGACGAGCAGGAAGCAAAACGCTCTTTTAATGATTCCGCGGCGGGGGATGGTGCTCCCTCAAGGCCCTTGGCGTGCCCCCCCCCTCCTCCTTCCAGTACAGTCGAGTGCTCAGCAGAGCGGCGCGCAGCCTGCGACAGCGTGATATCATACAAGCTAGCCTCCGCTGGCGTCCTTCGCCACAGTGCCTTTATTTCACCCGCTGGGGTGCGCGGCGACATTTGCAGCACAGATCCGTCGCCATGACGCCGGGCCGCCGGGGTCGAGCCGGGACAACGGCGCATAGAGGAATACGACCGCCGAGACCGAGAGACGGCACTGGCGCGCTAACCCTCGCCAGTTGGCGAATGGTTACGTATCAAATCGGGATCCTACCTGCGGCAGGGCGGAGCTGAGCTGTCTCTGCAGCGAGTCGCGGTCGTAGATGACGTCCTGCAGGTGCTGCTGGGACAGGCCCAGGCTCTCCTGCGTCTCCCTCAGCGTGTCCAGCAGGCGGTCTCGCTCGTCCAGCATGTTGACCATCAGCTGCTCGAAGTGCGAGTCCGGGTCGGACGAGCTGCTCTGCGAGCCGCGCTGGTTCAGCGCCGTGTCCTCGCTGATGGTGGGCATCACCTCGCACATCATCTTGCCGCTGAAAAAAAACGAAAAAAAATTAAAAATAAATCAACAAAACCATTTTGGAACATCTGCCTAAACAGGCTGCGGAAGATGCCGAACAAGATGCATGCAAGATGCAGGGACAGAAATTTGAGTCCCAACTCATTTTCTTAATGTGTCCACTGCCGACTGTATTAAAAAAAAAACGTTCTGCTGTTTGCTGCCTAAAAGGGGTGCAGAGGATCTCAAGCAAGACATGCGTAGAAATGAAAATGCCAATGCTAATAATTGGAGAGAAACCAGCAGAGTGTGCAACAACTTCAGACCCGACTAATTTCAAGAGCCTGAGTTGTCTGCAGTCTAAAAAAGTGGTGTAGGAAGTCAATTCAGGACGCATGTAGCTATGAAGATGCTAACGCTAAACAAAAGGAGCCAAATTTCAGTCACTTCGATAACTCAGAAGCATGAGGATGAAAGCACTTCAGGCCCGACTAATTATCTGCTCAACGTGTCCAACTTAATACAACGTCATACGTAGTTGCTTCATTGTATTCAATTTTTTTTTTTTTTTTTGGGAGATTGTCTCAAGCAGATGAGGGTGACGACGAGTTTAGCACGTAAAAAGGCTGCGGAAGATTTAATCCTGAGAGAATTGTCGGACTCTGACCTCTTCTGAACGCCGTCCCAAAATCAAACAAATGAGGCTGCGGCCTTCCAAGCTAATGCTCGCCCGACTGTCACGATTGTTACGACTAATACTGACAGCGCGTCCAACGAGGCTCGCAACTCTTAGCGTTTCATACACGAGCGGGCGCGTGAGAAGTGCGTTCGGCCTACATTTGGCAACCGTGGCGCAACCTCGATCACGGGGAATCGAAAGACATTGCAAGCGAGCGCCGTAGCGGTGCCGAGCTGGCGATGAGACACCAGGAAGCTGCTTAAGATGCAGTCCTCGCGCCGTCCCCGGTCCTGGCCGGGCTTTTATGTCGGGCCTGTGACCCAGCAGGTTCTGGCAAGATTTCGAAACGCTCCGGCCAGAGTCCCTCCGGCTCGCTATTCAGCCGCCAGCCGCTAACGTTTAAGCGGGAGAGCGGGCCAGCTCGCCGACTGCTGACGCATTCCAAACGGTTCGGCGGCGCTTGATTGGCGGACGGCTCGTCCATCAAGACGGAGGCCCAGTGAGCACAGCGGCCGTGTTTTATGTCGCCGTTAATTGACGTTTTTCTGCTACACGGCACATGCAATCACCCTTTGTTGCGTTTCCGCCGCCGCTGCGACGACTTCCTAAATCATTGTCGGCGACTAAGAAGAATCAATAGGTTGCAGGCCGGCCTTTGAGCGAGTCGACCGGCTAACGCGCTAACATGGTAAAAATGGCATTTTAATGAGTTCTAAATCTGGCTCACGTGCATCAAACGCCTCGTTACCGTCCACAGTGGGAACAAACCAGCACGCCGCAGCTAATTTCATCAATCACTTCCTGCTAATCTCATTAACGACGCTAACATTTGTGCGTGGAGATAAGCGGCGGCCTCGAGTGCACATCAAAAAGGTGCTTCGTGCTCAGCCCGACGGACGGCACGCTGCCGCTTTGGAGATAAGCGGGAGGAAACAACGCGGAGACGGACGTGCTTTAATGGAGCTTAGTCAAAATGACGTTTGGGGAGAATACAAAACGTCCAACGGCAGCCTAGACGGGCAGCGGAAGAAATGTGTTGCGATCAAAATGCTAATTAAAGGGCAGTCAGTCTTTAAATGAAAGACATCAGTCAGTCTTTCTTACAAATCAAGCATTGTAAATCAAACGGTCAATTTTTGTTGGGGCCCGACTCGCCTGCTGCCTAAACAAGGCGTGTAAGAATTCAAACATGAAGTGTGTTCGCATTTAATTGGCAACACAACAACACTAATAAAAGTGTGCAAAGCCTCAGGCTCTTTACCAATTCAGCAAGCCAGGGAATTTTGAACCGATTGGTCAATTTTTTAAAATCATCTGCTGCCTAAAGAGGCTGCAGAACACAAACTATGTCAACATTTCAACGCTAACAAGAATGAATGAAAGATAAACCTCAGTCCGTCTTATGAATTAAGCAAGTGACGGGCAATTAGAAATCGGGTGAGGGATTTTTAATTGCGGCCTAAATGGGTTGCGTGAGTAAGTTTGGAATGCCAAGGCTAATTAAAGGACACCAAAGATCAACAAAATGAGGGATGCGCATCGTAAATCAGCTTGTCGACCTTTGATAGACTGCTGCCTAAAGGGGCTGCGTAAGACGTCAAAAATGAAGTGAGTTGAGATCAAAATGCTAACGCTAATTAAAGGCCGTCAAACACTCAGCAAATCAAGAGAGAGACGCGCCTCAGAAATTAATGGGATGATTTTTGTTGGGCCCGACCAGCCAACTGCCTAAACGGACTGCATGAGGTGGCAGAACATGAAGTGGCACACGGCCGAGCGCGCAGGCCACCGTGTGTGATCAGCACATTAGGGATGAAATGTGCTGCGTGGACCTCTAACAGCACAACAACATTAGCCACGCTGTTTTTCAAGTGTGTGTGTGTGTGTGTGTGTGTTTATGAATGGAGCGGCCCAGATTGTAGCGAGCACTCGCAATGATTCAAACACGAGCAGCAGCCTGCCAACAACACAACCTGGCAAGTCGCTCCAGTCTCACGCTAAAATTCATTCCATCGTTTGATTTGCAATCAAAGCTAAGTCGACGTTAGCATTTCGGGCTATTTTACAACTCGATCTAATCAAGAATTGGACTTGCCGTGTGTGCGCGTGTGTAAACTACATTACCCACAATACCTTGCAGCAAGACTGAGCGTCAATTGATGAGGTGGCCAGAAAGGCTCGTAAGAAAGCGTTGCCTTGAGACAAAAGTATTGGGACACATCTCTTCAATCAATCACTGAAGCCATCAGTGCTCATATTTACGTCGAATCGTGCGGCGACAGAAGAACGTGGCCCAGTTTTGTCACCATTCACTTCCTGTACATGGCCCAATACTTCTGTGCGAATTTTAACGCTGCTTTACATGCAGACACACACACCCCAATTGACGCGTGTGTTCATTGTAAAAATGACATGAATGCTGACAGCTCATGTGAGTGTGTGTGTTTAATGCATGTTCATTCCTTAAAACGGCCTGACAGCGTGTGTGTGTTGATTGTAAAGATGTCGAGTGTATGCCTGCGGCCATTCACACGCGAGTGCATGTGAGTGTGTGCTTAATGCATGCGTGTGTGTTCATTCATTCAAACGGCCTGACTGTATCGTATGTGTGTGCGTGTGTTGGGGGGGTGGGGGGGGGGCAGCATGCTTGGCTATTGTCTCAAGTGCATTACATCATGCCACCAAGCAAACCCCCCCCCTCCCTGCCAGCAATGTCAAGCACACACGCGCACGCACACAATCACCTTGGCGATGTAGGTCAGGAGCGCGCTTACCTTCTCTCCGTGCGCGTTCACGATGCCGACGCTCGGCTTGTCTGCGGCTTGCGCATGCACCTTCTTCCTAATAAAAAAAAACAAAAAAACAAAAATCAAGCTGGCCTCAGTGGTGCGTCCGCGCGGCGTGACGAAGGCGCGGCCGGCGCGCTTCCACTGCCGCCGCCACCACCACCAGCACCGCCGCCTTCATCATCGTCATCGTCATCATCATCATCATGGTCACGAACAACGTGCCCACGACGACATGTTTCCGGTGTCGCTTCGCGGAGAAGAAGAGCTCGAGGAAGAAGAGGAAGAGGAGGAGGAGGAGAGCTGGGAGAGACCATTGAGGGAGACGGGGGAGAGGAGCAAGAGGAGGAGTCTTAAAGTTGCAGCTGTGCTTTTCATCCTCATTAGGAGTTTTGACCAATCAGGAGGCAAGGGACACTTGATTAGGAACACCCCCCCTCTCTCATGCAGATGTCTAGATGGGGGCGATCATGCTCACTTTCGGGGTGTCAATCCAGCAATGGGGGTGGTGGTGGGGGGTCAGGTTTGCCTCGCACAGGTGGTCAAATTATTGGGAACAGCACACGTTCTCCATCATTGCAACAATAAGTAAAAATGCAAAATGGCTTATTTATGTAATTATCACATCAGATTGCAACTTTTTTTATTGTTTTTTTTTTTTACAAATTATGAAAAAAATATACATTTATTAGAAAATAGCAAAAATGGTTTGAAAGAGATTTTTAATCATGCAGCACATTTTCAATGTGAAAAAATGCACTAATAAAATACTACAAAATAGCAAATGTGTTTTAAATTCATGGATAACATATTTTTTCTTTCAATAAATAATTAAAATGACTGCGAAATAAAATAAGACAAAAAAGGAATAAATATAATTTAATGAATTAATTTGGGGACAGCGAAATAAATGCAATGCACACTTACTCGTCTTCTGGTTGCTGTGGTAACGCCCGTTTGTCCAACATGCCCCCAACCCTTCTTTAACCAGCATCTTTCTTCCCACCTGACAGAGAAAACGCATACAAATCAATACATGTGATTATTGACGTGCTTTTAGGTTGTAAATTAAAGAGCAGCAGGACGTCACTGTCCGTGGTGCTGAAACGGAATTCGCTACCATTGTTTCCATTTTGAATACGACAAAACACAAAGACCTTTTCCTCCCAATCAGCATCATTTCAACCTTTGCGAACATTCTCATTTCAAGTGTCTGCTCAATCCAGACGTATTCGACAATGACGGCTTTCCAGATGTTGCATCGGGTCCAACTCCTGTTGCATGCAGCCTTGATTGGCCCGAGCAGGGTTCCAGTTGCCAGGCAACCAAGCAGCTGGGGCCCAAAGCCCACAAACGGCTGCTAATGAAGATTTTTTTTTTTTCCCATGCCTCGCACGTCCTGCAGCTGCTGCTGCACAGGTACATGCAGCGAGATGAACACACAGCAATTTACCGCACTTCCTCCCCATCTCCCGCGTGTGTGCGTGTGGGACAAGGCCTCCCACCGCGGGAGCTTTGATGCGATCCCAATCGATGCTGCCCACGTCTTTTCCTGGCGGAAAGACACAGATGGCACGTACGGCAAACAAGAGTGTTGATTGCCTCGTCCGAGTGGTGCTCAGGTCACAGCGAGGCAGAAGCGCCGTGCCAAACATCTGCTCCAGAGCGCGCTCACGTGACAACAATTTGAAAAAGAAATCATGCTACAAATAACATGTAATAACGACAAAAATATTTCCATAAATACAAAAATGTTTTGCATGTTTTTTAATTAAAAGAATTACATTAAATTAATTAAAAAAATAATTTTGGTGAAAGAAATTATGCCTTTTTTGGGGGAAAAAATTAAACCCAAGTTTGTAGTTAAAGAATACGATGAAATAATGGAAATTTCAAAGTGTATAAAATAAAAAGTTTGTGGCAAGCTCAAGCTTCCCGTTCTTCACGTCTGTCGTCAGCGTCATCAATAATTCACAATGGCGGGCAGGAAAGGATAAGCCGGCCCGCAAATCGCAGCAGCCAATTCCCCCCACCCTCCTTTTCTCCCTTCCTGTTGTGTCCAAAGGACGCATCTGTGATGTTGAATGAATGAGTCATCAAATTCATGAATTCTTGATTTGATCTCAAAGAAGACTCAGCAGGACGTTGCAAAACGTCGGCAGAAGCACAACGCAAGAAATCGCATTTGATGGCAACAGTTCATTATTGGACGATTGGAGGTGAGGGGAAATTTGGATGGTTTGCTACCAAAGAGAGAGAGAAAAAAACTAAACGATTTACTCAAGAAATGGTCCAACTTTTTGGAGAAATAAATACAACGAAACATTCACTTTCAAGGAGCTATATCATAGAAATGTTTGCATTTGGGAAAAAAAATCTACAAAAATTTTCTTCCTAAATTGCAAAGAAATGTGCGTTTCACCCCCGCCCCCCAAAATAAATGACGCGTCTCTTGAAATCATCCAAGGCCATCTTCCTCCACAATAGCAGCATGGAGGGATGGCAGGTTAGGGAGGAGGCGTATCCTAGCAACAAGAAGCGGGCCAAGGGGTTTGGTCACAGTGACGCCATGCAGTCTGGAAATGAAGACCCCCCCCCTCTCTCTCAAACCCACCCCTCCCAACCAAAATTTGAAACGTAGTGGCAGCTCCATTGGCGCCAAAATGGCAGCAGCCCCATGAAGACAAAAGTATTGAGACACGGGCTAAGGCTTAAAATGGCGAAATTGGCAAAAATATTGCGGCACAGGTGAACCAGGAGGCCACAATATATGGACGAGGACACGTGCATGAGGACACCGGGTTGGCGCAAGGCCACCCTCTACTTACAATGTCGGAGTAGCTGAGGTTGATAGGAATGTGCTCTCCTGGAGCATGCTGCCACATCAATCTGGAAAAAGACAAGACAGTAGGGGAATTTGAAGAAAACAATGAGAACACTTCTGCAGGAATTCAAACAGATTGCATCAAGTAGTCAACGTGAGCAAGTGCTGCCCTCTCGTGGACGAAAAACAAAGTGACGCGGCTAGAGGAAAAATATAATGAAGGGCTCCCAACTTTGCTGCGGGAATTCAAACAGATGACACGTTGAAGTAGTCAACGTGAGCAAATGCTGCACTCCCGTGGACGAAAAACAAAGTGACGCAGGCCGCAGAAAAATAACTCCAAGGGCTCCAAACTGTGCATGACTTTTGTTTCTTTGAACTGCAACTTGCAATTTGACACCACGGATGTCTCGTTTTCAAGCTTTTTTGAAGGATTCACCACATGCAGGAAATTAACAGTGGAATGCAAAGCTGCGCATGGTGAATGCCAGCAGGGTCCTCGCAGGACGCGTTGTTGTTGTCCCAGTTTGTGCAGCTGCCTCCCTCCTCCTCCTTTTCTGTGTCACACACAAAAGCAAAACAGTGCGCCCCAGCATTTAAACGGCCGCTTAGTCGACGAGGCCCGGGGGAAAGCGCTGGCTTTGTTTCCCCTCGGCGGGCTCGGGCGGGAGAGCCAATCAGTGAGTGAGGAAAGTTTGGAGGCACAGACACGATTGGGGAGGGATCGTGAGAGTTTGGCGGTCTTGAGTCTTGACAAGAGTGTTGCGGATCGCTTGCGACGAGGTCAGCGGCATGAGGCAGAAGAAGGACGACGACGACGGCGTCGGGCGGGACGGCGAGGCGGTGCACCTGCGGCGGGAGATCGGCCTGGTGCCCGCCGTGTCCTTGATCATCGGCACGGTGGTGGGCAGCGGCATCTTCATCGCCCCCAAGGGAGTTCTGATGAACAGCGGCAGCGTGGGCCTCTCGCTGGTGGTGTGGACGCTCTGTGGGGTGCTCTCCTTGTTCGGTAGGGACACCGCGCAGGACAGCAGCAGCCCGTTTAGGCAGCAAATGATTATCAAGGCCAGTTTCTCACGGTTGTACGGACTCGGGTGCAAAGAATGTCACACTGCAGCGACGCATGATGATGTGTGTGCCTTTAGGAGCGCTGTGCTACGCAGAACTGGGCACCACTTTCAGCAAATCGGGGGGCCACTACACTTACCTACTGGAGACTCTGGGCTCACTTCCTGCCTTTTTACGCCTTTGGGTGGAGTTCCTCTTTATCAGGTGAGTTTGTTTGTGAAATGGTGACGAGTTAGGCAACTTTACACGTACTATTCCTAAATAATCCACTGGAACGCTAAAAATTAAACGATAACGTTCCGCATGTCTTGCTAGGCCGGCCGTGGCCTCCTATGTGTCACTAGCGTTTGGCCGCTACGTGGTTGAGCCTTTCTTCGCCCCCTGCGAAGCCCCGACGGCGCTCATCCGACTGGTCAGCCTTCTGGGTGTGAGTAAGTGTCACATACCTCTTCGTCTCGCCGCCCAAACTTTCCCCCCCCCCTCACTCACCGCTTTTGTGGTCGCAGCCTTCGTGGTGGTCGTCAACTGCTGGAGCGTCACCATGGCCTCCCGCACGCAAGTCACCTTGACCTTCATCAAGACCTTCGCCCTGGTCCTCATCATCGTGCCCGGCGTCATGGCGCTGGCCAAAGGTGGGCTTCGCAAAGCAGACTCGGGTTCGAGCAAGACTTTGAAACGTGTCGTTGTTCATCTCAGGGAAGACGGAGAACTTCCAGAAGGGCTTCGAGCTGGAGGCATTGACGCTGGACAGGCTGCCGCTCGCCTTTTATAACGGCCTGTATGCATACGGAGGATGGTGAGTGATCTCAAAACAGTCCCAAGAAAAACGTGCAAACATCCTGACCGCATGCTTCCTTCTATCCCTCTCAGGTTTTATCTCAACATGGTGACGGAGGAAATCATCAACCCCAACAGGTACTTCTCCCACTGAGGTGAGTCCGTTTTTTTTTTTAAGGGGCAACCTTGCGCAACGGTTGCAGTGTGGTCTCAGGACCATCCCGCTGGCCATCATTTGCTCCATGGTGACGGTGACGGTGCTCTACGTGCTGGTCAACGTGTCCTACTACACGGTGATGACGCCCGACGAGTTGCTGCTGTCCGAAGCCGTGGCTGTGGTCAGTAAGACGACGCACGCGCAACATGAAGTAGAAATAATCAAATTGAAGGCATCACCCCCCCCCCTTCCGCATCGCAGACATTCGCCAACCGCGCGCTCCAGGGCGTGTCGACCGTCATTCCCCTCCTGGTGGCGCTGTCCTGCCTGGGAGCTCTCAACGGGGGCTTCTTTACCTCACCCAGGTGGGCGCTTCTTGCTTTTAACATTGCAGGAGGAGGGCAATTTTTATTTATTTTATTTTAAATGACAGGTGAGTCCAATCCTTTTTTGACTCTCTATCTACGCCAGTGCCATATAATGCCATGCAAAAATTCTGCTCAATGAACTCATCAAATGTCTTACCGGTGCGGAACGGTTGCTTGTGCTCCAGGATGCTGTTTGTGGGGGCCCGAGAGGGTCACTGGCCCCACATCTTCTCCATGATTCACATCCGCAGACACACGCCGCTGCCCGCGGTCTTGCTTCTGGTAAACGTTCGCAAATGGTTAGAAAGTTCGTCGGCAGAGGCAGCGCGATTGTGACGTGTGGTTAAAAAAAACCGCCATCCAGTACCCGTTGGTGGTGGTGATGCTGATCACCGAGGAGATCCAACACCTGATCAGCTTGGCCTCCTTCGCTCGCTGGTTCTTCATCGCCTTGGCGACGCTGGGGATGCTCGTGCACCGCTACCGCTTCCCGCAGCTCCCTCGGCCTTTCAAGGTGAGCTTTTGGCTCGGAAATCACACGCTTGACTCAACCGTGTCGTCGTTTTGCTCGTTGACTGCAACTCCCCCGTCCCGTCGGCAGGTGCCCCTGGTCATCGCCGTCACCTTCACCGTGGTTTGCTTCTTCATCGTGGGCCTGTCGCTGTACTCGGACCCGTGGAACACGGGACGCAGCTGCGCTCTGACGCTGTCCGGCGTCCCCGTGTACTACGTGGCCGTGCACCGATCCCGACTGCCGCCCAGATGGAGGCGCGTGTTCAGTGAGTGGCACGCTGCACCTCAATGCTTTACCCAAAAAAAAAAAACACACAAAAAGCATCATGTGAACACTTTCTATTTATGCTTAAAAAAAAAAAAAACATGACAGAATATTCCACAACGTTACCGACTTTTCTCCTCAGATTACTGCAGCAAGCGTCTCCAAATTCTTCTGGAAGTGGCCCAGCAGGAGGTGAAGACCTACTGAGGAGAAAGCAACTTTTCGTCTTCTTCCAATCCAGAAAGACAGCTTCACACGGGACAATTCTGTATTTTGTTAGACGACACACATAAACTCACAGTAGAAATATTTGCACGTTGTTTCTATCACCGTTAAACAATCAAATAAACTCGAGTTAAACGTTGTGTTTGAAGGCACCCGCACGTTTATTTTCGCCACGGCAGAATAACAACAAAGATGGCAGGAACATTTCCATTGTGCTTCTCGGGACTGGACTTGCATGTTCTCTATCGCTGGTGATGCAAACTCGTGCTTTTAATGACGCCATATATTTGAAACGGCTTATTGCTAATCAACCTGCAACGCATTCTAAACGCCAAAACTGAACGGCGGAAGCGTCTCTCCACGCAACGTACGACCCTCCAAATTAAATAAGAAAATGTGCAAATCAACATGCAAAGAGAGTTGTCGGAAACAAAAAGTGTCAGTGAGGCAGTTCTTCAAAAGAACAAAAACTAAAAGTGTTTCAAAGCGCTGTTGAGCAGACGCGCAAATTGAAGAAATGGTCAATGAGAAGACTTAGTTTAGTCTGTAAAGCAAAAAAAAAAAAAAAAGTCCACTGGGAATATGTCAACCCATCTGGACCGGGTACGTGCGCGACCGGACTACTTGAGCTGCGGGAGGATCTCCGACAGGCTGACGTCGGCCAAGCTCAGATTGTGAACGTCGTCCAGGCCGAAGCTAAGGTCCACCAGGATCTTGCTCAGACTGTCGTTCATGGTGTCCAGCACCAGGCCCTCGGTGAGCGAGCGGTTGGCGGGCGGGGTGCCGCCGGCCAGGAGCAGCTCTCTGGAGCAGGCGCTCGGCCAGCCCAACGAGCTGGACGTGGCGTCGGAGAAGGGGGCCCAGTCCTTGAAGGGGGTCTCGCCCATGCTGAAGGTGGTGTAGTCGTGCGTGGGCGTGCGGGCGAGGCCGCTGGGCGTGCGGATGGGGCTGAAGTCCAACACGCTCTGGCCGCCGCTCTCGGCCGCCGGCTTGCTGGGCGTGGAGGAGGCCAGGCGCTGGCCCGCCTTGATGGGGGTCTTGTAAGAGTGGACGCTCTCCTCCTGGAGGTCCGGCTCCACGTCCAGACAGGTAGACGAGGTGGCGATTCCGGAGTCCCCGTCCAAGTTTTGCGAGTAAACCAGCATTGGTTCTTCGTGCTGCGTGCGCACCAGTCGCTGTTTCCGTCGGGAGCTGCCGGCTTGCTGTTTCCTGGCGAGCATCTTGGGGCTCCTGCGCTGGGCGGGTGTGCACACCAGCTCCTCATTCAGCTCCAATTTGCGCACCTTAGCCGGCGGCGCCTCAGCCTTCTTGTGCGCCACCTGGTGGTCAAACACAATCGGCACGCCATCAATCATCACTGCCATGATGGAAAGGCACCAAAACGAAATGTTCCATCATGACATGAATTGAAATGCCATTAATGCGGAAAAAAATACACGCCCAAAAAGATTTTTTCTTTTAATTCAGAGCTGAACTACGGAAATGTGCCACCTTTGGAGAGTTTCTGCGCCTCTTGGCTTTGGAGGGGCTGCTGTCTGCGTAGCGAGCGGGAGTGGAAGCAAGAGGGCCGACGGAAACGGAAGAAGGTAGACACAGAGAGGTGCTGACGGGGAGCTGGATGGGAACCAGGTAGGAGGGCGTTCGAGGGAGAAGAGGTTTCATCCGCTTCGCTGAACCTCAGAAGGAAAAACAAAAACACAAAAATGAAGTCAACTCACTTTTTTTCTTTTTAAATAAAAAGAATGTTTGCAAACCAAACTCACCAGGGCCATGAGTTGCATTCTTGGGAACAGGAAGCGTTTGCTGCTATTTAAAAAAAAAATAAAAAAAAAACACAAAAATCCACGACAGACAAGGAGCAAATGTTTTTTTTTTTTTAATTTAAAATTAAAAAAAATAAATCAAAGAACCAATCGTGATGTTTAGAGCAGAGCATTCAAACGTGTGTCAGACCGTGTACACCTGATCCAATGTGAGTCCTCGATTGGCCTCAGGCCGAATGGTCCAAAAGGAATGTTTGCCGTCGGTCGACATCTTTCGGAGGAACATTTTATGCAGAGAGAGGTTATGGCGAACGGAATTCTGGAAGGAGAAAAGAAAAAGAAAAAAATAGCAAGAAATCTGCCGTAGGCATTGGTGTCAAGGACGAGACAATGGAAAGAAGTTTTTGGCACCTTCCAGCCCTGCCTGTTCTTGTCCCTGAAGACTTCAAAGTGCTTCTGGAGCCAGTTGTAGATCTCCTTCAGGGACATGAGGCCGTCCTTGCTGCTGTTGATGGCAAACTGGATCATGGTCATGTAGGAGAAGGGCGGCTTCACGGACGGGGCGTCTTGTGCGCCTGCGATGGGCGCTGCGGTGCTCTGCAAACGTCAAGCGAAAGAAAGTTTGAGCAATTCCCATTTGAAATTTTACGGGGCAAGAAGTATGAAAAAATAACCTTAGGTAGTGAGTTGCATGCCGCTTCAGGCACAGATGGCACCATACAAGAACTTCCTTCCAACATGGCGACCGCAGTCTGGTTCTCTTTATTGAATTTGTCAACGCCAGGTCCCGGCTGCAAAGTATTGCAACTTTCCAACCACTGCACGTTGGTGAGGCTGTCATCTTCCCTTTTCACTGGAATGCAACACAGAATGGATGTCAATGTAATATGCGCCCCTAAAGTTCAAAAGAATCATTCACATGGATTATAAAGACAAACGGGCAGACGTGAGTAGACCAAACGTGCTCACCACTCACCCGGTGTGTCACACTATATGTATCATAAATGTTGCAGAGAAATATTTTAATGTATTTCCCTAGCCGTGTTTTGTCAACTACATGGATTGGCTTTTGACTAAAAACTGTCTATTTGTTGTGCAACTACAAAATTCCTACGTTGTTTAACTCCAGTCAGTGCAGCGCTCTGAAACACTTGTTGTCCAATTGCGCTCCCTGGAAAGAGGGGGTCCTTGTCCGTCATGCCCAGCAAGGCCGAGTCCAGGGTGCCGCCTTCACCCAGGAGGATAAACTTGTTGGGCCCCTGAGCGCCGTGCTCCTTGCCCTTGACTGTCAGCGCCTCAATGACGTTGCGCAGCTCGGCCGTCTTGGGAATGACCACCACCTGCGTGCTGGGGAACAAGGGGTGATCCAGAACGCGCACGTTGACCGGGAATTGCTGAGAGGAGGATGAGCTCCCCGGATCTTCTCGGGGAAGTGATACATCCTGACTCGTGGTAGGGCCGCTCTGCTGAAAGGGCAGCTTGCGTCTTTTGAGGATCAAGGGTCTTCTTGGGCTCCGTCTCATGGTCAACCAGTTGCACAAAAATGTCACCCAGATATGCTGGAAAAAAGATCATCAATTAACAACCAGTTAACATATTCCAACATACAGTTAACCTCGCCCGAAATTGCTTTGGGTCTGAATGTGCTTTTCATGGTTACATACACTTTTTATTTTCCTTAAATCTACGTTTTAATGTGATTAGACTATCAAAAAGTCACATTGTTTTATTCTTAAATAGTATTTTCACGTTGAACAAGGACAAAACAGAATTGACGTATGATGTTCATACGAGTCACAAGCTACGAGCTACGTAATGTTTGAACATTTGAAAACACATTAACTTATGAACTATACATTTTGCTTTTCAGAAACACTAAACATATAGATTCAATCACGAACGCGAAAACACAATCTGGCCATTGCTAGATTGTTTATTGTTATTTGAAGAGATAAAATATGATTAAGAGCTAGGCTAGGCTAACTATATAATAATTGCAAGCAATCGTTACCCGGGCCTCACCTTCACATTACGGCGATGGCGGCGTTTCCTGCTTGTCGCCAAATAGTGGAATTAGTTCTAACACAAGTAATGCGGAAAAAACGACGAATTAGACACGCTTTAGAGTTTTAAACACGACGACTCTTTCTTCTTTTTTTTAGCAATAAAGGTTTTTTGAATTTTGGCGCTGAGGATGCTGCGGTAGCGGCTCTTGTCACATGGTTTGACAACCACCCAATAGTGGCAAGTTAGGGAACGTGTTAGCCAATCGGATGTGAAATTGGAGTTAACTGGGAAGTGTCTCGAAACTGCGGCTGAACCAAAAAGATGACGAAATACAACAAAGTAACTGATGGTTATACATCATGTGTATTCAATCGCCGCAGCAAAACAAAAGAGCACATTAAAGCAATAACTTTAAGTAAAATAAACGGTTTTTATTTCCTTCAATAAACAGATATGTTCTATTTTGGCGCTGCTTCGGTGGGGGGCATCGTCGTGGTCACATGGTTTGACAATGAACCAATAATAGCAGCTCAGGGAAAGGTGCTGCCCAATCGGATGTTGAAACTGGACATAATAGGAAGTACATCGTAACAAAACTACAGCGAACCGAAACGTAGAGCAAAAACAGCTAAATCAATTGCTAAATATCCGTGATATATTTATAGAGTTCCCACAATGAAGCATAAGAAGATTCCGTTTAAGGTGTGTAAACTTTTAGATTGGTGTTAAATATAACAGGAAGCATCTTATTCGTGCAAACATGTCGTTAGTGTAGAACGTGGCATACCTCAAAAGCGACGCGAAAGTCTCATTTGGAAGTGAACTGTCACTCAAATGAAGACATTTGATGTCCCGCTGGTCTTCGGACATGTTGTCTTTTAATGCCTCGCAAAAGCTCCAAGACTGCGAAGCCTCCGTTGCTTTTCGCTGAGCAGCCTGTGTGCGGCGCTAGACTCCCACCCTGTCCTGAAGTCCGTTCTGCCTTGCATCCTAAAGAGTTCTTCCCTGAGACGCAATTGCACAGCAACCTCAACTCCTGGGTAACTTAACATACACGCACACATACGTTTTGCAGCATATAGTTAACCTGTTTTTGTTTTTTTAAGGTAAACCCACAGTTTGACACATCACTGGAGGCCGCAGCTCCCACGTCGAGACGTGTCCGGCGCAGGAAGTGCATCCCGGACACTTGCAGCCAGCTGTCCAAGAAGACCACCGACAAGTTCCCCTCGCTGTTGTTCCAGGCTAACGGACACACTCAACATCATCAGGTGAAGAGATTGCACGTGACCCGCACAGACTCTGGAGGACATCGGTTGAAAAGTGTGGCATGCAAGGAAGATGCACCAAAAAGGCGAGACCTGGAAAAGCAGGACGATGGTGCCTCATGCTCTTCTCCTTACAGTCCGCCAGTCAAAGAAGGAACTTCCATCTGTGCTAATGTGGACACTCCAAAAGCACCACAACAAGGTGATTGTGCCTCCTCCTCCAACTCTTCTTCTTCAGCACAATGGCTCCTCGCCCAACCATGCACGCCGCCACGCTGTGAGCTGCCCGACGTGCTGGTGCCAGACACACCCGAGCGCTACTACAACCTGAAGGTGACCTGGAGGAGGCGGGCGTCGTTGATGACTATGTTGGAGGGGAGAGGACAGCTAGCGGAATGCAACAAGCTCATCACCAGCTAGCATTGACACATTTACCACTTCTATTTACGTGTAAGACATCCATCCAGATGTTTTCTATAACACTTATCTTCTTAAGGGTCGCTGATGAGCTGGAGCCTGCCTTTGAGGGTACCAATCAGTCATATTCACAGATATTGACAAATAAGGGTTAATAAAGCTAATATGCTTGTTTTGGAATATGGGAGAAAGCAGTCATGCCTGGAGAAACACCATGCTAACATTTAGCAGTTTGTTTCGTGGGGGGGTCCAATTTTGACATCATATATACCTCTAGATCTCATTTTAGCCAACTCCCAACGATTGTCTGCATGTACTTTTTCCATCATTGAACTGTATGGCAGCACTTAAATGCATGCCCTGCGTGTATAGAATTGACAAATTAATGACGCCTTATGTATCATAAATGTTGCAGAAAGATTTTTGATGTGATTTCCCACATGTATTATGACAACTGTGGAATAAAAAAATGTTAACTATACACAGTGTCCATTTGATGTTCAAAACGATGCATTGCAGCACGGTGGAGAGGATAACCTGCATTAATATCACTTACAAACCTTTGATTTGTCTCCCGGCGTCAAAACGTTCACTTTGTGACTGAGAAAACACCAAACGCGACGAAAACTCGCACATATGAGACAAATCGAGCCCTTCCGCAGCAACAACCAATCAAACGCTTTGCTGACGCGTCTGCCAATGAGGGCGCACTTTGTTAGCGTGTGCGGTAACTAAGGACGGGGTTGCTCCTCGGCGAAAAAACGTCGCCACGAAGATCTTCCTTAGCAACCGTGGATAAACATGAGTTACTACAGCATCAGGTGAGGAGAAACCACTTTCTGCTCACTTTTTATGTGTTTCCTCAGCAAGAGACAAGTCGCCATGGCTACGGCGTTGTTTTTGTCACGCGACAAATGACCCGACCGTAACTTTTGAGGGGCGAGAGAGACGACTATGGGCTAATGCTACGTGCTAACGGTAGAGAGCCAGCAATAACGTTCCGTGATGATAAGCAACTTTAGCGGCTTACTTTAGGGAACTAAAGTGAAGTCGACAAACGCACTTCGACGTCTCCGACAACGTGAAAGCGAGTGCGTGGCATCTACTTGTGCTTTACTTGACTTGCAGCGTTGAATTTAACACACCAAAAATATTTTTTTCATGCACGACATTGCACTTAAATGAGTCATACAAGAGGGGGGGAGGGGGCATAGTTTATGCATGTTTGAGCTCGCTCGCGCCCGCCTGCTGTTTTTGCGTTTTTAGTTTCCAACTACATTCCTGTTAATGAAGCAATGTCGCCCCCCCCCAAAAAAAAAAACTCTTGACATTCGATTTGTTGCCTTTTGATTACAAAATACCAAAAATAATCACAAGAAAGTGTTCAAACGCGCCCAAGTGCATCATTTCTCAGTTGCTTTACCGCCTCTTGTATTAAGATCTTATTAAAAATGCAAAGAGCGATAAATTGCCATTTTACACCTCGCCTCCAGGGGCGGAGCTCCATCGTGCACTGTCTGGCCACCCCACGTCTAGGGGGCAAAATTTCCATACCCGTGACTTATTTATTTTAAAGAACACATTTACACTTAACAAATGTTGCTTTTCCTCCCCTCCTACGAGTATTTTATTTTTAATGCAATGTAATGACATCCGTCAGTGGTTGCTGTGCGCTTTGACGTGATTACACAGCATATACTAGGTGCCATAAGGTGTTATTACCGCCACTTGTCACCTTTTTTTCCATGCAATTACTCCCACCGGTGAGTCCCACGCGTCCCCGCGCTCCTCATCAGTCGACTTCTGTGTCACTTCAACGTCTCTGAGGACAAAACACACACAAACACACACACAAATAGGACTCTTGGGGTTGTCGTACTCGTGTAAAAGGACGGATGTTGGTCTCCTGGCAACGAGCGTTAAGCGCGGGGAATCCTATAAGTGAGTTTATGGCAAAGTGTTGTCAAAGTCACCATGATGTCGTAGAATACTAAAATCTCAGACAGTAATTTTAGTGCAATTATTTGACTGAGAAAAGTAACTTGGGTTAGTCACCTGGAAATTGGAAATATTAGACAAATGTCACTTTGTAATACATCACTGGAGGCAAAAGTACGGATACTAAAAATAGTCTGGTAAAAGAACCTGGCAGAAAAGTAGCCAGGAAGTCATATTAACTTCCGTGGAGCGCACGCGCACCTTGAGATTTTCCTCCCGACCATATTCCTGGCCGATCCCGGTGCGTTGCGTGGATGTCATGGCAACGATCCCCTCCTCCTCCTCCTCCACCTCGCCAGCCAGCCATCCAATAACTCCCGCGGGCGAGCCGCGGCGTCTTGCGTTGGCTCCGCGCGTAACGAGCAGGCATTTCAGAGCGCTCCGAGGCGCGAATGAGCGTCGGTTCAAGCCGGGATGGAGTCGCAGCCCGTCTACAGCCGCTGGTCGTACAGGTTAGAGTCGACGACTCCGTCGACTTTTGGCTGCTTTTTGTTTATTACGGCTGCAAAGAAAGTGCTCGTTATGCTCTTACGGCCAGCAGATCTAAGCCTGGTGCGCTAAAACCATCGCATGCGCTCAAATTAAACGAGTTCATCAAGATTTTTTATAAATTGAATTCTTAGCGGTGCACAAAGTTAATCAAACCAGAAATTCCTAAACTGCATATTAATAATAATAATAATCGACAAATCAATTTTGATGTTGCCAAGTGACCAATGAGTTTTTTTGCGCCCTCTAATTGGTTCCCTTTGCCACCGACATGCTAAAAAGGCCTCCAATTACAGAGCAGCTCCGCCATCTTCATGTTTAATCAATGTTTGGTCATCACCACCATCGCCACGGTTACATAAGCCCGCTGAAATATTGATTAGTCACGCAGGCGACCCGTTGTGTTGTTTGAAGGGAGTGATTTTCAACACCCAAACGCGGCTCGGTGTCCCGTTTATAGGTCGGTCACGGACAGGTGGTACAAAAACTGCAACGGGAATATAATTAGGTCAGGGGCTTTGCGAAAAAAGACGAGACCGGTGGCAAGACGTCTGCAAGTAGCGGGTGACAACCGTCGGGAAGCACTGCTTTCAACTTTTTGCCTTCTCTTTTTTGTATTCCTTCAACCAATTGGAAGACCCTCCAGCTCTGCCGGCTTCGCGTCCAGTTCGACGACGACGACGACGACGAGGTAAATGCAGCCTGCCTACCCACTCTGTCACCAACACCTGCTCTTATGTCGCAACAAGTGAATGAACTGCCGCCAAAGTACAAAAGCTTCAAAGATGAGTCCAAAATATCCACCCGAGGATCCAGTCACAAGCATTTGTCATATCTGAAAAATTCCCACAGAAGAGTGCGCCCCAAAGCCCTCACTCCCTGCAGTTGCCCTTTCTCGTCGTTGCTAAGCAACGCGAGGCCCCCCCCCACCACCACCACGTCCGGCGACATTTTCTCCTATACTTCCTGAATTTTCAGTTTGGTGCCTGCGGGTCCTCACTTCTAACATTTGAGCCAAATGCAGAGTCCGCCACTTTTTTTTTTTTTTCCTTCCCTTGCAGCGGATTTGAAGAGCACAGCAGCATCATGCAGCAAAAGCTGGAAAAACAGGTCGGCAGAGCGGCAACGTTGTGCTCGTGTGAATGACTTGACCCAAAATGTCCGTCATCGCTCGCTGCCCGTCGCAGAGGTCATTGCTGGAGCAGAAGCAACGACGCAAACGGCAGGAAACGCTCATGGTGCAGCCCAATACGGAGGCCCGGCCTCGGCGGACCCGCGCGCGGCGTGGCGAAGAGCAAGCCCCGCTGGTGGAGTCGCATCTCGGCAACGCCAACGACATCACGGTGGACGGTGAGCGCAGCCGAAAATGGAGGACGCCGCCAGATTCTAACAAACGTCTTTTTTTTTTTTTTTTAGGGATTAACGGTCCGGCAGCCTTTCTGGGATCCAAAAGCTCCCAGAGAGGAATGCCAATCCAGATCACATCCGTCAACCCGTCCCAGGGCCAAGTTCACACTCAGTCCCCACTCAAGCCTCGGCCGCCGCCGCCTCCCTCGCCTGCAGCCGCCGCGGGAGACATGGAGATGGCGGGCGACATGGAGACGCTGCACCAGCCCAAAACGGACATCCACGAACTGCTGCGGAAACAAGGTGATGAAACTAAACTCGGGTTTTTTTTTTTTTTATCCCGGAGTCGTTTCTGGAGTTAAATGTCGTTGGCCAGGCCTCTCCGGCAGCATGAACTTCGATGAATCCAGTGAGGACAATGAGGAAGAGCGGCCGCAATCCCCGACACCCAGCGCGCAAATTACGAGGCCCGCCTCCGCCGGCAGCGCCAATGACCCGGTGAGCCGCCTCGCGTGTGATCTCGCTCACCATCTCGTCGGCACCATCTCACGGATCTGGTGCCGACTCTCTAGGAGGCGATCGCCGGCGGCTCGCCCTCCTCCAGAAGCTCGCCTCTTCTCGAGGTGTCCAACTTGGATGAGTTTGCTCTGCTTCCGGCGCCACGTGGCGCCACCGTCAAATGCCGCATCACCCGCGACAAAAAGGGAATGGACCGCGGCCTCTACCCCACCTACTACATGCACTTGGAGAAGGAGGACGGCAAGAAGGTGACGCCGACTCACCTTTAGTCCGAGTCGGACCGCTTGACTGACCTCCTCGTTTTCCTCCTCAGGTGTTTTTGTTGGCGGGGAGGAAGCGGAAGAAGAGCAAGACGTCCAACTACCTCATTTCAGTCGACCCGACCGATCTCTCGCGAGAAGGAGAGAGTTTCATCGGCAAACTGAGGTAAAAACCGGGAGGTCCACTTTGGACTGGTTCAGGTTGTTATTGGATGTTCCTCCTGCCAGGTCCAACGTCATTGGCACCAAATTCACCGTGTACAACAACGGCGCCAACCCCTGCAAGAACATGGCCGCCATGGAGGACGGCAGCACTCGACAGGAGTTGGCCGCCGTCTGTTACGTGAGTGACACCAAAACCGCCGGTGGACACCGATCGTGCAATCTCTCATCCGTTGTTCTCCCGCCAGGAAACCAACGTACTGGGTATCAAGGGACCGCGCAAGATGACTGTCGTCATCCCGGGCATGAATGCCAACTTTGAGCGCGTGCCCGTGAGCACCCACAATGTGAGTCACGCAAGTCACCTCAACAAGGACCTTTGACCTTCCGCCCCGTAATTATACGCCGTCCCGTTTGTTGCCTCTCAGGAGCAGGAGAGCCTGCTGAACCGCTGGCAGAGCCGCTCCTTGGACAACCTGATCGAGCTTCACAGCAAGACGGCCGTGTGGAACGACGAAACGCAGTCCCACGTGCTCAACTTCTACGGACGCGTCACTCAGGCCTCCATCAAGAACTTCCAAATCGTCCACGACAACGACCGTGAGTGTCAAACACCGCCGATGTTTATTTCACTTTGCCGTTTTGACGGCGCCGTCTCGATTCAGCCGACTACATCGTGATGCAGTTTGGCCGAGTGGCTGAGGACAGCTTCACGCTGGACTACAACTACCCCATGTGCGCCCTGCAAGCCTTCGCCATCGCCCTGTCCAGCTTCAACAGCAATCTGGGGCGCAAATGATTAGGACGCCGCCTGCTAGGGAGGATGTGGTTAACTTTTGTTTTAATTAACGACGATTGGGCTTTCCTGCAGCGCCACCCTCAGGACATCCAATTTCTTTTTTTTTTTTTCTGTCCTGGATGACAAGTGCATTATTCTGATTGTTATTGTTTCTGTGAATATCTCTTACCTTGTGACTTGTTGACACGCATGCAAAATTGCACAATACATACTGTAAATAATAATTAAAAAAAAAAAAATCACCACAATATCACCAATTTATCTTAAATGACCAAATAAAACGGCATCATTTTAGGAAATAGCTCCTTTAATAAAGATTTGCTTCTGACCCCACCACAATGACGTTTTGAACTTCAATGCAATGCAGTCTGAACAGTAATCCCGATTTAACGGGTACATTTTGGCAAGTGCTGAGAGTAACAGTCGGGGAACATGGCGTACCTTCTAAAACGGAAGTACTTGTAATCCAAATAAAACAAAAAGGGCCTAACAGTCATCACTTTTCTAATGGACTCTTAAGAGAACAGAACACTTGGAGCGATGACAGCCCTCACAGGTTGATGATGCCATTCAGTACCTTGTACTTGATGAGGTAGTACGGGTAGCACTGGGAGCTGTCGAACACCACGAAGACTTTGGGAGCGGCTATGCTGTCCACGCACGAGTCGTAGAAACCGCCCCCCGAGATGCACGGGGGCGGGCGGTGGTAGTCGGGGTGCCCGAGCGTCGCCTTCCCCACCAGGACTTTGGCCAGGAACGCGTGGCGCAGCTGATGCGGCCCCGTCTCGATGGCGTATTTGTCGGACAGGCTGGCCGAGCCGGCGAAGTAGGAGCCGTGACCCAGGACCGCTCTGTTGATGCCGGCCAGGCGCGGGTCGAAGTTGTGGCGGCAGATGTACTCGGCCGCGTCTGGAGTGGTCCCGTGGAATAGGTGACGCTCCAGAAGATCATTGCCGACGCCGTGCTTCTTCTGCATGTATAATTTGTGCCTAGCAAAAACGAGAAAAAGCCAATTCCATGTTGATCCCGCCTCTCATACTAGCCCCAAAGGTGGACCCTTTCAAGGTCTCCTTTGCAAATTTCCTGGTGGTATCACAGGCAGGACTAGAAAACGTGACGGCGGGTTTGGGACCTTTGGTACTTGTCCCAGTGCAGTATGTTCTGCACCTGCTGGATGCTGACGATATCCACCTGGGTCTCAGGAAGGCTCAGGTAGAAATATTTCTGGACCTCCCGAAAGGTCACCGTGTTGGGCGGAAGATCAATCAGGTGGAAGTCGTCCTCAAAGGCCAGACACCACACTGGGGGGTACCAGGTGGTGAAATCCTCCAAAGGGTCCACATTGAAGTTGGGATGATAAGGATAGTGGATAGGAGCCAAATCGATTCCCGTCCTGGTTCGGGGGGGGCGGGTTAGGAGCAAGATGCACCAAAAGGAAAAAGGAAACGTAAAAGTTGATGGGATGGTTACACACTTGAGAAGAGGGTACATGGACTCAATCGGGCGGTACACTGGTCGGCAGCGGATCTCTCGAATGAAGCCCGTGGTCAAGTTGGTCTGCGTCATGGTGTTGAAGTCCACAATGCACTCGTGTGTGTCCATCATGATGGAGCAGCTCAGCTCATTGTTAGCCAGCTTGCTCATCAGCAGGGTGGTCAGCCCCTGTGAACAGCGCCATCTCATGTTTCAACATCAAATTACCTCCATGCATCAGGTGAGGAACGGTGAAAGGGGGCGACTAACGTGAATTAGAGAAATAAAGTCAACACAGAAGCTGAGAAGGGGCAGAAAAATGGAGGTAAACGGGAACCTCGTTGTACTGCACCCATTGGTTGTTGAACCACCAGTAGATGCACCATTTGCCGGGGAAGTGCGGATTCTGGAGGTCACAGTCCGAGTTGGTCAGTCGCCTGGCACTCTCGTACTTGTACACATCGAAAATGGTCAAGTCTCTCAGGTTGAGTGTGAAGCTCTCATGCCTGCGGAGAAACAGAGGAGTCATGATTTGGCTCGAGCAAGTCACATAATCTTGCTCGGAACTCACCCTTCGTTGAGGGTGACGTACTGGCAATACACATTGCAGTACAGGCGCTCCAGCAGCAGCTGGGCGTGAGGCCTGACGTCCACCCAGCGTTGCTCCACGACATTGTACAGTTGCCAGTGGAAGGGCAACGGCGTGTGGTGCGTGGGGCACACCTCCCCCAAGGGGCACGCCCCCAGCATGAACCTGTTGCAGATCTCCCTGTTGTTCATGGTCCAGGTGAAAAGCGAAGGAACCAGACGTGGCACCGGGACCTGCGTGGCAGGCGAAGGAGGCAGGCAAAGAGGGGAGGTGAGCATGACAGATGAAGCGTTGGGAGCGAAGTTGCTCGGGCCACTGCTCCAGGGGTGCTTGGGAGTGAGGTGAGCGCTGAGGCAGTAGGGCTCCACCGTCCAGGTGACGTTCACCTGGGAGGACAGGATGTAGGCGCTGTCCATTGGGACCTCCAGCAGGACATACTGTTGGCGGGCCGGTTGGGGAGGTTCTGGAGACCTAGTTCTCTTCATCACTGGCAAAGTAAAACCTTGTTTAAACCAGCAAACATTTGCAGAAATTGGATTTACCTCCAAATAGTTAGCACACTAAAGTTGTTAATGCACCAAATAATTTGCAGTAAATTAATAAACTGTCATGATGATTTAGAGAATCTACGCCCTTTCGTTCGGTTTAATTATTAATTTTTGCATTAGCGCTTGGATTATGCTAGGCCTTGAAAAAAAAAATCTGTCTTGCGATGGTTTCCTAGAGCTAAAAAAGTTTGAAAAGCACTTACTGAGTCTTCTTTTGGAGTGGTGCAATGAAAAGGTACTTTAAAAAGTGCGTTTTAGTTCGTTTGCGATCAGGATGCTAACAATGCTAGCGCGCGTGCTATAATTAAAAAAAAAAAAAACGCTAAATTCGAAGCATTCGCACGCATTTACTCGACGAAAACGTCAACTTGGAAGGTCGAAAGCACATTTGCAATTTTGCATTCAGCACAAAGTCGGCTTGTTGAGTTAATTGTTAATTGTTAATTTTACCTGCGACACTGCGACTGAACGACGAGGACGACGACGACAATGAGAAGCGAGAGGGAAGGTGCACAAAATGGACGCTGTTTTTTTTTTTGGGTACGCCGCGTCCGCCTACAATAAATTTTCACGAGGCTCCTTTTCGAAGACTTTTTATCATGTGTACATTTTAAAATAGTTCATTATTAGTTTATTGTCGTACAAGTAGATTTCCAAGAACTATTTTCAATACAATAAAGCTTTCACGAATATGTATTTTAATGAAATGACGAACATACGAACTTTACTTAATGGAGGTAATTTAGCATTTGCTCGTTATTCTAATACGTTTTATCTGAATGCAAAATAAAATTGAAAAAAATTCTAGTTCCTCATCTAAGACATTTAGTTGATTCATATCCATATTTTTTCATGATTTTACTACTAAAATGCAAATATATTACTGTAATTAGTATGATCTAATAATAAACAAGACTTACATATTTCCTTATTTATATTTGCAACTTTGGGGGATCAAAAATAATATTTTTTAATAGATTAGTTTAAGCATTATAAGCCAATGACAGTATTTCATTAAAAGTTGCAATTAAATTATTTTACAACTAACAGTAATCAAGCCATTGTTGATAATCGTATGTTGTCACTTTATTGAAAAGATGAGACAAAACCAGATTTTTTTTTCATTTGTTTATTGCTAAAAAACAAAAGCATTACTGAAATTGTATGCAGCACATTTTAGATAAGTCATCTCCCGAAACAACTTCTTTTCTTGTCGAGCTAACATGCAAACAGTCACTCACACGCGCACACACACATTTTAGCGTTCCTTGTCGACACTCGTGGCGTCTTAATCAGATTGGTCGCCTTCTCGCGGGCTTGTCGAGACCTCCCCGAAAACGTCCTCGTCCTCCAGCATGCTCTGAAAGCAGACGGTGAGGTGAGGTAAGATAAGGTCCGGTAAGGGAAGGTATTCACGCGAGCAGCATTTCCTCACCGTCAGATTATTGATTCCCTCGGAAAAGGCTCCGATCTGCCTCACGGTGCCCTCGGAGTCGTCCATCTGGCCCGAGACAAACGTGTTATCGGCGAGGGAACGAAACCATCAAGACGTGACGCTCGTACCTGTTCGAGCTGCTCCAGGTGGTCCTCCGGCTCCCGGGGGAGGCGCCCGCCCACGTCCATGGGGCACACGTACTCGCCGCCATCGTTGTGACGTTTCTTCCGGAGCGTTCCGAAGCCGCTGAACGACAAACGTCTCGGCTGACGGATGCAGAAAAGAAAATGTTGAAAATGTTTGTTTTTTTTGTTTTGTTTTTATTTTAAACACTGATTCAGAATTTGCTTTTTTTCCACAAGCACATCAGGTTTTATTTTAATCATAATAATAATAATAATAATAATATGTAATGTAGTGATATATTTAGTGTTAATATGAATGAAGTTCTGGGTTCCATATCAGGTAGAATTTTATTTTATTTTTTAAATGACAACAAAGGTCAAACTTGCACAAAAAAAAAAAAAAAGAAATCTTAGAAACCTGTGCTAGAATAAATCATTTTTTTCCAAATGTGTCAAATGTTGAAATGTATTTGAAAAGGTTTCGGGTGGCGTTTGCGTGTCCCACCTTGACCTTGGCGGCGGCGGTGAGCACGACGTAGTCCGGGTTTTCCAGACACTCCTGCTTGAGCCTCTGCGCGTCGTTTCCCACCAGCAGGTGGAAGTGCGTCGCCAGGTGTCGTCGTAACAGCGTTTTGCCCGGCGGGATGTTGAGCAGCAGAGCCAACGCGTCCACGGTGAAGCGCGGCTCCAGAACCTTCGGTAAGGCGAAAACGCGTCACTCTCAATGACTGGAGCTTTGAGGCCGAGACCCTCGCCGGCGCCTTCTCACCATGAGACCCCCGTGCACGCCGCTGCCTCGGAGGTTGGGCGCGTACTCGGCCAAGTCCACGGAGCGCAGCCACTCCATCACTCGGTGGTTGCTCCACTGGGTCACGTCGGCCGGTCGCGTGCGCTTCTGCGGACGGCGACACGAGACGTCATCGGAGCGGCGTTGGCGGGCTGGCGAGCGCTCGCTCGTTTTACCTCGTCGGTGGGCCGGCGGCGGAGGCAGTCGGCCTGGAAGGAGTTGAGGCGCAGGACCTGCACGGCTCGCTTGATGCTGAGGTGGTGCAGCACGCTGCCCACCTTCAGGGACAGGAGATCATCCTGAAACGATAAGAGCGTTGATGAAGTCATTTCCGTACATCTTGTCATGCTTTGAAATATCGGAACACATTATTTTTAAAAGGTTGTGGAGTGTGTGTGCGTGTTGTCCTGACCACAGTCATGTAGTGCAGCATACGTGCATCCACTCTGGCCTCGTCAAAGTGACTCTTGTACTGCGGCAGGCCCACGTCGTCCAGCCACCCTGGGACGCGCACACACATGCACACATCCAAAGCAGCGCTGACATCCCATAACGCTCCCCTCACCAACAAAAACGTGCTCAACAGGGAAGCCCACTCACGAGTCACCCAGTTGTGGTCCAGTTGGCCTTTGAGGAGGTCGTCGTGCGACTGGAGAGCCTGAAGAGCCAGCTGGAGCTTCTTCCTGTGCAGCGGGTGCTTCATGCCCAGCTCCTGGCCAAAGACAAGAGCGCCACCAGGTGGGCCACCGCCGTATGTCAAATTTTTAATAAATGTCGCTCTACACTTAATGTCACAGTAAAAGGCCAGATTGTACACATCCTATTGGAAACATCGAGTTGGGTTGCTAATGTCGAGCTGGCGCACCTTCTCCAGGTGGTGCTGGTTCGCTTGCAGCAGGCTCTGTCCCGAGCGGATCCAGTTGTGAGCCGGTGCGGCGTACAAGCCCAGGCCTTGTTCGTGGAGCCACTCGCACACGTCCTCTCGGGTCCAGCGTGAGAAGGGAATGTCCTCGCCGCCCGCAGGAGAGTCCGAATGGCACAGGCGAGGCCCCGCCGTGGCCCGGACGCCACCCCGCCGGAACTCGGCTTCGTCGTCGGGGTTCAAAGATGTGGAGTGGCTCCTCTTCAGCCTGAGGAAAAGTGTCACACGATCAAGGGTGAGACTGCAGCGAGATGGCGACGAGTTGGCTCCTTACCTGCCCAAGAACTTCATCAAGCCTCTGGACTTCTTCTTGCTCTCAGGCGGCGAGGACAGAGCAGGGCAGGCCAAGTCCAGGTGCTCCGGGACTTTGCGCTGCGTCTCGGCTGCGCCGGGTTTTTGTGAACACGTTAGCAGAGATGCCGTCAAGTATCTTACTTTGAGTGTGTTTTGACTGACCAAGGTTTGGTGTGCTGCTGGTTTCTTTGCCCCCCCGCAGTTTGAAGAATCCTCGACCGAAGGAGGCGCGGACCCGCTTGGCGCCGAAGGTGTCTTCGCCGACCAACGTACGACACTTGCTTTTTGCCTTGAAAGGGAAGCAAAGACAAGATGAACGATACACTTAAATCAAGATGCGCTTTGGATTTTGGACTGCCATCAGGACAACAAACGTAGTGGTGATGATGTCATAAGGACAAGGTGAGCTCACCTGCTCGTTGGTGTGGCTTGGATCACACACGGATCTGAAATCACATAAATGACTTATTTTACTCATTATACATTCGAGAAATAGATAAAAAAAACAAATAGATTCTGAATGAGTTTCAGAGTTTGATTCTTATTCAAATGAACATCTCAATAATCTGGAAAGCTTTTTAGCCTCTTAGAATTAATTCAAATAAACATTCTCTCACTTTTATGTCCCATTTAATAAGAAGTCTGTATTATATTGTGGGTTGTGTATCATTATTTTAATTGCTTCTTACCATATATTGAAAGTCTTTTACTCTTAAAAGCAAACTTGCGCATGTCATACCGTTCGGCCTCCTGCAACTGCCGCTCTCGGTCCAGTTCTTTCATCTCATCCAGCACAGCGATGCTCGGACTGGACTGCGGCCAGAGTGAGGACGAAAAACAGGACTAAGTCTCGACATGTTTTCCCAAAAGCGGCACAATTCATAACAAGGATATTTTGTAATTGACGTGCGAAGGAAGTGTGCAGCGAGACAGCGTGTGACAGTTGAGTTGTGTTTACCTCCAGCGAGATCCTTCCTGTCTCGCCCTCCGACGCCAGCCTGACCTCGGCGACGGCAGGAAGTGAGCGATCATCTGCGATGTCGGCGTAGTCGTCTTCCTTCGGCCTCTCTGAGGGCACGTTGCACAAAAGTATCGGGACACGTTCCTTGCAGCATTTTCCGCGCACTTGCGGAATCTTACGAGCGCATCATTAGGAATTGGTAGCTCAAGTTTATTTTAGTGCAAGTGTGGAAATTATTTTGTCCCCATACTGCCCCCCGGTGGCCAAGTTGCAGACACCCGGAACGTCAGAATCACCATTGAACTGAAGCAAAAGTCAAAGATTTTTTCGAGGTAGGTTTTAATTATGGGGTGTTCCTGTGGGATTTATAATTTATTTTTTTTTTTTTAGGCTTGTGTCAAAAATAAGCAACAGGTGATAATGCTTTTGTCCACAGGACTTGAAGTGCTTTCTACCTTTGATTTTCTCCGGAACTTGCGTGCTCTCCAGCTGTTTTATCCTTCGCTCCTGCCGACAAAAAATAAAGACTTGAGTGAGTGATGGAGCATTTATTTATTTTTTTTGCGCACCTTCTCATCGTTGGCCGACATGAGCGAGTCCAACAGCGTCTTCATCTCGGCCATTTCAGCATCTGGCGGGAACACCGACGCACATGAGCGGCTTTGTGTTGAGAGCAAACAAAGAGCGAGTAACAATTTCACGTTTGTTTTGAGTATTGAGCAGAATGGAAGCGCCCAATCTCATCACAGCAGCTCTGTGCAAATATCCCGCCTGACCTGAAGACACATCGGGGAGATTAACAACCGCAAAAGGTTGCAAAGAAGGCAAATAAGCGGAGTGACGTGTTGAGGATAAACAAGAACAGAGGACGTCTCGTGGCCTCGGATTGAACTTGAGCGGCTCAGCCAGCATGTAATTGGCGTGACCGGGACTAAATCAAAGGAATCTGTTCACTGTTATTGCTCTTAATCCATCCTTCCTCTTCCATCTAATTCTGTTAGATTATTATTGATGTTATTCATTTTTAATCTTGTTTTTGAGTAACTCTATTTTTTTAAAAAGCTTTTTTGCTACTTCCATTCTTTTCTGAAGGACATTTTTGTTACTTCATAAAACTTTTGTCCCTCAGGCGATATATGTACTTGCGATCGCCTCACCTCTCTCTCGCCCCTCCGTTGCCCTCGGTCGGCTTTCGTCCTTCAACCACCTAAGTTCCGCCTCTCGCTCCTCCAGTTCCCGTTGCAGCGACTGCAGCTCTTCCTGCAGGCCAACGAATCAAAGTCACACAAAGTGTGCTGACGATGTGTCCAATCAAACGTGGTCTTACTTTGCCGTTATGGTGTGAAAGGTGACTTGCGGCAGAGGTGGAAGCACTTACATTCGGAGTGGAGAAAAATTGGGCAAAGCGGTGAGGAGGAAGCAGCGGGTTTAGAAGGCCACCAAATGAGGAAGAGGAAGAAGAAGAGGATGAGGAGGTCAAACCTTCAGCTCAGCTCCAGCGGTCCACTTTGGAGGCTTGACACGGCGTTAGTAGCAGGTTAAGTCGTTAAGAGAGGAAAATAGACGAAGATGAAACGTCAAGACGGGGCCATACTTTGAAAACGGAATTGAATTCAACATTTGGGGTCACCGAGTGTGTGGTGTTGGAGGTCCAAAAACCCCCCAAAAAGTCTCACTTTGCAAGCTTTGGTTTTCCTGTCACACTGCAGACGTTCACTCTCAATGTCGGCCACACGCAAACGCAACTGGCTCACTTCCTGGTACAAGTCCTGCAGAGGAAGAAGAAAGAGGAGTGTGATTTTCCCAGGCGTGGACTTTGGGCGATGCTGGGTGGCCGGGGGGCGGGGGTTGATGCTGAATGTTCTGGCAGGAAACAGCTGCCGGAGCAGCACAAGGGGCGGCCAGGGGTTCTTTCTTGTCACGTGATCCCGACTCAGTGCGATGGACCTCGGCGACACTCAAAACAATGAGCGGGAGGCCTGCCAGGAAGATACAAGAGTGCACGCAGCGGCAAAAAACATGGCTGAGACATATGGGGGCTAAACGGGAATTAGGCGACGATTAATCGATTTCCAACTTTTTGTGAACTGGATGGAGCAGAAAATTCCGGTTTGGCTAATTTGCTGGCTAACGTAAGCAAGACTTCTCCTTCCCACTTCCGAAAAGCCCAGTGAGGCATACTACCTCATTATCTCTGCGATCCCGCTCCACCGTGCTCAGCTTCAGCTTCAGACCCGACACCTCCGTCATCAGCTCCAGCTTCTGGGTCTCCAGTGCCGAGCGGGTCAACAGCTCCTTTGGATGAGACACAAAAGCTCGTGATGCTAGAGTGAAGTGGACGTGCCGGCTCGTTCAAACCTTTTGCAACATCTCCTCGGTGGCGCAAAGCTTCTCCCGGTGACGCTCCAGGCAGCTGTCCAGGTCCCGGATCTTCTCCCCTTGCACCTCCACCTGGTCTGTTAGGACGCTGACCTACAGTCCATCAATGAGACGATGCTCACGAAAACGTGTCTTGATCACTCTGAAGCTTTTCTAGAATCTCAGAGCCAACTCAAAATGGTCCTTAGGAGATAGGAGGGAGTTTGGCTGACAAACCTGAAGGATGAGACACTCTTTGTCGCTCTCCAGTCGTGTGAGCCGTTCTTGGTGGACGGCTTCGGAGCTGTGGCCGTTGGTCTGTAACAATTGAAAACTTATTTTACATTTCTTCAAATATGAAAATTACGATTCGGTCTCCCAGAAATTAATTCGTTTTGACAAGGCAACCATACGAGAAGAAAAACAGCCGAGTTGGGCCGATGGAAACTATTTCATTCCTTGTCTGGAAGCCCCATCAGTCACTCAGCACGTCACAGCACAACGTTTAACGAAGCCATGAAGGCAGAGCAGGAGGCGCGGGCCTTTTCTAGAGCCTGTGTAGCATCTCTGCCGACGAGTTTGGACGTTCGTGTCATGCTCTGGATAGCGTCCAGATAAGCCGAAGGTGTGTACCATTCGTCCGTGCAGCCACTCGGCCAGACCCCCGGCGGTGGAGTCGGGGATCTGGCAGCGCAGGTTGTCCCGCTCTTCGTTGTCCATGAGCTCCAGAGCCGCCCGCAGGTCCTCCAGCAGGTGCAGCACGCGCAGGCCGCCCAGAAACGGCGACGTGGGCGACTGGCAGTCGAACAGCCCGTTGGAGTAGTCCATGGCCTTGGAGCCTGGCACAACAAAGAATCAACGCTTGTCAAACAGGCCAGTACAAAACATTTCGAACGTCATGAGATAAAAAGTGAATTTTTGTATTCAAATAATGGAAATGTGAAAACAACCATGAGCGTGCATTCTGCAGGGACAGCTATGGTGGTGGGGGGAAGGTTTTTTTTTTTTCTCATGTGATCCTCCTTCCCATTGGAAAGGTCAGCGGAAAAAAAAAAGTGAAGCCTGAGCTCAAAAGTGCTAAAGCTTGAATAATCATTAGCATGCGTCACACCGCAGAACAATGGAAACTTTTTTTTTTTGGCAAGAGGGAAGCCAGCAGCAGCAGCAGGAACGTTATTCCAAAGCTCAGATTCAGAAGGGCTCACATTACATAGGTAGGAATTGAATGGGGGGGGGGGGGGGAGTGGGGAGGGCACATTCCCAGCAATGCATTCCAGATGTGCACCCCTCAACAATTCCAACCTGCGATGATCCCGTCCATTTGCTCCAAGGCGGCCGCCAACATCTCGCTGGCGTCTGACATCATCTCCTTCTTCTCTCGTCACCTGGCAGACAAAAAGAAAGACACTAGTGGAAAACGGCACAGCAGTTGAACCCATTCCAGCTGCTCCAGAGCACCATGGAGGGCATATTTGCGCTTCCAACTGGGGGGACTTTGGCGTCTTTAATGCTCCTCAGTCCGAACGCCTGCCGTTACTCGAGGAATAATGGTACTATTCTCCACCACGCGGGGGGTTGGGACCCCCTCGTCGCTCCGGCATGTCAACGTGGACAAGGACGTGTCGAATAAGATTTTTGAGCACAACGAAAGTGAGAACAGTGGTTCTCCTTATTTGCTTTTTTTGGGGGGAGTTGGGGGAGGGTTTGAGCGTAAGCTTTACCTCATTTCCCGTGTCATTAGCACAACACAAAACAAGAAGCCTGTTACAAAATTGGTCGGCTTTTCGACTCACAACATAAAATTTTGTTTCTCTGCAGGATGACGGACGGAAAGCAACCACATCACGGTGGGGTGCAAGCTCTATTTGGTCAGCTGCAAGCCCTCCACCTCAGCATACACACAAAGAGAAAAATAAATCTAGTCCCCGTAAAAATCTAAATATTTTCCATGTCAGCAGGCCAGCAGGGGTTGTATGAAATGAAACGAGGCTTCAAATGTGTCTAAAATGTCTTTTTTTTTTTAATGTGATAAGAGATTTTGCAAAATCAGGGGTGGGCACGGGAGTCTATACTTTTACTTTAAAATAAAATCAAATTTGAAATAAATGAAAATAAATATGAAATAATTATTCTTACAACTATTAACAATTTAATGAAATAATAAATAATGTTTGAAATTAATTTCATTATATTAAACAAAACTAAAATATGCCTCACATACGCGCCTCCATTTTTGGCTCATTGAACTTACTAATAAACATCTTGTGTTGACATTTTCCATGTCATCTTATATCATATTGGCAATTGTACTGAGACAAATATTGCTTTAAAGCGGTCTGGCGGGGTTTGATCGCACACGGCGAGCCTCCTCAAGCCGCCCTATGCACATTCCTGAGCAGGTTAATGCTCCCAAACTCCCCAAAGTGCCTGGTACCGACATCCCTGCTGACTTTCTGGACCCACACCCCCCTCTGCTTTTCACACCGACCCACAACATTATTATTACTGACCAACTTGCGCCCATATATCAAGCGGAAATGTGAATATTTAAGTCAATCTGTGATTCCTGTGCGGCCCTGAAATTGCAGGTCAGGGGCCACGGTGCGTCTTGTAAAAGTTAGTCTGGAGCGGTGAAAGCCTACAAAAGGAAACGCAGATTTCAGTATGAAAGGCATCACTTGAATGTACTGAAACGTTCCCACTGTACTGTATCATGGTCTGTTTACGTTTACGTTCGACAGCATTGGGCTTTCTTACGCCTTGTTTTGTTGAGCATGTTCACGCTCTCACGGCCAAGCAAAGTTGCGCAAAAGCATCATCTGACAAACCACGTCGATATAGTACGTCTGAACTCCTACCAGATGGAAGATATGTATGTACAGTATTCATGGGGGTAGGGGTGATCTGACCCAGTATCGAGTTGCCTGGTTCTGGAACACAAACTAATGCACACACACGATAATGAGCAAGTCCAGCTGTGGCACAGATGTGGCGTACAATTGGACAGTCTAGCATAAAAGGTTGACGTCAGGTTGTATAACATACACCAATGTGTCCCACACTGATCATTCTGAGGTCCACTCTTTAATTATTTATGTGAGGTAGACCAAGCGGAGTGGTCTTTCTAGTTGATTTCTTGTGATGGAAATGGAAGATTGCAATGAGTACAGATGCACAGAATGCAGTCGAAAGAGTCGTGTGACCAACGCGGCGGTCTCAATTACATTCGGTAATGATACACTAAAAATATCAATAATTAAGCCATAACATTTTAAAAGTGTCCAACAACTTCAGTACTGTCGCATTTTTCTAAAGCATGTGCGGCATCTTTAAAACCTCAGAATAGATGATTTAGGGCTTGTCATTTTTCTGGACAACGAAGGCCTTCACTTTGGAAAATGTAATTTCGCTGGTGAAGAAAAACACAATCATCAGCCAACTGAGCTCATGATTTGAAGCTGTCACTAAACTTGTGGCCATCACGTGGCCTTTGTTGACACTCCAGCTTCGGCGGACTCAAGCCTCCTTCTGGTGATGATGTCACAGTGTTGATAGAAAGGACGCATTTTGAAGCTGCGTCCCCCCCCCCACCTCTACAAACCACTCTTTGTGTCCCGTGGGCTCACATGGTGGGAGCTCCAAGACACACTGATCTCACGGCATTGCGTTTTTCCACGTGGAGCGTGTGTGGGGGTGGCTGAGTGGGAAAGTGAGCCAAGAAAAACCGCCAGCAATCAGGAGCGGAGCACAGAAGCTTCCCGTCCACGCTGTGGCGGCGGCTGTCACGACTCGCCAGATCGCTGAAATGCTCCCGCCTCGTCGGGACGGAACCATAAAAGGGATTGAAGAGACCCCTCAGGAAGAGCCTGGCGTGGGTGCCTGCCAGGAAGCGCTTCCTGCCACATTAGGGAGAAACTCTCTTCCTAGTCAATGATGGAAAAGCGAGCCACAGAAAAAAATAGTCTTTAATTGTGGTCACAGGGTTGCAATAATTTCAAATGAAATTAAGATTCTAAAGTCATTAAAGCAAAAACTTGTAAACAACTCAATAAGTCTCGTGGCAGGAGTTCCGAGAACTGAAAGTTATGCTTGGAAGTTCTTAATTGGATGAAATTGGAGAAGAAAATCATCTTAACTAAATGCCTTGGCTTCAGAAATAGATGCATTATGCAGGTCATGTGCAAGTTAAATTTGATCCATCTAGTCGTCATATCAGCAAATGTCGTATTAGCAATGAAGGGACTGGTGGCTCAAACTCGATTAGTCAGCTACCTCAACAGTCTGCCAGGCAAGTCAAAGCAGACTGAAAAAGTCCTAAAAGGTTTTCCACCAAGCATTGATTACCCAGGCTAGAAATGTTCCTGACTCAACGATTCTGCTGCCTCAACGGGCTGTTAGGCAACTTAAAACAAACAGAATAACTCTTAGAAAGTACGTTTTTAACGCACCAAACTGCTTTCCTATGTGAATGTGCTCACTTTATGAACAATAGTAATCTTTGTGGTCGCTTCAAAAGAATAAAACTCACATAAAATCCAACAATGAGCTACGTTATCAATTGGTCATTTTCAGTTTGCATCCTGGAAGCTGAGCATCACCACATCTAACCGCTGCAGGCGTGTTGTGCATGGTAAACAGAAACACCGGATGCACAAGAGGACTTAAAAAGCATAAAAACATTTTTTTGCGTGAATTCAACATTTGTATCATTTAGTTTTTCACCCATGTTGGTGAAATAGAGGGAGTGGTGACCGCTACCATCGTTCACCTTACCAGTATGTACTCAACAACAACAAGAAAAAAGTGCAACAAAGCTTCAATAAACTTACCAGTTGGGAAAAAATGTCTGGAAATGATCAATTCCTCGGGGTGCCGTTGCCTCACTCGGGACACTTTGGAGCACTTTTCAGCGCAGCTTCATTGTGGACGAGCGCCTTCTCGCATCGACCTCCTCTTCGCTCTGCTTCTCTGAACTGTCTGAACTGGGGGAGACACCGTCAAGCTGGACGTTAGAAGAAAAGGCTCAGGAAAGAAGTGCAGCAACGGCCTTCAAAACAAAGCAGGATATGGCTAAGTATTTCAAAATAAAACTGCCACTCGTGCCTTTCTTTGGATTTGCATTTGAGCAAAAATAAGTCAGAAAATTGCATTTAAATGCTCTTTGCAAATGCCATGTGATGTGAGTGAGAGTCGATTTAAAACTCAAAATTAAATGAACTACTTTCAACATAATTCCCAACGTATTCACCAGCAGAGGGCGTCAGAGGCATTTTTATCCACACGTGCAGTTCCTCACAGACAAACTCGCACTATTTGTAACATTTGCATTCCGAATATGCACGAGCATGTATCCGTTAAACAACTCCAACAGGGTGTATTCTGAAGGGTTTTCCCCGTTTAAATCATGTTACTGTAACGTGAGTATAACAATAAAAATAATAATAATTATGCTATTGATGGGATACAGTCTAAAATCCAAACGTGTAGCAGCCCCTCTGCTGGTGGCCATGGTAACCTTGTTGCTTAGAAGTCCAAGTACAGACAGCCGAGATATTTCATTTATTGCATTCTAATTCCTCGAAGGGAAATTGAATTTCCACTCTAGTGTACGTGTCCTCGTGTTGCACCGCACACAGAACTTAAATCAGACACATGCAGGAGGGCAAGGAGAGGTGCGCCACTTAGGCCGGGTGGTGGGGAAAGCGCCTCGCTTGAAGGCATTTTTACATTTTTGTCTAGTGTGACGGTTCTCTTTTTAATTGTGTATCATCATGACTATAATTCTTGCGGTTACTAAACCAATTGACCAATTTGATATTCATTCATTGCCATGTTATAATTAGGGCCACTGGAGGGCAGCTTTTACTCGTATGAGGGTTTAAGTCAATGGTTATTGTGGGGAGAACCCCCTATTACTGTACCGACAATAAAAAATAATTAATATACAAACGGCAATGATCATAAAAATGATGAATCATTGATTGCGCAACGTGCAGCGGTTTTAACAGATGCTTCTGCAAGGATGTCGACGCATTATTTGTGATGTGACAGGCAGGTCATTGAAATGACAAGCATCATAATATTCTTTATGTCTTCAACTATATGTGTGTGTGTGTGTGTAACAATTGGATCACTTTGCATCTCCAAATACCAACGCAGTCAAGAGGTTGCAACGTGCCAGCAAATCACACATGACAGCTAATTTAGAAATCACCATCAGACACGACTGGCCGTCACTTCTCTTTCTCGTGCGACGACGCTGGTCGAAAATAGGAACGAAGACCACCCCCCCACACTCCCCATCATGACAACCCCTCATTTTCTCCTCCTTCTCAGACAGCTAATGACAACATGCTGGACTGACTCGGCCATTGCTGCTCTGTGAGTGAGCGCTGCTAAAGTTATTTTTGCTTCGTTGAGTCGTCACGCTACGGCCATTACTTCGTCTCAAACTTCCAACGCTGCAATTCAGTCCAGACTCCAGCCCGTCTTGCTTCAAGTTCATCTTTCACTGCATCCAGACATGGGTCTGTCTCTAGGGCCATCCGACAAGCAGAACGAGCAGACAACATTCATCCTTCGCCAGTACCAGTTACTTAAACGTTTGCAAGGATATTCTTCATTCTGTCCAAGAAATGTATTCTTCTCTATGTCTATCTTTTAGCCAATCTCTTATATTCATCCAACAGTCTAAGCATCCATCCATCAGATTCAGACAGTGTTCCTCCAAGACCACCAAACAATCGAGACAACCATCCAATTCGCAATCAGTCAGGTCTGCCTCCAAGTCCATCCTTAACTACACGCATCCATTTGTCTGTCTCAAAGTTCATCCAACAGTCGCAAAAATCGACCCAACATGCCACCAGTCCAGCCATTAGCCTGTCTCAATGTTTATCACATCCATGCAGTCAGGAATGTCCATCCTTCTCTACCTCCAGCAATTAGTCTGTCATCCAATGTTCAGTAGCTTCAGTTCCGTCCATCAATTTTATATTCGGTCAGGTCTGTGTATGAACGCGATGCCCAACGAGTCAACATCTCTGACGAATTCCGAGCGACTCACAGGCATCTTGTTATCTTGTGGTGCACAGGTGTGAAACCTAGCAACCCACATCAGACCGATTAACACACATCACAGTTGGATTGCTGAGATGCAAAAGAAACACAAACACCTTGGCGGATAATTCCGGTAAAAAAAAGCCTCCGACGAGGCTTCTCGGTCTCGCAGTTGAGTGAAGCTTTGTATTTAAGGAGAAGGCACACAAACAAGTGATGTGTCGGTGCGTGGTGGTTCCTTTGCGGGCCTTTTGTTTGGGCTGGCAGGCATTTACTTGGCTGCCGAGAAAAAAGATTTGTTTACTCGGAGAGCGAGCACTGGGAATATTTCAGAAGCGTGCACAAAAGCACTTTTGTTACGTTCAATGTCAGATAAAACACGGTTTCCTTATTTTTCCTTTTGTATTTTAGTGTAATGTGTGATTTGAAGCAGAACGCTAAAATGTAGTCAGAACGGGAGCACCTCTACCTCTCTTCCAGCCAGGTAAAACTCTGCTTGAAGACGAACAAAATCAAAAGTCTTCTTCCTTCCTGACAAGAGAAAATTGAAAACGCTGATCACACAAAGCAGCATTGTTGCATCTTGCAATTCTTATCAAGAAACTTCACTCTGTGGAAAGAAGACACGACATCACCTTGTACGACAAGGCCTCACATCGGGGAGGAGAGCACCGACGTGAGCGCTTCAAGCAATAACGTCTGCTGACAGCCAAGCAGGAAGGTTGATTGAGAGATTGTTGCCGACCAGGAATATAGCAGTTCTTCTGCAGAAAAAAACAAGTCAGTGAAGCGTCTTCGAGTGCTGCAAAGGCACCAAAGCATGCGATGTGAGCAAAACGGATCATTTGAGGATTATTTTTTTTTAGGGGGGGGGGCATCGTACTGGAAGGACATTTGCAGGGGAAAAGAGGAAAAAGAATTTAAAAAAGTTGTCAAATGGGCTAAAAGAGAGAAGAAACGACACAACTCTGACTTTTGACTGAAATTTACGGCTAATTAGGAAGTTTTATGACTGAAATCAAAAGCTCGAGATGCAACCCATCCATTCCAAGGATCTTTGGTGCCAGTATTCTTTTGGAAATAGTGGCCCCCGGAACCAGTTCCCAGTTTTCCTGGTGCCGGCGTTTGCGCTTCATTACACCACTCCCGCCGGTTTAACCTTTTCGATGCGGCGCGATGTTCGCTCCCCTCCCAGTTAGCTTAACGTGCCTCCTGCAGCCGTAAAGGTCAACAGGTTCGCAGCCTTCCGAGTGCGGCGGGCGCTCGGGCCGTGACGGGCAACGAGGTCCTTGATGGGAAAATGACTGCTCCTGCTTTTGAGATGTATTTTCGCTTATGCGGAACATTTGCACGTAAAACGCACTTTTTCACTCAGAAGCTGCACTGAAAGTATTTTTATTTATTTTTTTTTGCAAATAAAGCACATAGAACAAGGAAAAGCCTCGTGGGGTATAATTCCGCATAAAGGTCTGAAATTTGCGACTTGGTTTAATGATACGTCATGTGTTGGCGTTACATAAGCGCATCTCGCTGCGACGGGGAATGACCAAGACATTTCTGCAAAATAGAACTGAGTGAAAGCGACAGCCAACCAGTGGGAGGGGGAAGGGGGGTGGTTTTTGGCTCAAACATTGCAAAACTATCAGGAAACGCAGGCAGGATACAATAAAAATGGCGTCGAACTTTGTCTCTCTTTCCGGCAGGGTGAGAGATCAATTAATATTTATCTACTACAAATTACGGCATAAAAAAAGACCCTGCTTAGGGATTGTATTTTAAACAAGGCCAGGAACTTTAGTGGTGGGCTTTGCACTGCTGAAAATGTCTGATTGATGTGTTTTAGTCAAGGTGTAATAGTTCCTCGGGTGGAAATGTGGCTTTCATTAAAGAAAAGATGAGTACCAATTACTAAAAAGTTCCCAGAAAAAGATGTGTGAAGGGTTTTGATGACAAAGCACCGTAATTGAAAAAGTGACCTTGCTTTCTTTTTTTAGCCTGACCCTCTCTTAACTTGGCATTTGCATCTCGCTACGTGAATTGAACGGCAGCAGAATGAGCATTGATTCATGCGAGCGTGGAGAATAATGCGCCGCTCGTTTCCGCGCCGCCACAATATCGTCCATTAGCCTGAAAAAGCAGCCGCGCCTGACGCCTCTTTCTCGGATTCTTGGCGGAGTCGCGTCTTCTATCACGAACGCGGAATCATCAGTCCGAAAGAGTAATGTAAGCCGACTTTTGGATGCTCACAGCGCCGCGGTTAATTTGTCATTTGGTGGTTCTGCTTCTTTTCTGCAGGAGTCCTCTGACACACAAAAGGGAAGAGACGTCTGTGAAATTTGCAAAATTAAAAAAAAAAAAATATTAAGCTTCCACGAGGATGAATACTCCACTCCAATTGGTCCTTCCAGTCGGACCAGGAGATCCCTCTCTGTGTGCTGCCAGACTGTCTCTCCATTTGTATTCATTCTCAAATTCATTTGCAGAGCCAGTGATCGCACTAATCAAGGTGTCATTGCAACATTGGTGACTCCAAAGCGAGTAATGAGTCCTGCCAGTGACCCGAAGCAAACGCCTTCAATACGGTCAGCACGCAGGCACGTTTTTTTTTTTTTCTCCCCCCCCTCTCCCCTCCATAAACCGCCGATCACCATTTCTACTCCGTGTTTAATTGCTAATGACGTAGCTTTGGAGATTAGCGGTCGTTCTGAAAAAGCATGATGTGATTGGGGTCAAATGCTAATTGCGATGCATGGAAGCATGGAAGGCTAAAGTACACAGTTGGTGGAGTTAGCACACATGATGAGACGCATGATGTGCAAGCTGAAGCAGAAGTTGGATGCAAAAGAAAAAAAAAAAACGGTATTAGATTGTCTCAGCATGTGTGATGTCTGGCAAATGGCTGAACTTTAAAGGTGTCTGTCTGAATTTTTTAGTCTAGTCAAGAGGGCGATAATATTTCCCCAGAATTCACCCTTCTACATTTTCCGCACCTGACACCAAGGTGCTATCGTCACAAATGCCACAGAACACAGACTACCGCCAAAGAAGTTGTGCTTGTTACCTCCCTCAAGGTTATTTGCCATCAGAGAGCAGAGCGGCAAGATTTCAGCCATCTACGAAGGTGCCGGTGAAAAATGGGTTTGTTAAACTTTGGAAGATGTCGCTGAGTAGAGGAGACTTTCAAATTTTCAAAAACGTAATCCAATCAAAACAAACGGATCATAACACAATAAGGGTGGGCAATATGGGCTCAATAGTCCGTCCCATTTTTTAAAGCAATTCTTTTCGACTAAAAACAAAAAAAAACGACATAACTGAATGTCTCCTGATGGTCAAATTCATTTTGAGTCCTGCTTCATTAAAATACAAATTACAATTGTCAAATGCATTACAAATCTTTCCACGGAATTTTTTTTTTTTTATTGTGAACGCAGCATTTTTTTTTACCTACGTCACGGATAATGTCATATGGGAAATCCTTACAGCTTTTGTTTTTGATGCAACAAAAAATTGCCGACGGTCTTCCCAGGCATGAGTTCACATGACGGCACGGACTGGGAGGATCCCGCAAAACATGACCTGAGAGACCGTACTGATGATACAAATTGCCGTGTGACAGGAGGGTCGGTGGGGAAAGCCGAAGAGAGTCAAGGCTCCAGAGAGACTAATTACCCACTCCCAGGCGGGCTGCGTTGCTTGACGGGAAATTGGAAAAACAAGTGAGCGCAGATTTCTCACGTTGGGGTTTTCTGGCAATTCCGACACGCAGTTTTGCTCTGGAATGGTGCTTTCACACCTGGGGTTCGTGTTGTCTGCTCCAAATCAGCTGATGGGTTTAAAATGTCAGCGTGTCCCCCGTTCTGTGTTCACACGGTTTCAGGTCGATAGCACCTGGTGTAGGAGGTCTCAAACCGGTTTGCTTTGTTTACACCGGTTTCAATTTGCATCAAGAACTAGAGTCCGATTAAAAGAAGTGTTTCCCGACCTTTACTGAGTTACAGGATGTACTTATGTATCATGAATCCAAAAATACAGGTATCCTCCCAAATTTGTTACTAGAGGTGATGAATCACTGGACTTTTATCGTGAAAAGCTGCTCTCTTACCCATGGGATTGAGCCGCAACCCATCCCTGGCGCCAACTGCCTTCCGCTCCGAGTCAGCTGGCTCCGGCTTCCCTGTAAAAACAGGATGGAAGAAAGAAAGTTAAAAAAAAAAAAAAACGTTGCGGGTGACCTCTGGTAAAAGTCTCCTCTTTGTTTTATCCCGACAATGTCTGACCTTTGCGTCTTCAACCATGTTTCCATGGATGCGAAGGCTTCCGTGTTTGTGGATGCGAGGCAAACACTGACGAGTTACAAACTTGACCTTTTCCCCATCAGCATTCTGCAAACAAATGCATACATACGCCCGCTCCTGTTGTGTCTGCATTTCATTTCACAAAATGTGGCAGCCATTATTATGCATATTGCATGTTACAAAAGATGCATCCTACCCCATCTTGAAGTAAATGTTGGGCATCTGTCACGACATCCTTCCATCCTGAAAATTGAAAAAGATATTTCTTATAATACGCATGAAATTTGATGTCAAAATTTGTGTTCGGCTCTTCAAAAAGCTGTTCTTTTCTATTTGCATAAGAGTCAGTAGAGTGGTCAACACTTTTTTTTTTTTTAGCAATTTACATTTTATATTCAACGTGCATTCCCTCAAGTGTGTTTACATCCGTAAAAGTTTTACGCATCAAACGACCTCCTCGAAGAATCATATTAACTCAGCACATACACAGAATAAGCGAAGCGAAGAAGTTGATCCGGAGGGAGTTGCCATGGCAACAACAGACAATATTCTCCGGATTACAAGCCACATGATTTTTAAACTGCCATTTGAAAACAGGCCTACACAATGACAGCTTGGTGTTGAAGTAATTATCATTCAATAAGAATTAAAAATAATAATCCTTCAATCTGACGCGAAAAAAAGTGTCATTGCATATTTTAAAAAATCCAATCTGACAGCCAGCGTGTCGACAGGGGCTTCACGCTTTAGAGCGCCTCATTGTTGTAGGCTCACTGAGGAATGATTTTATTCTTGAGAGATTTTTTTTTTGTTCAGTCAAAGTAACAATAAAGCATTATTGTGTTAAAAAAAAAACACTTCTCTTTCAAAACTAAGGACAATATGAAAAACATGACATTGTCTGGGTGACCCCAATCCTTTGACCGATCGGGTACTTGTTTTGACAAAAGGGACATTCTGCCGTGTCAAGAGGAAGCACTTAGTGCCACATTATCTGCGCAAGTTGATGCAAGTTACTGCTGGAGGAGAAAAAGCTGGGAAATACTTGCTGCGTCTCAGGAGAAATAAAGCAAAAATCATCAGGGAATGGATAAAAAAAATGGAGATGGGTTCATTGCGGGAAAAAAAAAAATCAGATATTTGATTTTCAGGCCTTAGCGCCAAACTGTCGGTACTTGTAAAAGTTGCAGAAGGTCTTTTTTGGCCACGAGCACTCCCCATCGAGAGTTGATAGCGCGTAATCACCCGGGAGAGTCACCTGTTTTGGAGGAGCCAGTAACGCAATCGCGCTTGATATGAACATAATTACATTTGTGACGCCTCCCCATCAGTCGGCGGACAGTGGCGAGGCTCAACAGATTGCTTTTGCAGGGGTGGGATATCGGCTTATACACTTAGGGCGGATTAGCCGGCAGCTAATTGGATGAGTGGGATAATGATTAAAGCACTCATTGACGCCTCGGTGGAATCCATCACATAAACCATCAAGGTTTGTCCGTGGCCTGAAGAAGTCAACAAAGTGACGGCAAGCCACTGATTCGGAATGCTGGGATCGGGCAGAAAATGAGCAGAAAGCTAGCAAGGTTGAAGGTGGTCCAGGCGAAATCAGTAAAGGCAGCTTTGAAGTCGAAATGGAGAACTGGCAAGAAGCATCAATTTGGAGCGATGCATGAAGGTAGCTTTAAAGACAAACGGCTCCATGTTGCGTGCATCCGGCGGGTGTGAGAACAATTTCCCATCATGCATGTCAATCCCAGCATGAGTCGCTCCACAGGTGTTGCGCAACACAAATCTTGTTGTTGTATAACAGGCCCCAGATATACAAAAAAAAAAGTGCACAACCGCCATGCAAGTGGAATCCTGCAAATCAATATCTATGATTTTTAGATGAGAACTTTCTCGATGTGTTTGTTTGGTTGTCTGCAGCTCAGAATTGTGCCGCAACAACCTCTGGATGTGAATAAAGTCACGGCTAGATGGGAGGAGGAGGCAGGGGGATTAAGAGAAATGAACTGGTTTGTCTTTGCCGCTCTGGTTACGATTGCATCCATTGATTTTCGGCGAGGTCGCTAATTTTAAAGGACAAGCTCCATTTGTGCAACGGGAGTTATTTCATGTGAGACCAATCAACACTTTTAGTGAAGATGCATCCTTCTATATAATGTAAAAGTTGTGCATCGTCTCGACAGTGGACAGATTCAAAAGTTGTCTTGGGCCATATAGAGTGGTACCTTGGGTTATGAATTTAAATTATATCTCAAATTGTAAATGTCTTTATGTGTCTCAATAAATAAAGTTGAGTTGAGCTGCTCGGCCCCCACTGGTCACTTTTCCATAATACCTTTTCGTGTATCTCGTTTTACATGCAGTTACAATTCAGGACCTCCTCGGTGGTTGAGGCCAGTGTGGTGTGGTGTCGGGCCATTCTGGAACCTGTAATGGAAAAGCGGCGTCAGTCACTTCCCACTTTTGAGCTGCTTTTTCATCAGTAAAACTGAGAAACATTTTAGTTGATTAACACACCATCGCCAACTCATTCAATGACTAATGAGATTAGCGCAGGGGGTGTTTGCTGGAAGTTGCATTTAATAACAGCTCACCGACGAGAGGGGAGAGTCACTGCGATGGCACCCAGGTTCTATTGAGCGGCACCCGGTCGCCATGACGACAGCTTTTTCAAAGAGCAGCGCGGCAGCTCAGGACGCCGCCGTGTTTATAACAAAAAAAAAAAAAAAACAAGTCATGACTGACGAGCAATCACCAATTCAATCATGTCTGGCGTACCTGTTCAATCATGTCTCGTTTCCAAAGGACAATGGCTTCTTAATCAACACGGCAGCCAACGCGCTTATTGATCCAGCAGCTTAGTAACACATCACGTGCGCGATACATGCGCTTGATTAGTGAGGGATCAGGAACTCATTTTCACAGCAGTATCATCTCTGGCACCCAATGAGACTTCTTATTTTAGACGAGGGTGGACAAGTTCAGCAGACACCATAAATGGAAGCCCAAGCTCGAAATGCTCCTTTTCGGATAAAATGTCTAAAAATTAGTCATTGCGTCGACTCATCTTTTTCTCATTCATTTTTAGTTGCTTTCGGCATTCCTAAGACTTTTCTTAGTCTCTTTAGCCACTTCCGTGTATCTTTTTGGCAAGTTCACCGCCTCTTCTTAGTGACTTTTAGCCGATTCTGACTGATTCTGTGGGTCGAGTCAAGCAAACACCAACACGACATTTGTGCCTTGCCAGTGCAGCAGACGATCCGCTCAAACAACTCCAAAATAAAAAATTAGGACTGTCAGTTTGCACACAGCAATCTGCCGGTCAAACGTGTTAATTGTCGGAGCACCGTTGAGGACATTTTATAATGAAGCTGCCGTACGTCTCTCAAAGAGAAAGAGACAGCCAGATGTTGGAACATATGTCGGCTGTGCGTCATTTGGAGCCACTCCGAGAAGAACATTCTGTGTTCTCGCTGCAATCTTCATATTTCCGGTTACCTGATGACATTTTGGCACCGCCACAAACCCAAAAATCAACCTTTTATGCTTTTTAGATAAATATAAAAAAAGATACTTCATTCATCCAAGAGAAATGATCTTTTTAGACATTTCTTTTTGTTGAAATCTTTTTCACTTTTTTTTCCACTTCCTTGTTGTAACAAACCTCTTTAAAGTTTTTTTCCCTTCCATGAGTTTTAAACTCCGATGTATTTCAAACGCTTCATAGTGACTTTTTTACTGATCATTGCCTCTTTTTTGATCGCTTCGCCCCATTTTATCCTCAGCTTTAGAGATACTCACCATGCTGCTTTACGACTCTTTTGTGGGGGACACTCTCTCCTATTTGTAATTAAAGTGTCGTTTTCTGATGGTGGGTTGAGAGGTTACGAGTGGTATTAATTACCGTAACCATAGCAACAAGAGGTGCCAAACCATCCACCGCCACGCGTAATTAGGATTATACTTAAAATGATTAACGGGAGAGAAGTGATTATCAAATTCGGGGAGACTTAAGGACGACCCTAAATAATCTTTCACACAGAGGGAGAATAATTTGACCCTGCCCAGGCAGATAACATTTTTTTTTTATTATCATAAAGGAACAGTTGTTCTATTGCTTATCAGAAGATTGTATTTTCTGATAGCCGCAAACCGGCAGACAGCATTTTCCTCCGGCTCGCTCTATCTCCCTTTCAGCAGACAAATTAACGGCAGGGGTGCTCGCGCGGTCAGACGCTTAACGAACAATTCCCCGTGTGTACTGTTGTCAAGGAGACAGACCCTTTTGATTCACCTGTGTGGCTCGCGTTGGGAGATTTCAAGTTGGGAATTAAGCTGAAATGAAACACTCCCAGAAGGGTAAAAGGTGGGCCAGGGATGAGTGATGAAATAAAAATACAACAAATGTGTCCTGACAATCGATAAGCATGCACGGTTGTGATGGACTACTGGCTTGATTTAAGCCTTAAATGGGAAGTCAACGCCCCCCCCTCAAATTCTTTGCAATTAAATGTTGTATGCTCCTTCTCCAGTCTTCTTATTAATATTGTTTGTGGAATATGAGTTGACAGCAAAATCCGTTTTTAGCCATTTTGTCACTTCTGTCGACTGAAAATGACATCACAATTGCTCAGGGTTCAAGTAATGACCAATCACGGCTCACCTGTTTTCTGAAGCTGAGCCATGATTGGTCCTGATTGGCCAACTAGTGGCCCTGCCTAGAACATATTCTTGTAAAGAAAATTTTGGGGTTGACATCCCCTTGAATCCAAGCAAAACATCTTGATTTTATAATCTATGTGGCCTATCTGCTGGGGAAAGCAGTAATAATAGAAGCTGCCAATAAATGTAAAATTAAATGTATTTACTGGAATATGATTACTTAATTCCAATAATATGGTATATTTTTTTCCCCAAAAAATATTTTTCATGAGATTTTGATAGAACAATTTGCATTTTTTTTAATAAAATTAATTTTAATCCTCAAGATTGTTTTTTGTAATACACAGATGCCTAAAATTTTATTTCTTTTTTGGGGGATTAAATTAAGTACAACATTCATTTTTCTACTACTTTCGGAAAACTTGGTACAAAAAGCAACTTCCTTTAAGTCCAACAGCTTTAGTAATGGCTCAAAGTGTGAGGAAAGAGGTAAACTCACCGGGAGAAAAAGGAAAATTTATGGAAAGTTGCGGTGAAAGGATTTTCCAGTAGTGGGCATATCAGTCCTCCATCGTCTGTCCGACATTTTGTTCCCTGCAGGTCTTCATGGCTACAGGTAGTGACCTCCGGAGGAGGTCGTAACCATGGCGCCGCCATTCTGTTCAGTTCTCTATATTCAAGTTTAATAGCAATGACAAAACAGCAGGCGTTAAAGTAGGTCGCTGCATGGTTGATTTTCCTGAGCAATATTAACATTTTGGAAACAAAACAGCCCTGCTTGCTATTTGCTGTCCTTGTGCATCATTAAAGTATTTTTTTAATTGTAACATTTTTAGGAAAATCTACATGTAGTGGAAAATTGTAAAAAAAATTTTTTGTTAGCCTATGAGCAAAATGCAAGCCTTGTTATACATGGTATCATATAAAAACACACAAACGCACAAGAATATATATACATAGATATATTTAAACATAAAATGCAGTAAATAAATCTGTATCTTTCTTCAGCTATCAATGCCAGCAATTCATCATGACGGGGAAAACAATTAAATGAGTTGGCAGAAAGCACTCTACTTTTTGTATTATTATTATTTATTTATTTATATTTACACATTTTTGTTTAGTGGGTTTGCCATGATATTTTTGTAATGTAAAAATCCGTTTCTCGGCTCAATTAATGTTGAGAGAGCCGATGCAAAATTCATCTTGCAGAAAAATAATAATGTATTAATTTAAAGATTGACATCAACAGCAACAAACTAAGAGCTGTTCCTAATATTCTGCTCATCTTACGCCACATGAGAGGCTGAAAATGTGAGGGGAAGCCCCCATGCGCCTCTCTGACTCTTGTCTAAAACCTGCTCCAATAATTCCGACCACATCTCTCTGTGCTACAGGTGGCCAGTCCCCTGAGAGGAGGGGGTGGTCCCGGGGAAGGTGGGGAAATTGTACTCCTGTCGCGCAACAGGTCCGCCTCACTGTCTCACACTCAACAGTCGCGTGGAGGCTGCCTGCTCTGCACGCTGCCTGTTGCGCTCACTCGACTCAACCCCACCACCATCACCGCTGCTGCGAGCATGGATGCCGATGCGGCCGCCATCCGCCTCCGCCTCGAGGGAGCCCTGTGACTGGCGGGCCAGATGAACCCCCGCCGCCCCGGATCCTCCTCATCCTCCTCCGGTATACAATGGCTTAACCGACGAGACATGAGTGTCCGGAGCGGGGACGGCGTCACGCTGTGCCAGAGGGCACTGCAGATTGTGACGGACCTTTGCCTCACCGGACATGTGGACCGGGAGAAATGTTCGGATATTTTCCCCCTGGAGAGCAGCGGCATACCAGGTAAAGGATACGCAGGTAAATGCAATCAACTCATTCCCTTTTTTTTCTTCAGGAAAACTTCTGCTGCACATGCATGCATGTGAATGAAACCATAGAAGGAATCCCCCTCTTTCCACCCATCACATGTTCATAGTCATACTAGTCAAGCAGAAGATGATCCAGACTGAATTAATTAGGTCTCATTTGCATGCATCTTGCTTGTCTGGAGGATATCGGAGTCGATTTGGGGTGAAAGAAGCGAGGTTTGCCAGTTAATGTCAGGACACATGAAGACAAAAAAGCTTTCAAACTTTTATTCACGCATACAGACAAATTTAATATTCTACAAACTTAAACTGCTTGTTGTCAAAAGGGGCACAACGTGCAAATCAATGTCAGGGCACATATTGACAACCAAGCATAGTCTTTACTTAACCTAAGCTGACTTTTTGTGAGAGACAACAGCAAGGCACAGACAGAGAACAATTCAAACAGAAACAATTTAATCTCCAATGAAGTTAACATGCATTTTTTTTAATATTAAGTTACAAAGCTTAAGTAGCAAAATGTTTTTTTTCTGACGATACAAATATTTGGCTGCAAACGTAGCCTTTAAAACTGAAAATGTGTGGAGCAACGTGGTATCTCCCGGGGGGCATCACATGCACCATAAAAGCTGTTCATATAAAACAGCGGGTGTCCAAAGTCCAGCTGTGAACTAGTAGGAGAGATTTGTTGTCCTTGTTGAGCTCTCACGTACTGTTCCAAACACTCAAACTCTTTTAAAAAATTAGCCCCAAGGTGCAAAAAAAGAGGCATCTTCAGTGCTTTTAACACAAGCTATCAAACCGGCTTTTTTCCCAGTGAGCTGTTTTGTTTACAAGGAATTCATTTGGGAAGGGGAAGGTCACCTGTAATGCAGAGGCCAACTGTTGTGTGAGCACACATTTTGGCAAGAGACTGATGTTTTCCTTTCCTCCCGTTTGTCTTCACATCCTGGGTGTCTTCTGCAGACATCTCCATCAGCCTCCTGGCTGTGGTGGTGGGCTTCTGCGGCCTTGCCTTGCTGGTGGTGTCTCTCTTTGTCTTTTGGAAGCTGTGCTGGCCTTTCTGGAGGAGCAAGGCGCTGACTGTTCACGGGGGAAATGTGGGGTTCCGCGTCGGCTTTCCCGAAGCGCCTCCCAACAGCTCGCCGCCGTTGCCCGATAAAGCACCGCCGGTGGAAGAAAAAAAGAAGCACTCGCCCGAGGTCAAGTCAAACGGCCGCAGCTCGGTCAAGCTTCTGGAGGCGGCCATGAAGATCAGCCAGACGTCGCCGGACATCCCAGCCGAGGTGCAGACCACCCTCAGAGAGAAGCTAAGCCATCAGGCCAGGATCCAGAGGCAAACCACCGAGCCGACGTCGTCCTCCAGGTACCCCCCAGTTGCAAACTCGTCAACGCCGACACTGTCAAGTCGGGTCATGTTGACATGTGGCCGACATCTGCGGGCAAGTTTGGCCCAAGTCACGCACAGTGTCACAATGACCTTTACAATCTCGTGTGGGAATTGAGCACGCCGCGGTTAAAAAATAAAAATAAACGGGATGGCGAGTGGTGTCACACAGGCTTGTAACCCTACCATTAGCTGTACGTGTGAACCCAGCTGCCATGACAACGCCTGCAAGCCACCCCAGTAATTAAACAATCACCCCACACTTTGCCTTTATTTTCTAGGACGGCATTTCAAGGCCGACGTCCATAATTGGCATTGCCGCGGGTCGCCCAAAGATGCGACGCAGCAGGCAGCTGCGTGTATGTGTGTTGATTCTCACTGACGAAACTGAAGTCCTGTCATTAACGCATGCGGAGATGAACAATTCCAACTAGTATTAACGCTCAAATTAAAGTCAGTTTTGAGCCCTTGCTTTAAACAGTAGTTGTTGTTTTAATAGCGAGCTCTTCATTGAATAAGAAGGCCCAGAGGCGACCTCCAATATCTCGAAGAGGAGAACTTCGCAGGCATTCACCTCAGTCACCTTTCCCCACAGGCACAACTCCTTCCGGCGCCACCTGCCACGCCAGATGAACGTCAACAGCTTTGACCTCAGCATGGAAGCCGTGCCTTTCCGACAGTCGTCCACGGCGAGCATCGGGAGAATCAAACCCGAACTGTACAAGCAGAAGTCTGTGGACTCGGAGGGCGAGCCCAGAGAGCCGGCCGAGACTTGTGGCAAGCTCAGCTTTTCGCTGCGTTACGACTACGAGGAGCAGGCGCTGGTGGTGACCATCCTCCGAGGTTTGGACCTACCTGCCAAAGACTTCACAGGAACCTCGGACCCCTACGTGAAGATCTACCTGCTGCCAGAGAGGAAGAAAAAGTTCCAGACACGAGTCCACCGCAAGAACCTGAACCCGACGTTCGATGAGACCTTCTGCTTCCCCGTGGCGTATGACGAGCTCTGCAACCGCAAACTGCACCTGAGCGTCTACGACTTTGACCGGTTCACCAGCCACGACATGATCGGCGAGGTGGTGGTGGACAACCTCTTTGAGCTCTCCGACCTTTCCCGTGAGGCCGTGGTGTGGAAGGACATCCACGCCGCGACCACGGTGAGCCGGCGTCGACACCGGGCAATGAATAAAATTTCTTTTAGCCGGTGTGGAGTGGTACACTTCATCTCTCCTGAGAGGCAGACATCATCCGAAAGTGGCAATCGAAAAGCATTACATAAATCCAAGACCACCCACGTTTCCAGAAATTCTTGGGTACGCGAGCGTAATTATAGCAACTAAGAAGACAATCACAAGAGCAACACATTTTAAGAATGACAGTAAAAGTATACATGAGCTGAATAACTTAACAATTTCACCAAACATTGGAATGCATGCATCCATGTTGGTATTTTGAAGGATTAAAAAGTGATCAAATAACGTGAGCCAAGGCGGCATTGTTTTTTGGCAACTACATTCCGATGACTTCGTCAATACGGCTTATTTTCTTCATTTTAAAGGACTTCATTTCAAGTCTTGTATTTGTTTTCGCTCTTCTAAAGGCTTTTGATTTTTCTAAGCTCAGACTTATCTACATAAAGGCCACGTCCATCACATAGCTGCATGACATAACAGCTCGTCTCCAACTCAAAACAACTTCACTTTGAAAAGTTATGTAACCACACCAACCCGACAGTCACCCTGTTACAACAATCGCACCTTTCATAACGATAACATAAACAAAAATCATCATTCCCTCCCCCACAGGAGACCGTTGACTTGGGGGAGATCATGTACTCGCTGTGCTACCTCCCCACAGCAGGGAGGATGACTCTGACGGTCATCAAATGCCGGAACCTCAAAGCCATGGACATCACAGGCTCTTCAGGTACACCCACGCATGAAAAAGCACCCACCCATGCGCAAACCCAACTCATCAGCAGGTGGCCACTTAAGAGTAGCAACGGGGAGAATGAAATGCGGAGGGGAACTCACTAATTGCCTAAATGGGATTGAATACGAGACATGAGTCATGAGCACGGTTTCAATTATGAAGATAGCCCAGCTATGGCATTTAAATAAAATCCACATTGTGCAAACTACTGAATGAGGGTCCATTTTGGGCCATCCAAATGGTCAGCACTGTGTCCTAGTTCCTAGTTTGTCTACTTCAACAGTTCTGATCGTTTTTGGTCTCCAGATCCATACGTAAAAGTCCACTTGATCTGCGACGGCCGCAGGCTGAAGAAACGGAAAACCACCACCAAGAAGAGCACTCTCAACCCGGTGTACAACGAGGCCATCATTTTCGACATCCCCCCGGAAAATGTAGAACAAGTCAGCCTCTCCATCATGGTGATGGATTACGATCGGTGAGCGTATGTGCGGAACATCAACAGGCGTAGGCGCGTCTGAGGTATCGCTCATAAAACGGCCACGACATCTCGCTGACAGGGTTGGACACAATGAGGTGATCGGTGTGTGTCGCGCCGGGCCAGACGCCGAAGGCCTCGGACGGGATCACTGGAATGAAATGTTGGCTTACCCACGAAAGCCCATCACCCACTGGCATGCCCTGGGAGAGGTAGGCTTTCTTATTCCAAAAATAACTTTTGTGTCTGCAATTGAGGCCTTTCAGTGCCACAGGATGTTGACTGATGTGGCACTTTTGATAAAAGCTCTGAACTCTCTGCACAAACTAAAAAGCTTTCACAGAGAGTTTCATAATTTCATAAAAGAGCAATGAAATCAGCGCAAAGTACATTTTTCGCAAAAAGTAAAAATATTGATTGTGACGTAACAATGGGTGTTGTTTTTCAATCTTTAAGTGGCCTGGAAGGGGGGCGAGCTTCGAGAGTCAAGCTTCGTGTCCGTCACCCAAATTTCCACAGACGCCGTGAGGTAGAAGACGTGAAGCGGAGAGCAGGTTGTACGCACGAGAATCCATCACATAAAGACATTTTGACCAACTTTCTGGCGTTACTTTGACAAACAGCAAACGATCCTAACATTTTACTCTGAAATGGCACAAGGTGTAAGGGCTACATGGCTCTGTGCCAGAAAAGCATTTACTGGGTCAAATAATATATATATATATATATATTCAACAGGTCACTGAATGCACAAGGGCTGGGTTAATATCTCAGAGGATGCAGTCAGTCATAACACATGCAGATCAGACTATTAGATGGAGAGAATGTAGCAGATACATGTAGCAGACAAACAGTATGTATAAATCAATGGAAGAAGATACAGTACATATTTATTTATATTTACTTCCCACACGTGACTACTCCTAGCGGTAGTTTATTATTCAGTCTACAATCACGGTCAAAGTAAAAAGTGAAGTGATTGTTATGTGCTTTGGTTTCACATTCAACTGAACAACATTAAATAGTACATACACTAATGTATAGGTACAGTACAGTGAGTTATCAGTGGATGTTTGTAAATGTGGACGAGATTTAATGTGTCTGTGATTCAGCAAATACGAATCGTATGTCATGAGTCTAATATCTAAAAAAACAAAAAGAGTTTACGATTACAATTAACGCAGCCGCTAATTCTGGCCCGGGATGCTATGCTAACAATGATAACATTTTCGTCAAGTTTTTGTCTTTGATCTACTCAAATAATAATATCAGTTTCACTTGTGCAATTCGTTGTGGGTTTCAACAAACCTTTTACGGCTCCCTCTTGTGGATCAATGTGGTGCTACAAAAACACAGAACGGCACTAGCTCGTTAGTTTTACGAACACATACATTCTTTACTTTAGTTGCAGAAAATAGAAACTGGCAAAAGCCAACATTTTGGTCTTTATCGTACAGCAACTTTACAGGTTGAAAGTGCGGGGAAAAAAATTGAAGACGAACGTATATATTTTACACAAAGCCATACAAATGTTTGATGCATCTACAATGACTGTCTTGTCAGTAATAAGAAAAAAAACAAAAAAACAAAATAAGGCTATGTACTGTTATTATATTAGCACAAACACAATGTACAATGATGCTTTCTCCTGTGCGCTGCCCTTAATGTTCAAAAATCAATATTTAATTTAAAGCATGCTTCTCATGTCTCACGTTGGGAGAAATTAAAGTTATGGATATGCCGTGTTTACACATGTACATTTTGAAAAGAGAAGAGAGAGTATGGGCTTGTTGTGTTTCTATTGTTTGGTGACAATGAAGTGACGTTTCTTTGGAGTTCGGTACCACGACATCATGTCATGTCCTGATTTGGACGTGTGATAACTTTTGTAACTCAAAGTCCACATTTGGAATATCATTTGTTGTATCAGTTTCATATGTATTTTATCACAATAAAACAACACTTATATCATATCACAATAATCGCAGGAGGCTTTTTTTTTGTCGTTTTTAAAAATCTCCAGGTTGAGACTCACCAACGTTGCTTGACTTTTGGAAGCCCACGCAGCAACAGCAGCGCCACTTGTCGTTTGCAGCCAACCTAAAAAAAACAACAAAATGTGTTCAGTCTTTTAAATTAGTCTTTTTTTTGTAATCATTCATTTATCAAAATTTTCTTTTTCTTTTTTAAACCGCTTTATGTACAAAGACTTTCGGGAAGCCGGTGGAAGGGCAGTGACCCTTACTCGTTTGCGGCCAACAAAAAAAAGAATACAAAAGATTAGGCTTAGTTTAGTTTGAAAATGAATGATCAAAGTGAGCTCGTTCCACTTTGTTAACGGTGTACATTAGTGTGCTGTTAAATGGCATAAGGATTTACAAGTGCTTTTTAAGATGGTTTAGACAAAAACAAATGCATCTTTTTGATGGCCACACATGAAGAGAACATTCTGATCTGGCCTTCTTTTTTGAAAGTGGCAAAGACTGGCACAATGGGCGGCGATGCTAACATTGGTTTCCCTTGGCAACCAGCATTACCAGAGGCCTACTTAGGAAGGCCTAATTGCCTCGTTCACTAACATGTGTAATTTAAGCTTAAAAGGCGGGCAAGATAGGCCTAACGTCAACAATGCAGCTGTTCCATTAGTCACACTTTGAATTTGTATACACGACTGGGCAAACGTCTTTGTATGATTTGCCGTTCATATTTTATTAGAGCTATAAAAAAAAGACTTATTATATATTACATTCTTTTATTTGTACCTTTATGGAAATTGATACAATTCATAATGAAAACAAAGCTATTACTAACCTGCTGCTAACCACTGCGTCTTTCAGATTTATGCTAATGCAGAATATAGTTGGGCCACTAAATGGAGATTTGTCTTCGCAAACACTAGCATGAATATTTATGAAGGAGGAAATGGCATTGTATAAAATCCGTTGGGTGTTTGCGCTACCGAGCGTCGACGCCTCCATTTTTATCATCGCGGAGAGGCTTTCCGCAGCACACACGGCGGGTCAGAAGTCACGATGCTAATAGTGCGTTGGCAGCCCGCACTCCTATTTCAAGGACAATCGACGTTAAGGGGCTAAATGGGTAGACAGTTATGTAATGTCACCAGCCATTATGGCCTTAATGGGTGATTTTATGGCGCCTCCATTAAAGTGAATGATGGCTTCGGAGAGAAATTATATGAGAAGCGAAAAGTACACATGCGCTTCTATTTTTCTATACGACACACTAAGAGTTGTCTTTCGAGTTTATTCCTTTGCGAGCAGCTACTGTCGCAAATTGTTGACTATTATGTGTAACAGGGAGTACATTATGAGTTGCATGCTGCTTTAGATCATTATCGGATTACGTTTACAGTCGCCGCCTTGTCTTGTAAAAATCTTGATAAGCATCTTAGAATATGCAGATTTTTTTGTTGCAAGTGGTTTGCTGGCAAGTGTACCTAATCAAGTCACCAGTAAGCACATAACCATATCAAATAAAGTAAGATCAATTATGCCTATTAGATTGCACTTAAGGAAGTATAAGCGTTCCATGTTTTTATGAAGCGTTCAAGCGAAGTGCGGGGGTTGGTAAACATATTGACGCTCTGCGCATTTATAAATAGATGTTTTACCCCATGGGTGCGAGCATGAGAATCCGCTCTCATCACTCGTCCGCCTTTACTTGATCTGTCTTGACAGGAAGAAAAAAAAAAAAAACGGGAATAATTGCAAACTTTTGGATGCTCGTGGTCACTTCGAGGTCACGTTCAGAGATTCAACAACTTCAAAGTATATTTGAAGGTAACACGTTTTAGGTTGTGTCATTAAATGAAAGCCAATAGCCACTCTAGGTTTTGGAAAAGTCAGATATATAAGCTATGTGGTGCTTTTTGAACTACGGAAAAAAGTGACACATAAAGCCACATAAAGCTGCTCTCATGTACTGTCTGACTCAGGAGTCCCCAAATTAGTCTCAAGAACCACCATTAAGAGTACTTTGAGCCCCATTTGAAAGTGTTTCACAACGCATCTTACAACTCTAATGTGCTAATAGAATGTGATTCATCCATCCCGGCCACCGTGACAGTTCCCGGTGGCGAGCACACGCGTGTGTGGGAGTGGGCATGAATCACCTAAGAGACCAACAGTGAAGGACGTGAGCGTGAATCTAAATGTGGACGTTGACATTGTCACACATTGGGCACACCATTCATAATCGGCCGGTCCACGACAAACCAGTCGGGAACAAGATGTGACCTGCTTCAACTGAGCTAAAGTTAATTAATGAAACAAAATTTTCTGACACCAGAGTTACTGATTTAACAACTTTGGTTGATGCTCAAAACTGTTGATGAGAAGCGTCTTCAGGCCCAAATGGGAATGCTATAAATGTCTTAGAAGCAGCAATATAAAGCTCAGAGCAGAGGTTAAGGCAATGAAACCATCACTGTTGCTATTCTCATCCAGACAATAAAGCACACAAACAACAGATAAAGCTCCACGCTCCTGCCGATAGGGCACAGTGACATAAAATCTTTACGCGGCCTCGCGGGGGCGTGCGGCTTTAAGACTCGGCTGAGATGAATGCGCTGTCAGAGGGGACCAAATTTTGTTCATACCTCTGGATGCTGTCGAGTCCCACGGCAATTTGGAGGAGGCCGAAGCTGAGGTGAGGCCGGAACGGTGGCATCTCTGGAGCAGGCTAATGCTGGATCTTTCTTTCCACTGTCACACCCTCTGATTGTGACAACACGCGGACACTGAAAAAACTGCATTCTCGGACTGTACCTTTTGTGTGTGATTGCATGTTCCAAACAATATAAACTAAAGCTTACTTGTTACTTACTGTCAACAGCAAGTTATTTAAAGTACCAGAATTGGAGGTGCGATGGACATGTGCCAACAGCAGGGTCAGAAGACTGTGAATGGACTTGGGACATTCGAGCAGGGTCCAAAGGTGGCTGAAGAACTTCCACCGGAACAGGGACACAAGACGGTCACAAGACTTCGGAGGGTCGGATGCAGGCAGCCATGGGACTTTGTTTTTTGAAGAAAAAATAAATTTAGCAGATTCAAAGTAACTTTGTGAAATTTAGTAAAGAAAAAGACCTCCATATTTCAAACTGCCATTATCAATAATGGCTCAGCTGTGGACGCTATATGTACTAAATCTAATCATGACATTAACCTGAATCAAATCAGGAGAAAATGAAACCCCAGTCAATCACTGTGGCACAGATCTTACCTCATCTGCGGGGCGCTAATGAGTCTGCCCTACTGAGCTGTTGTTATGCATTCACACCGTGAGTGTTTTTGTTTTGAGCACAACGCGGTTCATCAACATGCTTGCGGGACGCACAGCAGGTCAGGTAGATGAAGTGTACGCCTCCCATCAGCCACCTGTCGCGACATCGAGCGGTAACATGTCATTCTTTGGACGCGTGGTCGGAAAGACCATTAAGATGTCCGTTCTGGCCATTTTTCTCACCACCGCTTCCACATCGTCGTCCTTACAAAGCGCTCACCTTGAAGCTGGAGAAGTAGAATGTACTCGTTGGTGGGCGGAGGGCTGACAGCACGGACGGACTCTCCCAGTCTCCATGGTGACCGGATGGCATACAGCCACATCTGGGAAAGGGTTCTGTAATGGCCTGTCACGGCCTTGAGAGCATCAAGTCTGTGTACTGACAGTGGAAAAAAGCTCAGGTGGGCATAAACGCTGCTGCACTTTAGACTAAAATAAATTCCTGTGGATCGAAAATGGTGAGCTGGCCCGTTGAGTGACAACTTTGGATAAATCCTAACATTCAGACGAGACCTTGAGTGTCCTTTCATAGCTGACATTTTCTATACCACGGAATCATTGCTTACTATTTTGCAACAATACGTACAAAATGTACGTCAGGAGGTGTGGACCCAAAAGCGTGAAAAACTAAATCGAAAGCTGAAGTCTTGAAAAGTAACAACTAATGTTTGCAAGAATGCATGCTTTTTTTTCATACAAATAGTTTATTACTTAATTATTGTTAGTTTGCAGTAGCTCCATATTTTATTAAAAAATGTGCGCAGCACACCACTCAATGCGTTAGCACCCCCTGTGGGCATTAACCGCAATCCCACAATACTTTTGGCCTGTTGCAAGTGGACATTGTGCACTCCAAGATTGACATACAACTGCACTGCATCATACTCAACGAATTTTGACCCTCTCGTGTTGCTTAATAAGGTAAACTTGTCCACAGACGGGATTGCTAAACTGCAAAATGTCAATCTAATAATTTTTGTAAAAGGCAAAATTGGCCATGCAGCTCTTGTACTGGGTCTCATTAGGCTGCGGGTGTTCCTAACAAACAGTTTCTTTTAGGCTTCTAAAACAGCTAAGAAGACATTTATTTTTTTAACAAGCACCAGCCTCAAATTTAATCAAACAGTGTGTGAATGGAAGTGTTGCACGCAGTCAAAAGCAATAAAAAAACACTAATGTGGAATACACATTGGAAGACATTTTTTTTTTTAATACAGCACATTTCATACATAAGTTGGCTCGATGTGCTTTACATCATTAAAAAGCACTTACAAAATTGGGAGCTTACTGAAATTATTCATAGGACGTACAGTTGAAGAACACAATCGAACATATGGGGAGAACTTCATGCCACCAAACACCGAACTTTAACATTTATGGTGTGAACAAACATGCGGCGCCATTAGAACAGGTGCTGGCATAACAAAAAGAAAAAAAAAGTCTGTGTTTTCCCCATGCGGTCACTTCCAGGAGCCGGACTTTCCCTTGGCGCCACGCGAGGTCTTGGATGCTTTGGACCCTCGCTGGTGGTCACTGACGCGGTTGCGCAGCACGTAGATGTCGTACTTCTGCCGCTTCAGCTTCTCAGCAAGCTCGAACTTCTCGGCGTGAAGTTGGTGGAGCCACATCCACAGGTCCTGCGCCTTCTCGCCCAGCTTGTCATGGTTGAGGTGGTCGATGTTGAGCGGCTTGCGGCGCTCCAGCAGCGCTTTCTTCTTCTCCTCGCGCGCCGTCAGCTTCTTGCCCTTCTTCTGGTCCGCCTTTTGCAGATAGCCACCAAAGGACTTGTTGGTGAAGATCTTCTTCTTCTTGGCCTCCTCCTCAGCACGCAACTTGGCCGCCTCCTCCTCGCGCCGCACCCGCTCCTCTGTCAACCGGGCCTGCCGTTCGCGCTCTTGCTCAGCGCGCTCCCGTTGTTGCTCGGCCCGGTCCGAGCGGCGCCGTTCGATGCGACTACGCAGGGCCACCAGCTCCTCCTCCTCCTTCTGCCGGTTGGAGAAGTGCAGCTCGATAAGGCCCTGCAAGTCATTGAAGTCTTTCTCTACGCGCTTGCGGTGAAGGTCATCAAAATCCACCTTCTCGCCGTCCGGCAGCTTGGGTGGGGCAATGTTGGGCAAGTATGTGGTCTTGGGTCGTGGTTTGGACTCTTCCTCAAGCTCCTGTTTCTCGTTCTCCTCCACTTGTTCTTCTTCATACTCCTCCTCCTGATAATACTCCTCCTGCTCCTCCATGATCTCCTCGGTGTCTGACATGTCTTTCCTGGAAGCTGACAGCCCACCAAGACCGGCTGATGTGTGAAGACTGAGCAACGGGTCCTGCTAGTTTGACTCTTTTAATGCTTTGCCGGTATCATGTGACACACCAATTCTCCACAGGAAAGATTACGAGACAGATGCGAGCATCTATTTTCTCCAAGTCGTTCAGCAGAAAAGGGCTCCTCCCCAAAGACCCCCTCTTGCTCCGGTGCGACCCCGCGGCGCTCCTCATTCCTTTGTAAGGACACCAGGAGAGACTATTTCGGAGGCACAACAGATGCGCGACACACTTGTGCAGTCTCAACCAATAAAATTCAAGTGTGTGGCAGGCTGTTGATAAGCTATGCAAGCAGCTATCGTGCCAAAATAAGTAAATCAATCTTCACAATGGCGACAGCCTCTGGAACAGGGAACGCATTAATCCATCTGGATTGTTTAAAATTGTCAGTCCTTCAACAAAGCCAACCGCAAGTCTTAAGGACGTCAGAGGGGGCCACGAGTTATACAAGCACAAAATTGAGCAGCTGTCGCTGACTGAAGGAATGCAGCAACAACAACAAAACGACATTGATGGAGAGCGGAATAAGTCCAGAAACGTGAGCGAGCTTCCAACATAACCAATAATAAAGCTGACAGTGGCCGCAAGAGTAGAGGTTATAAAAACTCTTTTGGGAAGCATTTCGACCTCTTCAAAGACTCTTCTTGTCTACTCTCACACAAGCGATGAAAAAATTACATTTTACCAATGGTTTGAACATAGCATAAGACTATTTGTGAGACGACACATATAACTTGCTTCATTTTGCTTTGACACAAGAACTGTGAAGAACCTTCAAAGAAATGTCATATTCGGTGCACTAATGCTATCACTAAGAAACCATCGACGCCCTTTAACGTTTGTGCCTCAGGCCTGATGGGTAATCGCACGTGTAAAGTTCATGTTGCAAGGTTCACACAGGGGTGAACCTTACTTTATTTATTCCATCTATCCGTGACTTTCCATTCATCCATCTATGCATCCACCCATCCGTCTGTCAACATTTGCATGTGGCTGTCTCTGCGCTGGAATGTAATTAAAATGTTGCAGCTTTTCCCAGGCTCTCGGCACAGTGGATTAGCAAGAATAATTGCTCCTGCGCTGCAACATTTAAATAGTGACGTGTAGGAAGGGATTCCCAAGTCTTGGAGTTATTTGTGGAAAAGGACAAAGGGCATCTTTGGGAAGAATGATCTTGCCAAGTGACGGCAGGGACAGGTGCTCTCTCTCTTTCTGGTGCCCGGGAATCTCAATTAAAATGAATCCTCTGCGCCTTCTTCCAGCCAATATAACTCATTATCTTCAGCTAGGGTTGCGTTTCAGGCAGGCTAGAAATCACCACTTGAAGATAAGCTAACGAGGCCTTGAGATGCCGCGGGGAAAACCTGGACACCCGACGGGAACTGCCTGCTGAGCAAACATGTCGGAGCACAAATTGAGAGCAGCAGGTGTTCCTAGGCCGCCAAGCAGCAGAACACTCTGTTTTGCTGGTGGCCACGAACAACTGACGACTAAAAATAGCATTATTACAATGACAATATTTATTGGCCAAGTATGTTAAAACGCATACTTGGACACACAAGGAATTTGTCGCCGGGACGGGAGTTAATCTAGTTGTTGTGACTTTTTTTTTTTTTTACTTTTCGGGCAAGCGGACTCTTCAAACGCATCCTCCCACTATCTTCTTAAATGCTTTCTTCAGGAAAGTTTTGGAGACTTACCTCACTTTCTTTATACCCCATGATTGAAAATTACTTCAAAAATTCACACCGTGAGTCATCGTGACTCCTTTTCACCGATGCTAGTAGTTGTTCCCAAAGCACGGCAGCCGGAGCCCCTCAGTCACTCGTCTTTTATCCAGCCTCTATGACTCCAGAGAATCTCTGAGACCTGTGTAGGTGAATACTTATTATTTGGGAGTCACTGTTGCACAAACACTTACTAATAATAGTAGCAGTAGGAGTAGGAGTAGTCAAGCATTTGTTGAATAACATAACAATAGATAGTCGTGTTTTGAAATGCGCTATGTAAATAAAATTGTATTGTATTGTATTGTATTTGGGATGGAGCAAGGTGGAGAGGTGGCTCGTTCAAATAACATTTTGCTTGGGGACTAATTTGGTCTGGGTCGCCCCTCCATAAAATACTATGAATTGATTTTAGGGAAAAATGTATTCAGTATCGTACCTTACCGCAGTTATGCTGGAACTGGATGCATGATGGAGGCCTTGAAGGACCTCTAGTGGCCAATATTGTGTAGTACAAGAGCTTTAGGTCCATTCAGTTCCATCTTTTGCAGTAAATGGATTAAAATGAAATTTTACCTTTTTTACATATTCACGAAAGTCGAATAAAAAAAAAATAGAAAAAGAAAAATATAGTTGCATTACTCACCCATCACGAAGCATTCACAATGGAATTTGATTGCACAAGCCAAGTGGAAATGTACAAATTTCATGCTTTGTTTAGCTGGGGAATATACAAAAAAGAGTAATCGTCTTCAGTAAATGTATTAATAAATAATATAAAATTATTATTACAAGTAATAATTATAATAATCACTTAATACCTTAATTGTCATAATTGAATGAGCATGTGGATACATTAGCGCATAAGTGGCATTCATATACAGGTTTAAAGTATAGTATTCCTTACTTTTTGCTTCATTTTGTCCAATTATACAGTAATAAATGCAAGTTAGTTCAAATAAAACAACTAAATGGGCGCCTTTGCTGAACTTTATCGTTGTGTTTATAGAAATGCTACTTGCTACCTCTCTCGGCTAACCCGGCTACACAATAGCAGTTTGGTTTTAAAAAGAGCGGGGTGGCATTTAACAAGCAATTTTGGCGACATAGTTCATCTAATTTATGTACGTACCGACATACATGGTGTAAAAACGTTCTAAATCTTTATAAACATATAATCTATGGCTTAGTCTTGCCTGAGGTTGATGTCCAATTCATTCGAGGAGTCAGGACATTCTAGACGCTAGCACTAACAAGTAACCCGGATGATGAGTCACGTGTCGTACTCAAATTGGCGGTTCATTTATTTATTTAATTTTGGACAAATAATGGTGTCTTCGAAGACAAATATTAATTAATAGTTTGAAAAGTGACTTTATACAGGAAGGAACAAGGCTGGCATGAAAAATATATAATAAACATTACTTTTAAATCTCTTATTAAACACTACCATGGCTCCAATATTATGAAACCATAAAACATTACAAAAAACATCAAAACTTGCCTTCTAACTCTATTTTGCAACCAAATCATGTCTTGAAACTTTACTTTGGAAATTGTGGAGTAGAATTTTTACATTTTATGAGATTTAAAAATGTAGTTGTAATAAGTGTGAATGCAAATGCCATAATAAAGGTAATGAAAGCGTCCGAGAACACATGTTCAACTCCAAAGATGAATAAAAGAGTGCAACATGAGTAGTTTTCATTTCATTTTAATGAAACAAGCACATTTAGAAGCAGTTGTTTGCAGTTGTGGGTGGGGGGCATACACTAGTGGGAAGACGGGGTGGTGGGAACAATTATATGAATTGTGGGGAATGGATCATAACAAGGTCAAAAGTGATATTCCATCCACAGTGGGAAACACAACCAGTCAACTAGCACTGAAACACTTTGTTGTTAAATAAGCTCAAACAGGAGGAAATGAATGAGACAGCGAGATTTTTTTTCATGATACTTTTTTTTTTGTTTGTTTAATGGAGAGTTTTTTTAGTTGAATTTTTTTGGAAAAGTTTCCCCCAAAAGCAACATCCACTTATGACTCTTTTTTTTTTCTATCATATCAAAAATATATATAATGGATCTATGACGCTACACAAAGAGAGAGGACGCACATACAATAGTCAAATATGTACAAGTTGTATGTGAGTTGAATTATGCAAAATTCTTTATATACACGACGACCTTCTTTGCATTCACCTCCCCCGAAGAAGAAATAGTGCGACGCTCTCCCGGGATGTCGTCTTTTGTAATAACATTTGATTACTTCATGGCGGGCGAGGGCGTCACCGCTTGAAGATTACTGCAAGGCGCAGCACACAAAAGAAATGTGAGTGTTGAAAATTCATGGCAATATGTAAAAGTCAAGCGAGAATAAAATGCCATACTTTTTTTTTTTTTTTTTGCTTTGCTTCACTATCTCCTGTCGTTAGTGTCTCTGGACTTTGGAGCTTTTGCCGTTTCCGGAGTCCTCGCAGTGACGCTTGCTGCTCATCGAAGTGCTGCTGGAATGATGCTCCACCCCTGAAAAGACAAATTAAAAAAAGTTACAAAAGTAAATATAAATAAATAAAAATAGCAATAACGGAATCCATTTTAGTACAGGGTTTAACTTTCCCACATTTAAACACAAGTTCAAACGGTGGATGAGGCTTAAGATAATATTGAATGTACTCTTTGTTTTTGATGAACACTGATTTTTTGTTTTTTCTTTTTTTTTTAAACAAAAACTCCTTTATTCCATTCCGTTCACCCCAGCTATGTTCCACTGTACTTTTATCTTTTTATCACTCAAAAAGCAAAAGTGACCTTTTTGAAGCGCGGGACTCTGGGAGCTGCCTTGCGGGTAGCACATCATGCTGGAGCTGACATAGCCTGGAAAAATAAAACAAGCGTGAAGGACGACAGCGCCTCGGGGGGACGGCCCATTTTCCGAATAGTTTTGTGTCATTTTCCAACTTACCTTGCTGATGCGCGCCCATGTTGGCTTGTGAGTCCCCCTGCAGGTACATCATGACGCCGCCGCTCTGCCAGTCAGCCTGAGTTTGTCCCGACATGGAATAGCCTGCACGGACAAAAACAGAGGCGGTCACTTTGCGAGTCCGAATCTAAACCTTCCTATAGTTAGTTTCAATAAAAAAAAAAGTGACAAAAGCTCCGAAGAACACAGGTTCAATAATTTCCATCCTTAGGAATCCCCGAAGAGAAAAGATGACTCACCGGACGACGAAGCAGCGGTGACGGCGGCGGCATGAGGAGCTTCAACGGAATATCCCATCACGTCAGACGAGGGCTTGCTGTTTCCGTTCGAGGTGGACGGAACAGACGCCAGGAGACCTGCAGAATAATGACGATAAAAATAAGAGCTGCGTAATGTCTCGCAGTCAAAACCTCTTTGGGGCCAAAAAGAGACTAAAAAAAATGAAGAGGATGGTGACCCAAGTTAGATAATTACATCTACATTTTTTTCCCATACCGAGGCCTCTGTAGCAGGACAGCTGCTGGTAGATCTGCTTCATGCGCTCGATGTTGAGGCGGCTGGCCTCGGCGTGGTGCACCATGGGCTTGGGGTAGTGCACGCCCACGATGCAGCGCGCGGCCTTTTGCACCGCCTCCGGCGCGTTCCACGGGTCGTAGATGTACTTGGCCGGGAAGCCGCGCAGCACGGGCAGGTAGCGGCGGATATAGTCGCCGTTGGGGTCGGTGCGGCGGCCGAACACCACGGGGCAGTAGCAGTGGAAGAACTGCTGGAAGAAAGAGCTGCAAGAGAGCCACATCCAGCTGCCGGCGTTTACGCTCCAGTCGGCGTCGAGGAGCAGCTCCTCGAACACCTGCGGAGACACGCACGCGAAAAAATTCATTAAAAAAATCAAGCATTGTGTCATTGGACTACCTCCAAGATGATGAAAACTCTCGTCCATTTGTGGACTATTTAAGCTTTGAATTTGGCAGCAATGGAAAAGAATCTCCGAAGAGTGTTTTTTTTAGGCCGATATGGTCCTGAATGGCACATAAATCAGATTTTGCGCATTATTTCTGGCGCGTCTTTTATGTGGGCCAACTCGTGATGACAATGACTTCAAAATTTCAAGCTGCTAAAAGTTAAAGCAGCTAAGGGGGTGAATTTTCCTCAACAGTTTCAGGGGGAAAGAATCCCTGAAAAAAAAAACTGAAATGGCAACTTCAAACTAAAGTGGCAGACACCCTGCACATTTTTTGACTTCAGACTTTTTTCTTTTTTTTTTACTTTGATGTCCGCCTACCTTCATGCCCTCCTCCCAGCTGATCCACAGGTCTCCGCGGGTCAGGAAGCAGGCCACGGCGTGGCGGGCCAGGTGGTGTATCCAGCCCTCCTGGCGCAGCTGCGTCATGATGGCATCGATCCAGGGGAAGCCGGTGCGTCCCTCGGCCCACTTGGCCAGCGCCTCGGCGTTGCGGTCCCACGGGATCTGCACGCAGATGGGGTTGCTCTCCATCTTGTCGAAGCACGGATTGTTGGTGGCCGCCGTGTAGAAGAACTCGCGCCAAAGCAGCTGGCCGTACAGCGACAGCGGCGGCGAGCTGTTCTTCTTCACCTTCATGTCAAGGGACGAGGTCACGGAGTCAGTCAACTCAGTTAAGACAAACGTGCGGCTTAAAGGAAGAGACTTTCAAAATTGGAACATGTGACATGTCATCCTCTGAATGTGACTGATTTGTTTTCAATTTGACTTTTTACATTTGTTTCATTTTGAATGCGGAATGAATACATTTATTTTATCAGTCATTATTTACGCATGTCGTTTTTTTATGTTGTATTGTATTTCATTCTAATTGTTTTTTTGTTTTGTTTTTTGCGGGGCTGAAGGACTTCTCCAAAAATACTTGTGTTGTATTTTCTTAATGTTTTTTGTCAGACTATTTAAAAAAAAAAAAAAAATCAGTAAAATACTTTTGTTTGCAGCCTTTTTAAGTTATTCAAAAGTATTTTTTTAATAAGAATATTTTCTCATGAATTTTATTTTATTATATTTATTTTTTATTTTATTTACAAGATGTAGTTAACGTTATTTTTGTGTGTTTTTTTTAAAGCATTGCATTTTTATTTTATTTTGTGAATGAAAATGTCCATTTTAATTTGACTTATTTTGATACTTTTCATTAACCTTGGTAGGTCGCAAGTGAAAGAAAAGCAGGAGCATTCCATACCTTCCTGTAGAGGTCGGTGAGCTTAAAGTAGAAGAGGCGACACGAGAGGCATCCGAATCGCAGGTAGGGGCTGAGGCCGGTGGGGCTGGCCAGGAGCGAATTGGCGTTCATGCGAGGACGCTCGAAGTTGGCCACCCACGCCTGTGGAAAACCGGGATTACGGGATTAGCAATTGCTCAGGAAATTCGCATCGAAATGTGATGTGGCCGACCTTCCGCTCCAGGTGCCTCTCGAGTCTCGTGAGTGCTTCGGACTCCCCACCGGGCCACACGGCCGACGACAAGCCTTCTGTATCGAAACCTGCGAGAGGAACGCCAAACGTTACATGCGCCAATCCCGACGTCGACTCCTCCTCCGTTGCGTTTTACTGACCCAGCTCCTCCAGGGACGGCACCCCGAATTTGTCGTCGTGGTCGTCCGAAAGCGGCGTGTTGCACTTCCCCATCACGTCGGCGGTAATGAACTCGGCCGGTACCTCCACGGCGTCCATGCGGCTGATGAGGGTCTGGAAGCGCTTGTAGGTGAGCGGCGACTGACCGCCGTTCAACTCGATGATCCTGGAAGGGTGACATTAAAGTTCAGTAGCGGTCCCATGAGGATTGCGAGAGCAGTGACGGGGGGTCTCGATCATCTTCTTACTTGTCAAGATCATAGAGGGTGTGCGAGATGCGCACCGTCACCTCCACGCCGGCCTCGGAGGCCAGCTTCTTGATGGCGGCGTCCCGCTCCTTCCCGAAGGGCTCCGAGTCATACTCGTAAGACAGGCGGGATATGTTCCACTCCTAGGGAACCAAATGACACAATAAGCAAAGTGCAAGAATGACAGTATGTAGCAAACCAAACTATGTGACAATAAATTATCAGTTGGTATGAAACGCGACGTGGGCGTCCCACCTTGAAGAGTCTTGGAAAGACATCGGTGGGCTGGCCCCGGATCACAAACAGACGGGAGTTGAGCTTGCGCAGGTTTGAGTCCAGGTCCTCCAGACTCTGCAGCAGGAATCTGTAAACGGGGACAGAGGACAGAAATGTCAGCTTTCAACCAATGTTCTCAATGTACAATTTGTGAATGTGGTTGAGAAAATGTCAGATGTACACTACGTAAGCCGCAGCATCCCCTCACATGAAGCGGCAGGTGTGTTGGGCTTGTGTAGGAGGTGGGAAAATACTACTTTTTATCCGCCTAACACACAAACACTGAGCGGCACTAATACGGAGCTTCCCGCACTGTTCCCGTGGCAACCGAAGTTGGGTAGGTGGAAGCCTCCCGCTCAGGTTTGCAAGATTCCGGCTTACAGTGTTAATTATTTACATAGCAGGCAAATTGTTGAGCATAAGTGAGCAGTCTGAAAAATGTAGCACTTTTTTTTAAGCCTTTTTCTCGATTTCAAAGCCTTTTAGTAAACCACAGAGCAGACTTTCTTTTGAGCTTGTGGAAAAGTTCATCACGAAGGACTTTGTCGTGATTAGCGCTCTCCCTACCCTCCCCGGGTGAGATAGTCAAGGGGGGGTCTCGGAGTGGAATTAGGCCACAAAGACGAGGTGGGGTGAGGGGGGGGGGGGTCTAGTAACACACTGACCCGTATGTGTAGCACCGCCACGCCTGGAGGTTCACCTTGAGATTTCACTTGCTGAGATCTACAATACACTTTCCTCTTATGCGGCGGCCGTGGCTTTCTATTCACGCATGGCAAAAGGCGTGCGCGTCAGCGGTTGCGTAACCAACATGAATGCACACCGTTACGTGCTCGCGTGGGACCACCCTCGATGCCGGCCATCACATTCTCACTTCAAAGATGTTAAATGCATATTTCAAATGGCAGGACCATTTAATCGGACGATATTAGCTTTTTCCAAAAATAAATAAAATTCAGCAAATGAATAGGTTTATCTGAATTTCATTCGGCCAAATATTGTAATTGTTATCGGCTTTTAAAAAAAAATCCATTTCGGTCGGGCTCACGTGGAAGGAACAACTCTCTTGCTTAAGGTATTGATCATGTTTTCAAAACTTTGGAAAGGAGGGAATCACGCCACAAAAGCAACGTGGGCTGACTGACATACTGACGGCTTGTATGATTACTTTGGATCATGTTTTCAGGATTTTACAGGCTCCAAATAGACCCCACATTCAAGAGGAGGGTGTCAATATAGTTTTAGACACATTTTAACATCAGGTGCATCAGTTCACGCGATAAATGAACCATAGATGCTTCTAATGTGTTGATCATGTGCCTCACAGGCTCCCTCTTGTGGCGAGCTAAAGAGTCACAGCGCTCTGATTATTAATCAACTGTATTTTACTTTGATTAATCCATTTGCATTTACTTTTCAGAGATTGTTCGTGTTAGGACATTTGAAGTTTTCCTGAACTTTTGCAGGTGTGCGTGCGGAGTGTGTGATGGTCTCACCTCCACCTGTTGATGCCCACGTTGGACGAGCCTGCAAACCAGGGGTCAAGGATGTAGATGCAGCGGACGGTGTCTGCCCCCAGCAGGGACTCCTTGAGGGACGGGTTGTCGTGGAGCCGCAAGCCCTTCCTGAACCAGTGGATGGTATTCACGACCATCACTCAAATGGATGGAGGCCTCAAGACTGGAATTGGCCTTTTATTGATCTTCTTAATGCTTCTTCTTTACACTAACACGAATCCAGGTGCAATAATAATGAAAAGGGAATCCCAATTTATTTTTTTATTTTAAACTGTAAATATGATGGCCAACGTTTGTAGGAGTTACCCTTGCTCTAATAAAACTTTTTCCATTGTGACGAAGAATTTAGAACGCGTCAGAGTCTGAACCATTTGGCCCTCAAGAGGCTGCGCGCGCTCCACGGCAACGTGACAGGCAACCCGGCGGGCGCTAGGACCTGCGCGGCTGTCAAACAAGGCAGCCTCGTTGTATAACTTGTTTTTTGAAAACCGTCAAAAAACAAGCAAAATTACGCCTATTTAAATTATTTTTACGCGTATTTGCACCCGAGACTCATGATATCATACAAAGTTGCAGCAAGAGATGCTGTTCACGAGTTTGCTACGCAATCGTAATGTCCCCGCCACAACACGGGGAAAGCTGGTTATGTAAATACACGTAGCAACAGCGATTAAATCAAAAAACGACGACAGATCGCAATGCAAATTTGCACTTATCTCTTCTAAATATCTCCCGGATCGTTGTGCGTCGTATCCCACGCGGTTGGACGAGTGTTTTGGCTGTTTTGACGGCTAAACTTGCTCCGCAACGTACACAAACGTCAACCCTCTCCTCGCGCCGCACCTTGTGCCTTAGTCCCGCCTACTAGTTGACGCACGTAGCTGTGAGACCTGTGATTGGTCCGGGTCGACCCCAACCCAGTCACGTTTCCACAGCATGGTTTTCTCATTTGGCGAACTCGAGAGAAGATTCACAATCATGTAACAGTGATGCGGATGACGTCTTGTGACCCATTTAAAAAAATATAAATCCACATTTTATTTTTTCATTTCACTATATGCAAATTGATGTTTAAAGTAATACAAATAAAAAAATGTCTTTAAAAAAAAACTACGCAGTGAGGATTGTGCAGGAGTTGGCTGGGGCCAACGAGACTTCCGGGTTCAGAGGTCGTGCTTGAAACCCAATTATGTGACATTTCGCTCTCATGCCCAAATTAGATTGTACTTATTTTACTTAGTTTGCATCAATATTAAAACAAAATCTTACAGTGAAATTAATTAAATCATAACGAATTAAATATCTTATTTGCCATGAAATCATTCAGTGTGCCCGTTTTTGGTGACCCGATGTGAATTCCAAGTTCAGAGGGTTATTTATTATTTTTTTTCGTTTTACTTTTTTCATTTGAATCACTTCAATCTCAAGAAGAAGAAAAACTCACTCATATCTATCAATGTTGGAAAGTAATTGTAATATAGCTGGTAGCTGTCAGATATAAAAGAGAAAGACATAATTGTTTTATAACTATAGTGCTGCTTCTGTCACGTTAAATTTGTTTTTTGTTTTTTTTTATGCACATGATTACCTTACATAAATACTGCTCTAATTATGTAAGGGTAACTGGCGCGGGCACGTGTGGGGCATTGACACGTTTTGTCCACGGGAGGGCGGTAAAACACCGCAACAAAAGTCAGCCGGGGAATTTACTGCAAAGATAATTGAGTAATGATTTGGAATGTATTGGATGAGGAGTTCTTCCAATCCATAGATAGATATGGATTGCTTTTGGTAGGCGTCGAAGCTTATATATCCCCAAAGATGGACCCGGTCCAAGTTAGGAGAATCCCCGACTGTTCCTCTGGATGGCAAATATTTTACTGCGGGGGACATAAATTGTTACGAGGTGCACCGAGTGGGCCCGTTAGCGCCAGATGTTGCTCCAAAGCCCACAGAACTGTAAAATATTTCTACTAAAGATTTATATGCCTTAGCTTTGTGGCCTAAAGTGGAGGGCATGGAAGCAGGCTGTAAACATAATGGAAACATAGTCAATGGAAAAAAATATATATGTTTCATTAGTTTACCAGACGTTTCATTTTTATTTACGTTGCATCTGTCTTTTGCAAATGATGATTTGTTTATACGTCAGTATATCGCCAACTACTGCAGAGGAGGACGCAGTGGATCGCAGATTATTTTGCCTGTTTTGGAAAGTGTGCGTACGTGTTTGTGGTTTATTTGGACAGTTTGAATGGGAGAGTGGACATTTTCAATTAACAATTCCAAAAACGATTTGCGGCCATCATAAATAAATTTTGGAATTTAGCTGGTACTGCAATGCTCTGCTATAATTATAATTTTGCCCACAGGAAAAAAGGGATAATGTGCTTCAGTGTCAAACTTAAGCAGCTATAAAATATTTTTTGACAATCCAGTAAAATTTGAACGCGTTCTCAGGATGGAATGGTCAAACAATGAAACTTTTATTGTCCCCAAAAGATGCGATTTTATTAGGGTCATTTTTTCCCATTGGTAATAAATGTAAAAATAAAAAAATCGGGAAAATTCCTTTGTGGTGTAATGGTGGTATTGGATAATCATTTCACATTTAGATTTTTAAAAAAATGTTCAGTTATGCTTTCGTTTACCCGTTGGAAAAAATAGAAAAAATGATAATGATCTGCTCCAAATGACCCTTTTTGGATTTGTACTTTATTTTTATTTTTTGGGGATGAGGGGGTATATGCGGGTGAAAAGGGGGTTGCATTTGTGCATCTGGCGCCTTTTTTGCATCCTTAATTCGTGACACGTGTTCGGCATCCTATGTGTGGATATGCAGCTTGTTTTGCAGCTGTCAATCAACACGGACTCCTCCTCCACATTGTGCATGAGGAGCCGCACGCGCGTCTGCAGAGCGTCGAGCCAAAGGACCGAAGCAGGCAAAGTTTCATGCGGTCCGTCGCTGCAAACCCGAGCAATGACGCGCGCGGCACCGCCAAGAGCGCAGATCCCACCACGGATGGCGTTTTAAGACGCGCGCAGACACGCACGCACGCCCAGCAGTATGCGGCGCAGCGATGGCAGGCAACGCTAAAAGCACCGCGGTGAGGACGCTGGAGGACCTAACGCTCGACTCCGGTTATGGTGGCGCGGCGGACTCGGTCCGGTCGTCCAGCGTGTCGCTGTGCTGCTCCGACCCGCCCCTGCAGTCGCTCTCGCACGGCGGCAACCGCTGGCATCTGACGGAATCCATGCACAGTCGCCAGAACAGTTTGGACACGGTCAACACCGTGTTGGCCGAGGACACGGAGGCGCTGGAGTGCGCGGCCCAGCTGTGCGCCAAGCTGCCCGAGCCGGAGGAGGTGCCGTGGAGCTTGGCGGAGGTGGAGGGCGCGCTGCGGCGGAGCCGGCGGCCGGACGAGGAGCCGCCGTTGCCGCCGCCGTCCCCGGAGGTGCTGGCTAGGCTCTCGTCGCTCGTCAGCCGCGCGCTGGTGCGGCTGGCCCGGGAGGCGCAGCGACTTAGCCTGCGCTACGCCAAGTGCACCAAGCTGGAGGTGCACACCGCCGTCAAGGTGGTGCTCTCCTGGACCATCTCCGTCAACTGCATCGCGGCCGCGCTCAGCGCCTTGTCGCTGTACAACATGAGCGGCGCCGACAAGTTCGGCCGCGGGAAGTCGGCGCGCTGCGGGCTGGTCTTCTCCGTGGGCAAGTTCTTCAGGTGGATGGTGGACAGCCGCGTGGCGCTGCGCGTGCACGAGCACGCCGCTATCTACCTGACGGCGTGCGTGGAGAGCCTCTTCAGGGAGGTGCTCGGGCGCGTGGTGCGCAACGCGCTACTGCAGCGGGACGACGGCGTGCCCGACCTCAGCCTGGAGGTTCTGGAGCAGGCCGTGGGCGCCGACGCGGAGATCTGGGGGCTGCTGCAGCCGTGCCAGCACCTCGTCTGCGGGAAGAACTCCAGTGGTAAAATCATTCGACACCTTCAAGTTACAGACAGGCATTTGCACTTTAGTTACTTGTCGTTCCTGGAACTAAAAGGTTTCACGCAGTTTTGCCCCCCCAAAAAATCCTTTAAAAGTACAACGCTCCAACTGGGTCTTATTTGGCCTTGGAAACCTGTGTGTGTGTGAGAGCGAATCAGAATTTCCTCTCGGGACATCCAAAAGTGGCAAAAGATCCAATTAACGTCCTTAACTGTGCGCATTCGTTTCGTACAAACGATGTCGTCGTTTATCATTTGTTTGTCGAATAAATGTGCGAGCGTGTGTGTTGACTTGAGACGGAGATGCTAATCAGCCTAATTAAGATGAGCGTGAAATAGTAAGCGTGTCTTTGATGATGTCTTTTCTCCAAGTATGGAATTGCAAATGATCACAAAACCAAAATGTTGCACTCGCTGATCGTGCGCTGATGTTTTTTTTTCTTTTTTGCGAATGAGAAGATTGAAGAAGATTGTTCCCGAGACGGACAAATTGGGCTCTCCGAATCGAAGTGGTGTGCTCGGGTACAACATGACAGGTTGTTTTGTAGCCTAAGAAGCCCATCTTCAATTCTAGGCCCGACTAGACGATGCCTGATGGGTTGCCAATATAGCGTCGAAAGCGATGATCCCGATGACTTTTAATGATTTTCCAACCTTCGATGGCTGCCGAGCTGACTTCATTCAACTCCGCGGCCTTCAGGGATCATTTCTGTCTGTAACGGCAAGATTATTATTGATTTTGATCTGATGACATGGTTGCAAATCCAGCGATGGCTTTGGATTTGAGAACGTCGTGACGTGTAATATTTCTCGACTCAGTTTTAAACATGGGAAAAGTTCAGTGAGCGAATAAAAGTTCGGAGTCGTGATCCGGGCCGACCCGCCGGGACCATCTGTTGGTTTTGGAATTTGCGTCATGTTGATGGTGTGTGATTACATCTCATTTGTTGCGACCTTCCCCAAGGAGCTGTCGGGTGCGGGACGGATGACACAGCAGCGGAATGCTATTGCGTCGCCGCTCTATTAAATTAGCAGCGGGACGTCTCCGCTTGCGTCGTTCATTATGCCGTCTGCCGGGGGAGGGGGTCGACCTCTCCGTTTGCATATTTATTCCCGCTCAGAAGCCTTTTGTTGTCCTTGCGATTATTAGCCGCCCTCTTCGGGGCGAGCCGGGTGACGGATGGCCGTCATTCCGCCAGTCGTGATGAATTTTTATGCGCCGGGGTAATTTCATAAGACAAACTAAGCCGGAACGGGAAGTTGTTTCTTTTGTTTTATGACCCGCATCCCGTTTGTAGCTCCCCCGCGACTTTCTTTTCCCGTGCCTCTCACAAGCATTCCCGATCCCGAGGCCGGAATGTGCCGCTTTTGAGGGACGCCATCCCCAGACAGCTTTCTTTAATGAACACTTCTGAGGTTGTTTAGTTGAGAAATCCACAGGAGCAAAAAGACGGCGATGACTCTAATTTGTCGCCGCGAGACGATTAAGGACGCGTTGTTTTTCCAAGCGCGTTCATTCGACTGCAACATATCCTCGCACTTGGTGTGAATGTCACATCAGGACGAGCGCTGGAGGAGGCGCTAATTCATCCCAAGATTGTTTGCGTCAAGTCTGCTAATAGTGTACTTTGCTTTGTACAGCGTCTTACAAAATATGGATGGCAACGGGCTCAGGTCTCCATGACGATGTTGCGCAGGCAATTTGTGGTTAAAAGGAAAGCAGTAAATAAATGATGATTATTTAGAGGTGTGACGATTAATCGACAACTAATCGATTTTCAAGTGAATTATTTTTATTTGATTTTTGATCGTCTAGAGCACCCTAAAATTGTCAGAATCCTCAGAATTCGACAGAAGTCTCGACAGTAAATAGTCTCAGATTGTCTTCTTCAAGAAAGTAGGATGGTAAACCTCACAAGATGATCCAGAGAAAGGTCTGGATTGCTTTTGGCGGTCGTGGAAGGCACGGCAACTTAAGAGAGTTTTTTTTAAATATAAAGTACGTATTTAAAACATGGCATGTATCGCAGAGTCAAAAATAGTAATAATTTGGTTCGTAGGAAAGTAGTAATTATGGGTTGCGAAACGGCGTCTTTGTCTTCCTGGTGCTTTTTTTTTCAAATGTATTTAAATAGAAAAATATTTTTGGCTAATGTACGTGATGGCCACACCGCCATGCACGCTTCTTTCTGACGGCATCATATTTCTTCAACTTTCAGACGGATGGATGGCATCAAATGTAGCGTGAAGCTATGTTGTGACATCTGCGTGTGTCATCTCCTCCCGCCGAGCTCCCGCTGCTACAACTGGGTCGCTCCGACACACTTTGACTTGTTTTTTTTGTTTTTTTTCACCCCCGCTGCGAGTTTGTCCTGAACCCGATGCCGACACCCGCCTCGGGTCAAAAGGTGGGCATATGGAGGAGATTTTTGAGGCGGCGGCGTGATCGTGACAAGATTGAAAGCACAGCAGGTCCGCCCGAGCACGACCGTTCCGAGCCCATTTGAAGAATCTCTGATTTAAACTCTGCTGACCCACGTGTGTTTCAAAGACGTTTTTCCTTCTGCCCTTTTTTGTCACACACTCTCGAGCTCAAGCAGAAGCAGATTCTCGCTCATGTGCTGTCAAGTCACGTCCACGGAGATGCCGCGTGGTTAGGGGAGGAAAAAAAAAAAAGTCAGGTGGTTCGTGTAAAGTGCTTCAGCCTGTCAGTCAGTCAGTTTTTTTTTTTTTCTTCCTTTCCGCCGTCCCGTCGCATGCTTTCAATCACAAGCGCTCAAGGACGGCTCTTCTTCTTCTTTGCTCTGCGGAGGATTTGTGCTTCCAAAAGTGCCGAGCCAGCGTGTGCTGGGACCAAAAAAAAAAAAATAACATATATATTTCTTCCTGGGAGTGTTTTTGAAGCTCAGGAACACTTTGTCAACAGCACAGAATGTGCGAAATTCTTGAATATTTTCTGACACACCTTCATGAAAACGCAAATCTCTCTCCTGCCTTCTTTATTATTTTCTTTCTTTCTTTCTTTATTTATTTTTCTCAGATTAGCCCAAATGCTAACATGCAGATGCGGCTTTGCTTTCATATTGCGGCTTAAAAAAAACAACAACTTTGGGTCGCTGTCCTCTGTGAGCTTTTGGAAGCCGACAGGACCGCCGGCTGCTGCTTTAATTAACGAGGGCGAGTGCAGGGCGAGTGCAGGGCGCCTCTGGGGAGATCCATCTGGCGGAACCACGACACAAAATAGGCCAGCGAGAAGCGTTTTGTGGAGAAGCGGGATGCAGGCTGGCTTATGTGGAGGCAGTGACGCCTCGTCCTCCCACGGGGCATGATACATTTCATAACTATTATGAAAGGCAACATGTTGCAAAGGGGGAACTCTCCTTGCTGCCAAAATCCCCACCACATGCATGTTCATCTGTCGTGTGACATTTGAGGCCACCGCGGAATTTCTCATTTACTAATGCGTCGCCACATCCATTCGCTCGTCGCGTTGTTTTATCGCCGTTCAGTAAAAGCACGGTTGATCAACGACAAACGAGCGCTAAGTGTTTTACAATTGGCACGGTAAGCATAAATAAAAACCTCGTGGTTTCACTGCTATCACATTAGAATCCATTTAAAAAATGTTTGACGCCTAAACGGGTTGCAGTAGAAATAAACAAATTGAACTACAATGACCTTTAAGACTGGAACGTCTGACCCATTGGATTGAAAAATTGCGTCTGTTCCTTGTGGTTAACACCATTCAGCAGTATTTCAAATTGTTTTCTGCCTAAACAGGCTGCGTTACAGGATAAAATAAAATAAAATATGCTTCAGGTGTGTGCAGATCTCCAGCACGGCCGATCAATCTGCTTGGAATATCACGATGATAAACCTTTGACATGAAGATGCGCTTCACTATACGGCAGAACCCAAACCGCCTCAATGGGCTGCTGGAGGGACCAAAATCAAAACTAGGATTTTTTTTTCAGTTCTGTGGAAGTATCCATGAGTCATGTTACATGAAAATGTCCTCTTGAAACAGCAATAAAGCCCCACCACATGACTGTTATAAAGTTATTTACCGCCTCAACGGGTTGCGGGAGAAAGCAAATTTTCACTCTAGTCCCACAGGGCTCTTACATTTTCATTTGATCTGTCCATCTTCTTCCGAAGAACAAGTTGAGAAAATTGTGACAAGCATATCATTTATAAATTGGGTGGAACATCCGCAAGTTGGTGGTGCATAGTAAGCTTCTTCATGAAACGGCGTCATAAAGCTTCCTAATTTCACCAATAAAAACGTGTTTACTGCCTCAATGGGCTGCGGTAGCATAAAAATTCCATCCAAGTCTCACGGAGTGCTTTAATTTTCTTTTGAGCTTAACAATTTCTTCCTAAAAACAAAAAAAAAAAAAACAGCTCCAGTACATACACATCAGTGAATCAGACCTGTTATTTACTCCAAGCAATTTTTCATGACATGAATGTCTTGAAATGTCCTTTCTTGTGGCACTCAAAAAGATTTTCCCTGCAAAAGTGGAAATTGCGTGCCACCTGTTGCTTGTGTAACGCACACTTGCATAACTGACTGTATGGACTCCATTTGGGCAATCCTGGATTGCCACACGCCGCGCAAATGCACACACACCTACGCCGCCATGCCTTGGCCGAGATTGTTTTCTCACAGTCGCCGCTCCACAAATCATCTCTCTGCCGTCAGCATAACAACAAAACAGTTTTCTTTTTTTTTTTTTTGGTGAGCTTTTTGGCTTCTTCTCACCCGACTGTGTGTCACCATCTAAAGAGGCGGCCCGTCTTTTCTCTGACCTGCATTTTGTGGTGTGCAAGCCTTTTTTTTTTAAATTCTAAAGGAAGCAATTTTCTAACCATGTAGCCATGAAAGGCAAAGATTGCGGCTAGCCTAGCGAGCCAAATGAGGCTTTGTTCGTCTTTTGTCGTTCCGTGTCAGGCCTGTGCATGATGTGTGCCACTTCGGGGGGTCGGAAGGGGAAGCGGGGGGAGGGGGGGTCTGCGGTGGTCTTGTCGTCCCATTTGTGTCAGCAGGCCTATCGTTGGTTTCCTGACAGTCTCGTCTTTGGCTTTCCACCCTCCAGTGTGAGTGTGCGCGCATGCACTCGTGCGACAAAGAATTCACCAGCCAGCGACTTTATTATTCTACACACACACGCGCGCTAACACGCACACGCACACCCCCACACACACATATGCACACATCGGAGACGTCAAGCCTCGACAGCCTCCTACGGGCTCCGTGATGTGTCTGCTTGAGATTTAGAGGAGGAATATTTGAGTTGAGTCTGCGGGATTCTAATGCAATTCTATCTTCAGTCTTTGCAGTAATTATACGATTAGCACGTCGACGTTTTATTATTTCGGCTTCCAATTTTTTTTAATGTGCAATAATACGATTATACACGTCAACAATTTCACACATTTCTCAACACATTGAGTGTTTTATGGATAGTCAATAATATTATGCCTACTTCCCACTGTGCACTTTACACGGTAACTCATAATCCAAAGCATACCACATCATCAGCATATCTATCACACCTTCCCTGCAGCCATCCATCAATCCATATTATTAATTCCATGCATAAATCAATGCACTGCTGCAAGTTTCCCTCCATGCGTCCCACTTTGACTGCGTAAACATGCGCGTGTGTGTGTGTGTGTGTGTGTGTGTGGGCGGTCGGTGGGTGATTCAGCCGCAGATGAGGTCACGAGCGAGTGTAAACGGCGCTGCAGAGCACGATGAGCCTGCCCGCAGCCCGTCTAGGGAGGCGCAGGCATGCGGGTTAGCGGGGCGAGGAGGTGAGAGGAGGCGAGGAGGCGGGGCCAGACGGCCTCGCTTGGGTTTTTTGGGCTTTTTCAAAAGTAGGCCAGCTCGTAGCCGAGAGCGCCCGCAAGTGAGAGGCGCCTTTTAGTACCTTACTTAAATACACTGGATCGTCCAAAGTGGCCAGCATCAGACTTGAAGCGTGACTTCTTACATGGATGGCGACCAATCCGTGAAGTACTCCGCTTCTCTCGCCGAAAGTCATCTTAACTTGTGATTGATCAAATCTTGATCAAAGTGTGTCACAAAACAGAGAAAAGATGACGGAAATTATTTAATTTTTGAACTAGACGTGAATACGTGCGTGCGTGCGCACACGCACTACTAAATACTACTACTACTAATCCTTAAAAGCGTGCAAATACTTTGTCAAAAAAGTTTGTCAAAATCAACTCATGTTCTCCTGCTGATTACTTAAAAGGTAGAACATCCTTTTTTTGTGCGTAATAAAAAAAAAAAAAGTAATCTTTCATTTTGGTAGTCTTGGTATTTTTATTGTCATTAAATCATTTAATCCCAGAAATTTCCACTAGAGGAAACCTCTCAATTCCGGCGTTTTTCTGGATTTTGACTGATTATGTGAGGCCAACAGAATATTGTGTTTGAATTGCTATAAAACAGAGCTTTGAGGCAAAAAAAAAAAGGCTAAGACGTATAAATACGTCTTTGGGAGGCAGGGACTTTTGAAAACATGTATGTAAATTTTATGGATTGAATGAGTTAAAAACACACAATATTTTATGAGAAACATCTGTCTGAATGTTCTAACAACTGGCACTCAATCGTTTCTCTGTTTTTCAAACGGTTGGCATTGAAGGCGCTCATTGCTCGGCATTATTTTGAAATATTACCCCGAACGACGCAGTCCTAATGCCGCGCTTGTGTTCGCGCAGTTATATAAAAACTAATGAAGCAGTTTTGATTAGATTTTTGTGGCCTGCTCGAGAATCACCCCGGGAGCCATCCATTAGATTGTGGAAATGATCTGGAATGTTTTTGCCCGTGTGAGAACCCCGCCAAAAAAAAAAAAGAAAAAAAAGAAAAAAGGAGCCGAGAATTTTAAACCTCGCGCGTGATCTTGTATGTTGACAAATATTTTAATATAATTTTTAACTGCGACCGCCCCCCTCCTCAAAAATGCACAAATGAATTAGAAGGATAACCCCGAGAGCGAGGAAGCGCATCCCGCCGCCCACCCGAAGAAGAGACGAGGAGGCCAAGTGACTCTTCTGGCCCGGCCCACGTTTGTTTCCGCCTGGCAAAACTGGGGATAATCACGGCGGGGAAATGAGCCGAGTCCCGCGTGGGCTCTCGGCAACTGCCCCCGAGCGACCCCGTGACAAGCTTGATGGATGGCGCCGCCCGCCGAGCTCGCTCCCTTGGGAACGATGCCACGCTAACGGTTTAGGGAATACCAAGATGGCGCTCGGCGCTTTGGTCGAGAGGACAAAACGGGGAAAAGAAAATGTCCTTTTTCTTCCTCTCCAGCTTCAGGGTCAACCTGAACCTGAAACGTACGTCCTTGTCGTCCGATTTTGGATTCACTGCCCAAGATTTATTAACAATCACAGAAAATGTAATTATGCTAGCGTAAAAATTCCAAAGTAACATACTCAAGAACGGCGTCTTTAAAAAAAATTGAAAGTTAGATGGAAATTGCAACAAAATTGCAAATATTTACAAGCCTATGTGGGGCGGGGGAGGCTTGTAAATAATGGCCTTGTAAAATTCTCAATTTTATTTCAAAAATGATTTTAAAATTTCAGTTGTTAGCTGACTTCAAACATGCCGGCACACAAATTAAGTAAACAAAAACTGTAATGCGCTGTCACCTGTTTCCACTTAGTGTTTTTTTTTTTTAAATAAGCAATTGCGAGATAATTGACGGCGGCGATAGCCATCTGCGACGACCAGTGCGAGCGCGACCGCCGCAGTGGGAGGACTGGAAGCCTGAAGTGTGTTGAGTCACGAGCCAGCGAGCTGCAGAGGAGTTTGTGTCACGCCGCAGTCGGCAGCGCTGCAGCGTGTCACGTGCTCCTGTCCAGTGCTCTTAACTTAGTTTTTTTTCTCATGTGATTCTCGCGCCGGGTCGCTCTTATCTTCCCGTGAAGCCTCGGCGGTCGCGGGTGAGCAATGAGGGCGCCTTGCACATTTGTTAACGTAATGAAAATGGACCTCGGTTTCCCCCCTGGTCTTTTATTGACCGACTCTCCGTTGAGCCTTAATGGACCTCCATCCGTCATGAGTCCTCTCGGACCGACAGCCGCCGCCACGAGAGTTGTAATTGGCTCCTTACGAACTTCCATTTGGGCGGCCATGAATTATTTGTTTTGCTGCAATCAGGAGAGTTTTTGCTCCAAAGTTGGATGTGAGATTAACAACGTGTGCTAAGTAGCGGCATTTCAAAACACTAATAATGAAAAGTGTGGCATCTGTGGGCCTTGATCTGGTGAGTGACGTGGGTGCCAGCAAATCAAAGTGCCTGATTCGTATGATGGCTTTATGTCTCTGAGCCACGCAGATGATGTGTAAGGAATCAGAGGGGGTTATGTGACCGCGTCGCATGTCATGATGAGGGACAAATGAGGGGACACGGGGGGGGGGGCAAAGGTCACTTTCCCCCAAAAAACAAAAGAGATTTTGAATGGAGCAAGCCATTGACAAAAAATAAATCAATCAATAAAATAAAGGACTCTATTTTGGTGAATAGAACGTCACTTCACTTTTTGTGAGCATTGTTCTGCGCTTTTCTAATAATTAAAACGCACAATGTCTTTTTGTTGGGCCAGCCTTGAGCCTCGCCATTGTTCGACTGAACGTGCGAATTGCAGAAAGCGGTTCCAAAAGCGAGTTTTTCAATTAGAATTCTGAAATTAAAAAACATGCCGATGACGCGGGAGATGTCGGGTGAAGTCACGTGACCTACTGTCGTTGCATGCTCGAGGGCACGAGGGCGGGGCCACACATGGGGGGGGAAGTGTTACTTTCGAAAAAACCAAAGGAGGTTCTGAATGGAATTGCTCGTGAGGAAACTTTCATCAACTCTAATCATGCATATTTCTAAGTAAATGAGGCTGAAGTCTTGGGGAAAAAAAAAAAAAAAAAGAGAGACAGCTGCAGGTCAAATGGATGTCAAACGCTGTGGAAAAATCATTGAAATCACAGCAGGCATGGAACAGCGGGCCCTCGTTGCACAGTTGGCTTGTGCGGCTCATCTCCTCTGGACACCAAAACAACTAACAACAATAAAAAAAAAATAACTAAAAAAAAATCACTTAGTTTTTCCTGCCTCGGCGGAATGTGCCGCTGTGTTGCCATGGTAGCACTCCGAGCTGGGGCAATCGCGGGAACATCGCCGTACTGTAGTCATGGCGAGGATGTTGAAGCCATTAAGTGAAGAATCGATCATTTTGTCCAGTCTGAATTTGAAGGTGTTATGTTTGTGAATTTCCTGCTCGGCTGAGCCTTTAAATTGGCTCATTGTTCTCAAATTTAGAAGTCGTTGAAAGAATCAAAAGGGATTTGGAGCCTTTAAACGATTGCAATCTCAATTTATGAACAAATGGCTCCTCATGCCCTTATATGGGCAACGGGAGGAATATGCTAATTAGCTCACATGCGTCATTGCAGCACAAATCAGAACAGGGATTGAAATCCACTAAATCACGATATAATAATTGCAGTTGCAAACATGTCAAGAGAAATTTGCGTGCTCGCCAGTACGTGCACGCGCACGCACACACTCACACACACACGCTAATCCCGTCACATGACATCATCTAATCCCGCCGCAACATGACACGTTTGTCTGGGCTGGCATCCAAAACGCCATGTACCTCCAAATTGATTCCTGCCCAAAAAACAAGCCCCCCCTTCTACCCCCCCCCCTCCCGTGGAAGTTGACTTTATTTGTGATGACTATATCTTTTTGTGCGCTTAAAACACGTCCCGGATGATATGAACTACTTGCAAAAGTAGAGTTGGAGCGAAAATTCTGGCAGCCACTTTCAAAACATTTATTTATTTATTTTTTTACATTAATTACACGACACCAATTGAGTTGAAGAAATACAAAATGACAACGCCACAGAGCCACATGCTACTTCACCTGCATGATCTGATCCCATGCTTCAAATTTCTCGTGAACAAGACCAAGCCGTGTCGACGCTGAATTGATGGAATTTCATCTTCCCGATTAGCTTTGTCGACTCGCTCACATTCGGAAAGGTCGCATCCCGAGGGAAATGATCCCGCATTCGACTCGTCACATTCCAGCTCCTTCCAGGCTTGCTTTTTGTGCTCATCTCTGACCTTGCTGGAATTTGTCAAGGTGCTTCCCGGTGTTTCCGCCGCCGCTTGGTATTCCGCCGTCTCCTCGTCCGTCGTCCGTATCCACGGGTAGGCGAGGAGATGTCAGTTTTTTTCCTCCCACTGGGAGATAATTGGAATGTCGGAACGTTTTTATTTGCTCCGCTCTGACACTCCCACGTTCTTGTCGTTTCGCATCACAAATTCCGCTTTCTACGGACAATCTTGACATAAATCATTTCCTCCGTCGCGCGGTCTCAACCTTTCCTGATTAGAATTCCAGGCTGGCGGAGATTCTGGTGCTGAGTTGATAAATATCTGCTACTTGACTGTAGAGGCCTCAAATTAACCTCTGTGAGCTGCTTGGTGCTAAAGAGGAGTCCTCGTCGCGCACATATTTACGTCGGGGTGATTTCATCCGAAATCCTTTCGACTTTTAAGGAATTTTTTTGGTAGTTTTACAAGAATTTCTTTTTTTTCACGTCCTTGAAACAAAACTGCATTTCTGACCAAGTCCGCTCTGCACAATCAGCGGCGAGCACACCATTTTTTTTGTGTGTGTTGTCAGTTTCATCAAAATCTGATGGGAAATTAGCAAAAAAAAAAAGCATCTTCTAAATTGGATTGTGGCATTGAAAAAACGGGATTATTGGGATTATCTCCATTGTTGCTTGATTTTGGAATCCCTTCCCGATCCTTTTTGTCTGAGTTTTAGGATGGCAGTAAACAACAATGCGACATTTAAATGAGCTCGGATCTAAATATTCAAATGACTTGCAATTATCGCTTTTGTATGCGTTACCAGCGGACATTTTGATTGGCGCGTTGTGGGCGGCCAACGATGATGGCCTTCATCTCATTTTTCTGCCACTAATCCACTCGAGGGGCCATTTTGTTCTTTTCTCCCTTTTTTTTGTCAGCTTCTCTCTGTGAACTTCCTGAACAATCTCAGCAACCCCCCACCCCCCGAAAAAAAAAAAAAAATTCCCGCACTTTACATCCACTGAGCTGAAAGTGTTTCCCGCGTCCTCCGATAAACACGCAAATCTGCAACGGGGGCTGCCACCGAGCTGACAAACGTTCCCCCCGGGGGAAAACAACCCGCCGTTTTGGCACGATTCCGCACTTCAGCCGCCAGATGGTAAATGGGCCCTCCCGCAAGAAGGCGTGTGTAATATTCCGGGAATTAACATGACGGATGTGGCGCGGCGTACGCTCGTCCATCACGCCTTAATTACTGCAATTTACCTATTTTTTTTTTTTTTTTTTTTTGCATCGCAGGCTTGTGCGTGTGTGTTTTCAAAGCTCACGCCGTAATTAACGAGCAGAGGGCGAGTGACCTGTTTTAGCGCCAGCCACAGTTGCGGTCAATTGCAGTCAAAGAACTCATGAATGGAGGTTGCATTCGGATAAAAGTAGTGGAACGTGGCCGACAGATTTTGCATGGTGGGGAAACAAATTGAGGCTGCTTGAGAGGGAAAAAAATGACTGGGATGTGAATTTTTGAGCCTTTTGCCTGGCGGGAATTGTGACGGGGTTAAAAGTCAATAGTTTGTTCTACAAGAGGGGAGGGGGTCGAATTTGTGATTGTTTCAGTGCCAAACACGTTTGCTGATACACAATTTAAGACTGTCTGGCTGTTAATAGATGACATAATCGTGTCTGTAAGTGATTCATCCATCTTATTTCCATTTAGCGAGGGTGCTAATTCCATCAGCTTTGATGGCAACGATAAGCGTGCGCGCGTCACCAGGCCTCGCTTTCACCCGTCAGCCGTTAAGAGGTATATCTCACCGCCTCCTCCGTTATCTCTCCTCACTTGGCTTTTTTTTTTTTTTTGAAAGAAAGAAAAGATGCGTTGCAAAGACAACAAGAGATGGCTCGGATAAGACAGCGGCGGAATAAAAAGATGGATGGCAGCCGAGCGCGTCTGCAGGCGCTGAATTTACAATCTGTCGCAATGCACCCCAACGCGCCGCCAACATCGACGACGTGGTCCTTGCCGCACGCCTCCTCCTCGCTGTCACGCTGAGGGGAACAACCGAGAAACAATCAAGTCTTTTCCTCGCAGGGGCGCCAGTCGATATTCCTGGCGCCGTAAAGCCCAGCTATTTATCAGCACGCGCTGCCCCCTTTTGGCTTGGATGACTTCACGGTGATTTAGACGTCATTTGGGATACATTTGGGCCCATTTTGGTGTTCAATAAAAAATGTTTGGCGCTGCGGTTGGGTACCAAAAGTGGCCATTTGGTCAAGATCTCAAATTACAAGTTTGGGCGGGATATAAAAGTATCATGATGTGTTTTCTGGATTTTTGGCTCTCTATTTGGTTATCAAGTGACGTGGTGAAAGAGTACAAACTGGTACAAAACAGTTTTTGGATTCCAAATGCAGTCAGTGGTCAGGTACCCAAAGGGGCGGGGTTAGACTCACTGCTTTGTTCTCATTGGTGGTCAGGGAATGAAAGACAAGACAAAATCTTCCACTAAAGCGATCCTTTGTTGTTGCTCCTCTTTGGCGCCCTCGTGTGGACGCCAAAGGAATAACAATGAGCTTTTTCCCCGCCATTCTTTCAATAAGCAAGCCGCTGAGTGGCAGCGATTCCGCCGGGCTTGCACTCGGATGTCGTGGAGTGAAAATGGCCGGCGCTCAGGAGTCGTTATTGATGGCGAGCGGTCGCGATGGCACAAATCGTTGCGGCGCTTCGGGTGGGGAGCGGGGCGCCGCCGGCCTGCGGGCAGCCGCCATCGATCGTCCACCGGCAACACACACTCGAAACCCTAACCCGGGCTTTAAATCAAACTTTTAAACCTAAAATCTGGTTTTCAACACCTTACCCCTTGAAACCCTAATCCAGGTTTGAAGCGACTTTCAAACCTGAATCCGGATGTGAAACCCTAAATCTGATTTAGAAAAAAAAAAAACTTGATTTGAAATCCTAACTCAGGTTTCAAATCTGACTCTGAAATGTTTCTTGAAACCCTACCTGAATTATCAACCTTACCTTGAAATGCTCACACACTTGAAACCCTACCAGGCCACGTGTGTGTCATGTCATGTAAAATCCTCACATATATTTGAGAAGCTTTATCTCTTCAAAGTGCTTTACGTGTTTCTTTTGATTTGCGATGTTGAGGATGGTACGACTCGGATGGAGGGAAAAAAAACCCACAAGTGGCTTTAGGTTGCCTTTGAAAAGATCCAGAGCTCGTTAGCGCAAGTGTCCAGGCAACTACTGGCCGACATCACGCTGTGAGTGTTTTTTTTTTATTAAATAATGAGGCAAGGCGGGAACAAGAAAGCCGAGTCATGAAACGTGTTGGATGAATTAAAGCCAATGCAAATTGACTTGCGCGTCTTTTGTATTTGCAGTTGACCAAAATCCTTCTTCCCTTTATGAAATCATGAAACGCTTTGACTCTATTCCAGCCTAGCCCCCCCCCAAAAAAAAAAAAACACTAAAAAAATATCTTACTTGGCCACATGGGGACAGTATCACACGGCATTAACGTCACAATTTGTTGCTAAAGTTTAGTGATATTAGTTGTTTTTCTCAGAGCATAAAAAATATATGCCTACTGCTATTATGCTGTCTGTCTACATGTGTTACTGCACCAGTGTTCATTTTTTTTGGTGTTAAAATTAAATTATTGTTTAGTTTGACAGTAAATGTCAAGTGTGACTTTCTGAAAGCACAGCTGTATAAAAAGCGACTCCAATTTTCTGCTCACTCTCCTTCGCATCCCGGTGCCAAGATAATTATAGAACGTCGAGAGGAGAATGTTCCCTTACATGGCTGGCCTCTTCCTTTGGACTCGATTATTTGGGGAACGTACGGGTGATGTGGGAAAGGTCCGGCGCGCCGCAATGTGGTGGCTTTGCACTAACGAGCCCAACGTCCTCAGCTGCTCTCATGGCTTGCTGCTCATCTGGCTTCTCGTGCTCCTGACCCACTTCCCTAATTGGATGCCGCCCGCAACACACTTGAAGCAAAAAAAACAAACAAAAAAAACCAAAAACAAAACAGACTAGTTGGCGCTATACTTTTGTTTCGATGTGTTTTCTATGTTTTTTGCTCTTTAAATCATGTCTAAATGGCATTTCAATCTTGTGAACACGTCGTTAGTGCCTGCACCTTCCAGGAACCATCCTTGGCTTTGGTTCTCGTGCAGGAATTGTCGTGTGGGTTAACCAGACCCGACATGTCACATTGACACTTCCTCTGCTCGGAGCACCCGTCAGCCGCGCCGGGAAATGTGACCCCGCCGGGGCTTCCGCTGTCCATCACATCACGGCTGTCTCCTGGCGGGAAAGTCCGAGAGCGGCTTCTTATTGGAGAAGGCGTCTGATTGGATGAGGGCTTGAAAGTCAGCGGCACACCTGACACCTCTCTTAAAAGCCCAGCTGACAGCCCGCACCGTCACCCACGATTCCCCCGGGGGTCGTCACGGTGACAGTAAAGTGGCAGGCTGGGATGGTGACCCCCCCGAGACCCCGACCTTCTCCCCCCCCCCCCCCAACAATCCCGCCTCCTCAACCTCAGTCAGCATCTTAACTGTCAGGGGCCGCAATGTTGCCACCCCCGCCGCCGTGGTGCTGACGGCGGCTTAACTGCGCTGATGTGCAACTGTCAGGACTTCACTTTCGCAGCGTTGTTACCTCCCCCAAGGAGATTTGGTTTTCATCGCCGTGTGCAAGTTCCACTTTACAAGTTGCAAAATGACGTGACGATGCAGGTCTGGAATGAGATTTCCTTCAATCTGGAATGGGGAAGCAAAACTTTTCGTCAATGGAATTTCTTGGAGCGAATGTTTCAAACTGGTTTCCGCACGCTATGCCACGGCAAGGTTCCCGAAACGGCCTCGGGGTTGTCAGCCATCACAGCTGCGAACTTCAAGCGCCGCCCCAACCTGCTCGTGCGTTGACCTGGAAGCGCATTTGTTGTGTGGCGCTCGCACGAAAAGCTGCAGCTGCCTCGCCGAATGTTCCCCAACGTTTGGAATTGTGTCATGACGATTGTTGCCGAGCATTTCCGCCGTCACATTTTCTGCGAGGCCAGCTCATTTATTTATTTATTTATTTATTTATTTATTTTTGTGGCTGTGACCACAGTAACCTTTCGATCAACGTCAATTGCGTGTAAATAGTTTGACCGATACTACACTACACGCCTACTAACACTCCCACTGTTTTATTTGTAGTTTGAATGACTCTTTTAAAAATGACGTATAGATTTATTATCATTATTGCTGCGGGACACAGCTGTTCGCCGCACCGCCTCAAGGCGGGAATCGCATTGTGCTTGGCCATCCATGCATGCAGCTGTGAGGGTCTTTTTTCTTTTTTCTATTTTTTTTTTTATTGTGTTTGTGCTTCCCTTACACTAAGGCCCGCTGAGCCAATCACGGCGCAATCGCCTGTTGCCATGGCGACTACCTGTTAATATTCCGGGAGAGTTTTTCTCACCGGTGAGGGTGGGACGGTGGGGTTTTGAAGGGATTGCCGCACTCTTCCTGGAGATAATCGATTCCTGCAGGTGGGAAAGAAAAAAAAAAAAAAAACGAAAGGCCGCGTGTTTGATGCCGTCGCACGTCATCAAGATGTTGGATCAATGTGACCTAATTGACCTTGACGAGGATTATCGCCACTGTAATCCCGGTTAAAAAGGAACTCGGTCTTTTTGTGCGAGTGTTCAAAGGGTTCGATGTGAAGCAATGCAGTCGGCATTCCGAAGGGATTGGCCCGCCATCAAATAGAAGCTCGGGGAAAAGCTATTATACACTTCTGCTTGATCCTCACATGAATGACAGCGACTTTTTTTTTTTTAAATCTAGCCCCTGAATTTATTTTGACTAGGCTATGTTTATCATGCGCACACCCACTAAAAAGTCTCCAGAAGGTCTGCCTGAAACGACCGAGCACGTCGGAACAAACGTCGGCCATTTTGCATTTCCTGAGATGCTTGTTACCGCTATTGTTTTAAAAATTCAGCCCCTCGAGCCACTTTCACCGAGCAACTTCAAACTTGCTCGGTTTGTTTATCACGAGTAGACCCACAAAAAAGTCTCAAGGAGCCATGTCCGAGAAGACACGCAAAGTAAGCTACGTTCCTTTGAAGTGGCCGTTCCGTTGGTTATTCTTGACGATGGGATTTATTTTTTTTCTTAAAATTTATCCCGCAAAATCATTTTGAGCAATTTCAACTATCATGAGTAGACGCTCCAAAATGCATGAAAAGGCATCCGCAATGATGTGTGAGCGCAGCGCAACTTCAAGCGCTGCACTTGCGTCGCGTCTTCGGAATGTTTTTCTTTTTTTTTTTTTTGATGAGGCCTCACTGGGACTTTCCCCGGGAGAGGTTGCCGGAATTCCTGCCGCTTGCATTCGCCAGCTCGCGTTTGACGATTGCCTCCAAATGTTGTTTACGCCACACTTTTCCGCAAGACAAGAAGTAAATGCTTACATTGACGGAACGTGTTTGCGCAGGGATTAACTTCTGGAGTCACGTTGATAAGAAACATCCCGTAAGCCGCGCCGCTTGACGGAATCAAAGTCTTTTAACGTGTTTAACATGCCGATATGATCAGATTTTAAGAGGAACTTGCGGCTTAAACTTCTGCTTGGCTGCTCATCGGTGACACACAAGCAGCGTGTTTCCGTGGTGAAAATTCGTGAAAAAGCCGAGGTGACTAATCCGTTAGGTGTTTCCTGTTGTGTCGGCGGTTTTGCAATTCCTGATCTCGTCCCCGTCATCCCGACAGGTGTGCTGAGCCTACCCGAGAGTCTGAACCTCCACCGGGATCAGCAGCAGCGCTCGAACCGAGGCGAAGGTCACGGCGGCTACACTCAAGCCGAACTGCGCACGGTGGAACAATCGCTGCTGGCCACGCGGGTGGGAAGCATCGGCGAGCTGAGTGAGTGTCACGTTCAAGAGCGCAAATTCAGGATATGAATAGATTTTCTTTTTCGCACGTCTTTGGCCGACGACAGCTTTTCAAAGCGGCGCGTCTCCGCCATTATCCCGACGTTGTCATGACTTCTTCTAATGGAGGAGCTGCGCCACTCGCAGATAGGACACGTGATTCACCGCCGTGCGTCGCCTTTCATCTCCAGGACATCTATTTTTTATTATCCTTGACTTTATACGCCGCCGAGCTTCATTTTTCTTGACGTGACGCCATGGAAATGAAGGGAATGTCGAATTGAATCAAAAGTGCGAGCGAGGCCGTCGCCTGACGGGAGGTGCTAATGTTCACAAGTGACATTTGGAGTTGAGTTATTTGACTTTAGGATTCTTTTTTAGAGCCCGTCATCCAACTTTGGCGTCAAAGCTCCGCCCACACATAATCGCAAAAAAATGAATAAATAATTAAATAAAAATCTGGACCAAAAATAACAGATTTGGCTTCAAAATGGCTGACTTTCTTTGTGTGCTAGTTTGCTTACGATTTTTTTGGTGTCATGTCTGAAAAGTCGCAAAATGGCCGCCATGACAAAACGAGGGACGCCAGCTCATTCAGCAACACGATATTTGTCATGACAAGACCCAAAAAAAAAACAAACAAAAAAATCTTGTGAAGTCAAAGCAAGTGTGCCATTTCGATTTGAAAGCCGTCATTTTGTCATTTGGCTCTGAAGTTTTGCGAGCGAGCGTCCTCCACAATCTTTTCTGGCATGTGTCGTAAAGGCGGCCTTCCAGCTTCGAGCGCGAGGACGACGCAGGCGGCGGCGGCGGCGGCGGCGGCGACGGCGGTCTCGCTTGCCAAGGAATCACTTAAAACAATGAAGCCATCAATCCCAAACGAGAGCGACCTTGTTTTTTTTTTTGTTTAGTTTTTTTTTTTCCCCAAGATCACAAAATAAACATCGCACAGGAATGCGCTTTGATGTTTTGATGTCTCATCTCATTTTTATTAGAATTAAATCTGACAGTAAAAAAAGAAAAAAAATCAGTATTTTACAAAAATTAAAAATAATTTAATGTTAATATTGTCGCCATTTTTCAGCAAGTTTCCGAAAATAAAATCCTAATTTGGTCTCGAGGACGGCTCGGCATAATAAGTGGGCCACCTCGCCTCATATCGCTGATCGGCCGTGATGAATCGGCATGGAAGGCGCTCACGACGAAGATGATGATGAAGATGTGTCACAAATGAGCGTGATGAATAGTTTCCCGCGAGGTTCGGCTGCCAGGCTCATTAAATGCTGCCGCGAGCCCATGACGGCGACAGCGACGACGACGGCGGCGGAGGAATTTTGACCTCTTTAGCAACTCAGAATGACTTTGGGGCTAACTTGGTGCAATAGTGGTCTAAATCCAAAACATCTGATACAAGTTAAATACAACTGGGCTGTGATTTGGATTTATTTTTTTTAACCTCACTTTGTGCTGAGCTCCTCAGAAGACACCCCCACCACCACCACCACCCGCAGCAAAAAAACAAACAAAAAAAAACAAGCAACGGCAGCAGAGGAATTAATGAAGCGACACAAAGCCGCTTCATCGAGGGAGGCATTAGCAGTTTGTCTCGTTAAAAATCAAAGTTGTTATTTGCAGACGTGTGAGGCCGAACCCTCTCCAGAGAACAACCCCCCCCCCCCCCAAGCCCCCCCCGTCCGCTTCTCGACTCTCAAGGCTTGGACGCTTTCCACGAGCGCCGCTCGCGCTCGATGGCTTTGGTTATTTTTTTTCTTTTGTCCTCTTTATCTTCACGCCGCAAAGAAGGCGTGTCCGACAACCTTCAACAGTTCTAAGAAAAAAAAAATCAAATGCGGTCGACCTCGCTTTCTGGAAGCCTTCATATGCAACAAAATCACTCCTTTTACTTGCAAACTTTCGATTCGGTCTCAAGATGTCGCGAGGAGTCAATAAAATTCGACCCGAAGAAAATGTATTGTTAACTCATTTACTACCATTGACGGCTAAAGACGTCAAAGTTCAATTTTTTTTAATTTTTTAATTTTTTTTTTTTTATATGAAGATTTTATGAGAAAAAAAAAATTCCTCCGTGTCCTTCCAGGCGATATGGTGTCGCGGGCCATGCACCACCTGCAGCCGCTGCACATCAAGAACACCAGCAACGGCACACCGCTGCACCACCACCACCACCAGCACAAGAGCGCCACCGCCACCGCCAGCAGCAGCAGCAGCGCCAGCGGCAGCAGCGGCGGCAGCTCGGGCGCGGCGGCCTGCGCCGGCGTTCACTGGGAGCCCGAGGCGCTCTACACTTTGTGCTACTTCATGCACTGCCCGCAGATGGAGTGGGAGAACCCCAACGTGGAGCCCTCCAAGGTCACGCTGCACACCGAGAGGTACGCCTCAACAAATCTGATCGGCATGTGATCAATTTATTTTAATCACCAAAAATTGATCACTTGCAGGTTGGAGCCAACATTTCTTTTCTGCCGTTAGATATTTAAAAAAAAAAAAAAAGTCTGCAATTTTGTGTAACTATTTTGCTCCAGTCAATCCTCGTGCATTTCCGTCGAAGAGAGAAGTAGGATGTGAACGCTTGATTACACAACTCATGAGCGTAAAATGAATTGAAGATGAGGAAAAAAATGGAAGCCGGTGATGAGGGGCAATTCCAGATGAGGACCGGCTCATTTCCAGGTCGACCTTGTTTGAACCTGAACAGCCGCTTGGCCAAATGCGCTGCTTCTTGTTTTGTGGATTCCGATTCTGAACTCCAAACTTGCTCTGTAAAAATGTAAAAATCTCGCATGCATGTCGAGGATGGCAACAAGAACAAGCGCTGTCATTTTATGTTGATGTGTATGCATGTTTGTGTGTATAGGAGTGGTTGTTTTTGCATTTATGTGTGTTTGTCGCTCAAAGTGTGTGTGCGCGTGCGTTCTTGTGAGTGCACTAATCCGAGGACCCGAGGCTAAGGCAGCATTGCACGTAAGGTTCACGTTATTCCCGGGTGTCTTCCTCCGTAGATGATTAGCATGCATCTAAATAGCAACACGCGCGCACGTTGGGCGCCATTTTGTCATGACTAAGCGCCTGTGCCCGTCTTTGTTTACGGATCTCTGCAACAGATGCGCCGTCGCGTCAACTGTTTCTTTCGAGGTATCACAATGTTGTTTTTGACGTTTTTGAGCATGCCGAGAGAATTCACGACGCCATGTCGTCGACAGCTGGTTAGCGGAGGAAGCTAATCATGCTAGCTGCTTAGCTTGCTTGATGTCGTTTGGATTTGCAGAGCAATCGCACGGGAAGGATGCAATCATTTTGACAAGAAGCTGCAATTATTATTTTGAAAATCAGGTCATGTGACAATTATTTTGTCAATCATTGATGAATAAGAAAAAAATTAGGATTTCCGTCCCTTTATTATTATCCCTTGCCAGTGGAGAAATTGAACAAATGCACAAACCGTTTGTATGAAACTAAAACTAATACTAAAACTAATTAAAAAAACTAAATTACTGTAGAAACGGAATAAAAAAACAGAAGTCCAAATCAAATTAAAAATAACTAAATTGTAGAATCTAAAAAAATCTATTCTAACCCTGGTCTCCATAGAAACGACTTCAACAGGAATTGAAACTTGCTGGACCAAACAAGAGATTGAGAGCATTGTTTGGCAAAGAACCGATGAAATATGAAGTCAAGCTCACGGAATTATTTGCTTGTGAGCGTTTTAGCATCTCTATCGTCCCCCTCATGTGAAGTCTCACAAATCTTTTTTTATGAGCATCGACCCGCCTTGATAGATAAGCGTAATGAGGAAGTCGATGCGGGCGCGATTTATGCGAGGCGCGCTATTGACGCCGGCACTGTGGCTCCCTCAGGCCATTCCTGGTGCTGCCGCCGTTGATGGAGTGGATCCGTGTGGCGGTGGCGCACGCCGAGCACCGCCGCAGCCCGGCGGTGGACAGCGACGACGTGCGGCAGGCCGCCCGACTCATGCTGCCCGGCGTCGACTGCGAGCCCAGACAAATCAAGTGAGAGCGCCGCGCCCAAGAAACAATGCTCGCTTTTGAAGGCGGCAACCGGAAAGCTGTTGACTTGCTTCACTTTTGACAAGTCGATGGTCAAGTTTTGTTCAATTCATAAAGTACTTTTTATATGTTCTAAATTATTTTGAGTACCATAATCGTTTGGCCCAAATGGACAGTATTTCTTCTTGTGATTAACGTCTTTTTATTCTTCACATTTGTGTGTTGTTGCGCAGAGCGGACGATTGTTTCTGCGGCGCCCGCAAGTTGGACGCGGCCTCCACGGAGGCCAAGTTCCTGCAGGACTTGGGCTTCCGGATGCTCAACTGCGGACGCACCGACCTCGTCAAGCAGGCCGTCAATCTGCTCGGACCCGACGGCGTCAACAGCGTCAGCGAGCAGGTACCGCCGCGACGCCGGCTGTCCGGGAATTTCGCCAATAATACATTTTATATGCGCGGAAATTTTGGGGGATGAATTTGCTCGTTTTTATTTCATCGGTTGGACGAAATAAAATCATTTAAATCCAGGTTATTTTTTAAAATATTTTATACACCCCTCGTGGCTGCTCTCTAGTGCCCCCAAGTGGAAGGGAGGCCGTCGTCATCCACGTCGCCGCCTCTCAGCTAGCCGTCACTCATTTCTTTTGGCTTGGGGAACGGCGCCGCGAAGAGTCGAGAGCGCGGAGCATCTTCTCGCGGCGCCGCCAAGTCGCAGTCTCCCACGCAAACAAGTGTTCGCCTCCCCCGGCTTTTGTTCTGAGCAGAAGGCCCAATTAACCCTTCGCTGAAAACGACGGGCAGCTCCTCTCACCACCCGCACCACCTTGCGCAACAGGAAAGAAAATCAAGAAAGAGACCACAAATGAAGTCACGTGTTGCGTAATTAACTTGATCGTTCTCTGCTTGAGCAAAAAAAAAAAAAAAAAGACGCTATTTGAACGTGGTGCAGCAGGACACAGAGAAGAAGGAGCCAAGGCGATGAGTCACTAATCCAGTGGAACAGACTTTTGGCGGTCGAGTCATGTGTTGGAGGGGCCTTGAAAAACGCCGGAAAGGCAGACCATGACGCCAGCAGGAAGGCAAATCCCTTTGAGGACTTTTCACAAGAAAAATTCGGAATTTGATGATAGTTGTGCAAGGAAAAAAAAAAGTCCTATTTTGGGGGAGCCCCGATGCAAGCAGACTGTAACATGTAAAATCACTCATGGATTGTCCATTTAAAAAAAAAACAAAAAAAAACTAAATGACGGCTGGTTTGTGTGCACCAGGGAATGACGCCCCTGATGTTCGCGTGCGTGCGCGGCGACGAGGCCATGGTCCAAATGCTTCTAGACGCCGGCGCCGACATCAACAGCGAGGTGAGTGACTTCCCGCCGTGCTTTCCACTTGCTGCTTTGTGGCCTTGCGCTCGGCCGCGCCGCTGAAGCTGCAGCATGAGCATGATATGATGCTATGGCTTTGTTTGTTTTGCCGCTCATCAATAATGCATGTTGGCCGTTCTTGGAGCGAGCGTGTGACTCACCGCCGCAGTCCAGCGAGCACGCCGCACGTTTAATGAACAAGCGCGCTTAACGAAGTCCGTGGACGCTGTCAGCTCATCGTCAACTCCGACATGACATCGCCTGGTTAAAGTTTTAGTGAAAGTGGAAAATTCAGCCCCTGGAAAGAGTTTGAGCAAGCAACACGAAATTTGGTAGGCATGTCGAGCATGACCAGAATCTCCAAAAGGTCGCCAAAAGCCATGCTCCAAAAGGCACAGGAAGTCAACCATATTATTTATTCTAGAGAGTTTTGGACCTGGGATTTTTTTTACATTTTTTTTTTTTTTACGACTAACATATTTTAGCAATGCAAATATTTTTAGCACGTGCTTCTGCTCACCTGCTATCATAAAATCATAACCCACCACAAAGTAGGCGCAACCGCTTTTGCCGCTACTCAAAAGGACACTGAGCTACTTCCTGCAACTGCACAGCTTGTTGACGGCCCGCTCGCGCCCCCTGTTGGCCGCCGTTAACTTGTGCGATGTGACTTCCCAGGTGCCCGCCACAGTGCACAAGCACCCGTCCGTTTACCCGGACGCACGCGGCGGGACGCCGCTCACGTTCGCCGTCTTGCACGGACACGCGCCCGTCGTGCAGGTAGTGACGACACCGCCCCCCCCCCCAAACAATAGGGGGGTGGGGATACAATTAATTAATAAGTGTAATCATGTTTATCTTCGCGCCATTGTGTGTCCATAATTCCATCCACACTGTTGGCAACGCTTCCAGAATATTCCACAAGTGTCGGAAAATCTCAATCTTTGTGTTTTTCTCTCCTCTGACCCCCATTTTGGCCCCTCCCCTTTGTTCCGGTCTCAGTTGTTGCTGGACAACAGCGCCGGCGTGGAGGGTTCGCTTCAGGACGGGGCCGACAACTACACGGAGACGCCGCTGCAGCTGGCCGCCGCCGCAGGTTCGCAATTCAATCTCGCAAAACACGAGCATCCAAGACTCTCAGCGTGCTCGTTTAGCATGTTAGCAAGTGAACAGGCAGCCAACGCTATGATGCCATTTGCCGACACCCACGTCACTCACCACGCCACATCATATACTTTCAAAGTCACAGATACAACACTAGAATAGGAGGAGCCTTTTTCTCAAGAATATTTTGCCTTTTTTTGTTTTGGGGGGGGGGGGTCTCTCGAGCAGGCAACTTTGAGCTGGTGAGCCTCCTCCTGGAGCGCGGCGCCGACCCCATGATCGGCACCACGTGCCGCAACGGCATCTCGTCGGCGCCGCTTGGCGACATGAACTCCTTCAGCCTGGCGGCGGCGCACGGACACAGGTCGCACCTTTGAGCCCCGAAAGGCCACCTTCCATTTTCAAATGATTCAGAATTACATAAAGACTTTGAAATCGAGTATATTTAATTTTATTTTTTTTTTGCCACTCGATTTTCCTCCAATGACAACGGCCCTCTTTGTGTTTGTAGGAACGTGTTCCGGAGACTTCTGTCGCAGTCAGAGAAGGACAAGGGTGACGTTCTTTCCCTGGAGGAGATCCTGGCCGAGGGTTCGACGCCGTGCTCGCAGAAGGCTTCGGCCCTGCAGGCCAACGGCGGCGGCGGCGGCGGAACGCTGCGATCAGGAAAGGCCAAGCTGCGCGCCCTGAAAGAGGCCATGTACCATAGCGCCGACCACGGCCATGTGGACATCACCATCGACATCCGCAGCTTAGGTCAGACTCACTCGCAGCTTGCATCGGCACGCATGTTCCAGTTACGATGGACGCCACCCCCATATTGGGCTTTGACTTGAGAGTGAACAATTTTTTTTTCGCGTCTTGCAAAACAGCGCAGATGGGCTAACTAATGGCGTCACAAACGGTGGCGCAACACGTGCAGACAGACAATTTAGCCGTTTATTTCGATGGGGGGGGGGCGATGATTTGAGATACGAGTGAGGCATGGAATGAACTAAACTTGTACGACAAGGCATAACCGTCATCTCATCATCAACCAGTTGCTGTCGCTATGCCGCATTTCCCGCTCTTCATTCCCCACCTGACATAAGCGACACTCACATCCTTTAGCGGCACATTCTCATTCATTCTGGGGAACTTTTTTCAAACGTGGCCAGCCGCGACTGTACTCTGCTGGTGCGCTGGATGATGACCGCGTGTCTGTGATTGTCGCGCTCAGGCGTTCCGTGGACGCTGCACACGTGGCTGGAGTCGCTGCGGACGGGCTTCGCGCAGCAGCGCCGCCCGCTCATCCAAGCTCTGCTCAAGGACTTCAGCTGCATCCGCGAGGACGAGTACACCGAGGAGCTGCTCACGCACGGCCTGCCGCTCATGTTCCGCATCCTCAGATCCTGCAAGGTCCTCTTTCAAATGTCTTGGACACTTTTAAATGTGAAGCACATTGAGATAGCTTGTGCATGAAACGCACTACGTAATGAAAGCGGACTTTGTGCAAATAAAAATTCTGAATTTAATAAAAAAAATGCAATGCAAGCAGATGATGACCAAAGTGAACATCACGTAACGTCCTTAACTAACTCTCAAACTGTGTGTGTGTGTGTGTGTGTGTGTTTTTGTAGAACGAGGTGATCAGCCAGCAGCTTTCCGTTATCTTCACGCAGTGCTACGGCCCGTTCCCCATCCCCAAGCTCACCGAGATCAAAAAGAAGCAGACCTCACGTTTAGGTGATGCCCTCCAAATTCTCTGATGAAATACGAAAATATAGATATACATATATAACTTGTTTGTCATGGCGGACTGACAACTTTCTTATTTTTTGGCTTTTCATCAAATGTTAAAGCTTTTAAGTTGTTGAAAGCGCGCCGCCATGAAATATCACAGTGCCCTTTTGTGACAAAATTACATTATTTTTTTGCTCAAATTTACCTCAATCATTTTTGACATTTTTTTTTTTGCTTTACAAATATGAATCAAGCTGCACTGAAGCGCACAAATGACGTTTAAAAAGTCCAGCAAAAAGTTCATGGCTGTGCTGCAGCACCACCTACTGTTTCAAAGTCTCATTGCAGCCGCAACTCACTGGACTTTAATTCAGCCCCTGATGAGTTTTGCTTAAAATCATAACATTTGCTATGCATGTTTATTACAAGTACACCGACAAAAAAAGTCTCAAGAACCCACGTCCAAAAAGAAACGGAAAGTCAGCCACTTTTTTTTTAAACGACCACGCCCATTGGTCCTTTAAAGAGTCCTCGAGATTCTGTCTGATTGCCACCAAATCTGGCTCAAATCTATCAGACAGATGGGTGAGAATTTTCGAGCTTTTTTTTTTTATTGCGTGTTGGCGGAGCATGGCGCCAAAGTTGGATGACTCACCATAAAACAGGAAACAGCACGGGGCCAAGGATGACATTCAGCTTTAATTTTCTAATTGTCGTGTTTTCCTAACGCACCCGCGTCAGACACTTGACGAGCCGTGTAATGAAGAAGCGTGTTGGTTTCAAGATGACTAATGAGGCGGTTTTTTTTGTGGTCGTATCGGCAGACCCGCACTTTCTCAACAACAAGGAGATGTCGGACGTCACCTTCCTGGTGGAGGGGAAACCCTTTTATGCACACAAAGTTCTGCTTTTCACCGCATCGCCCAGGTAATTTATTTTCCCCCTCAATATCATCTGCAAAATCTTTTTTTTTTTTTTTTTTTTTTAAAGTTGAATTTTTTTTCAGGTTTAAGTCGCTTCTGCAAAACCGACCGGCGGCCGAGAACACCTGCATCGAAATCAGTCACGTCAAGTATAACATATTCCATGTAAGACTTACTACTAGCCATCAGGGGGCAGTGTTGCAACAAGTCACACTCAAACACAAATGCATTTTTTTTGTCCAATGTTGCAGTTGGTCATGCAGTATCTCTACTGTGGAGGCACCGAGTTCTTGCACATACGAAACACGGAAGTCATGGAGGTATGAACGCCACGTGTTTGTGTTAGCATATGCTAAGTGGAGTTAGCATGTGTAACTGGCCTCACCGCGTGTGTCGGGCAGCTGCTGTCTGCCTCCAAGTTCTTCCAACTAGAGGCCCTTCAGAGACACTGTGAGATCATCTGCTCCAAGAACATCACCACCGAGACCTGCGTGGACCTCTACAAGCACGCCAAGGTCAGATTGCGAAAAATGTCATCGCTATCAAATCTGCAGATGTTCTTGAAACATCTTTTCCGTTTTTGTGCCGACCGCGCAGTTCCTGGGCGCCTCGGAGTTGACGCGCTTCATCGAGGGCTACTTCCTGAAGAACATGGCGCTGCTGGTGGAGCTGGACGCCTTCAAGCAGCTTCTGTACGAGCCCCCCCCTCCGCCGCCGGCCCCCTCGTCCGACGACGCCCCCTCCTCGGACATCCTGCACGACCTGGAGAAGACGCTGGCTTCTCGCGTCCACTCCATCCACCTGTCCACCTCCAAAGGCTCGGTGGTGTGACGAGCTTTTCGGGACCGTATGCGCACGAGTGATAAGTAGCAAAGCCAGCAAAAGGAACCTTTCAGGGCGAACCTTCTGCATCTTGGACACTGTGTTACCAAAATCCACAAACCTTGATTTATTATATTTTTTTGCATGAGGCCCTTTTATGCACAGCCTTCCCGCTGAGGGAAGCGGGACGCCACTGAAATAATGCAAAGTGTAAATAGAACCACGTTTGTTCTCACGTCCAACTCTGTCGTCTCTGGATTGAACGTGCGCATGCGTGCGTTGCACATTTGTAGCCGCCCGCATTCCAGTTAGTTGAAGTTTAGCAAAAGGCTTGAGAAGGGATTCAAATGAGTTGGTCAATGCAAGACAGGTGTACCTAATGAAGTGGCTGCAAGGTGGGGCAGCGGAATTGAAAGCCTGTTTCAATCAGCAATATGAAATTTTGCATACATTTCTGCCATGAGTTGACCACAAAAAAGTCACAATGAAGACATGCCCGAAAATGTGCAGAAATTCTGATCATTTCCTTTGACGAGGCCATTTTCTTAGTCATTTCCAATTGCCACTTGATTTTTTTTTTTTAATCGGCCCCCTAAAACCAGTTTCAATTTGCAACGTGAAATTTAAAAGGCTTCTCAATGTGACAAAGACAACAAAAATAATCAAATATATTGAGAAAAAAAAATCTCTAAAAAAAGTGATCAGAAAAATCTGAGATTTTGATTTACAGGTGTACTTAACGAAATGACTGTAGGATTAAATCTTTTCACAAATGGGAATAATTATTCTTTTGTTTGTTAAAATTTACAGAATATGCAGTGTGTCCAGTCCAGCAGCCAACCAAAAATATGAGTAATGCAGTCCTGCACTACTATGTACCGTAGGCACTTAAATGATGTAAATAATAGTAACAGAAATCCTATATTGTTTCTTAATTTTCTAACCCCAGATTTAATTTTAATCTATTTTGTTGATATGCACAGAAAAAGGAAAGCAATATTTCAACAAGAGTGTATATTTCCTGGTATTATTAGAGCAGCAGAAAAGAGCCAGCATTGAAGATAAATGAATGAAGAAAAGGGAAGAATTAATTATTTTATTTGAAGTATTTTTTTAATAGAAAAGCCACCTATGTCTCGAAAGCTCGTGTTTGAATGAAGTTGTCTAAATGTTTTCTTATGATGTCAGCACTTTTTGTGCTCGTGTTAACGCTGCACAGACTTAGTTTAGCGGAAAAAACTGCTTTGCCGCATTACAGGTTTTGATCCAGCAGAGGCGCTGGCGAGTTGTTGTAGCGTGAGCCAATGACGTGTTCAGTTGAGTCCTTTTTCTTGTAGAATGGCGCCCCCCGTTGGTTGGAGGCTGCGTGTACCATTAACGGCTTTATGTTGTGCTCGCTTGCGCCTCTGCTGGTGCCCTGATGCTATTGCTAGAAGCAGTACGGGCATCGTCCGTGTGGTGTGGGCCCGCATGGTTCTTGACGTTGTTTGCGATGCGCTTTCTTTGTCTCGTTTACCTGTCGTCGTTTGTCCCGCTGTTACTTTACCTGCTAAAATGTTAGCATTTTTTTCTTCTTAAAATGATACAAGTCTGGAAAAGTGAAGCCTTGTGAATACTTTCCAGATGCACTCAAAAGTATTCACGATGCTTCACCTTTCGAATTTTGAGGGTTAAAAAAATTATTTTACCACGCCCTCAAAGGGACCTTTTTTTTCCTTGCCTTGGAGAACATGTATAGTGTACAAATGAAATATATAAATATCAAAGTCTAAATGAGACGGTGTGAGAAGCAACGATGTAGTTGAGTCTAACAGCAGCAAAGGTTACACTCGCGCTACACGTTCCATGTTTCTGTGGACAGACAATAAATGGCCACATTTTCATCTATATGTTGCATTCAAATGTTTTTTCTTCTCGTATTGCACACGATATTTAAAAGAAACATTGCATTTTATATGCAAATCGTGTCCCTCTCTTCCGTTCAAACATCCGTTAATTCCTTTTCGTCCCTCTTTGAAACCTAATCTTCATCTTTTTCTGATCTTTTCCCTTATGCTTTCTACCCTTCTCATCCATCATCCTGGTTTAATTCTTTTGTTCCGACCTTCCCTCCTCCCCGCCGTCCTTCCCACTTCCTTTTTTTATGCTCCTTGCCTTTCTTCCTTCCATCAGTTTTATTTTTATTCAATTCGTTCCTACTACTTGCATACACCCCAGTGCTGTTTTTTTTCACACATTTTCCCGTTTTTCTCCATCCTTTAGAACTCCTTTTACGCTTTTAAAATGTACTTGTAAGATGTTTGAAGGATTGTAATTGCTGCAATACACCAAATGGTCAGCAGAGGGCAGTCATTGTTCTCGTCACCGCCTGAATCCAAACCGAAGTAGTGCCGTGTCGCTTGCATTTGTTCCTTCGCGAGAGACAAGAAAGTTTGCGAATGTACTGCATTGCGGGGACTGCATTCCCTTGCAAACTATAGATTATAAAAAAACATTTTGGATAAGATACCGCTAACTGAAGACGACCGAAATTCTCTTAGAAGGACCACGCCTGCGCAGTTGGGAACGAAAATCGAACCGCCTTTCCCCCTCCGCCAACTGACACCGCAGAGCCGGGCGGACGTCAACTCACAATCGAACCCTGACTTCGTCTTACTCGCTTTTTTTTTTCCAAAGACCTCCGTGGCAGCATGGACGCGTTGCATCATACCGAAACCGGTAAAAGCAATATAAATGATGAATGCGTCGCACTTGGCGTGTTGATGTGGTTTTCTTTTGCATTGTGTGCGTCCGATTCGTAACATGGCGTAGCCCGCTGTGAGATGGCGCTGAGCTAACGTGTCCGCTCACTTGGCTGCGAGAAGCTAAGCCACGGCTACTTATGCTAAGATAGGTCGTGTCACAATAGAGTTCAAAATACAAACCGGGCTGTTTAGAGGAAAATCCATCAATTATCTATTATTTTAACCACTGGTGATAATATCTTTTAACAAATGTGAGATGATGCGTTTGCGGGTTTCACCGGAAACAATATTTTCTTTCATAACTTCAAAATTAAAGGTCCAGCAAAAAACATAGCGCTGTATTAAAGTAATAATCCCGTGTCACGATCAAACGACGAGTTTTGCCACACTAAAGCAGCAAATCGCGTCACAATTTCGCCCAATTCTTGACGCACAAAAGTGACGTCCGTCGCCGTTGTTTAAAATTACGACATGGTTTGTGTGTCCCTGAAGGCAGCCGCATTACGGACTTCCTTTTTGTTTCTTTTACGTTGCATGCTATGTTTGAATTAAACTATGTTTAAATTAATGCTATGTTTGACTTAAATTCAGAACCAGACTCAATTGACAAAAATAATAATAAAGAATTAGAGCAGCACATATGCTTCAAATGTGGCGTTGGAATTTTGGCTTCCTGCCTCTTGAGAATCAAATTGTTCACAGATGAAATGTTGATTTTTATGTGTTCCCTGTGATTCACTGCCATCCAGTCCACAGCACAAATACAACCCAAATGAAGACAAGCGGTATTTAAAATGCATGGATGCATGCATCCACAATTGACTTCTAATGAAATGTTGTTTCCCTGATGTGTGTCCAGATGCTCCACTGCTGCTTCCGTCCCTGCGCCTCTTCATCCCGCCTCTGCGCCTGGTGACGGCCGCCATGTGGCAGGTGGTGCAGCGTGGTGACGTGCGGGACTACGGCACGGTGGAGGAGTTCATCACCACCGTCACAGAAATATTACCCGAACTCTTGAATGCCGACCAGAAGGCTCAGCTACTGCTGGGTCTGCGGGCACGGGTAGGCTTGAGGACGGACGTCATTTGAGTGGCGTGTGAGCGTTGGATGCGCCGGAGGGAGATTGATGTGAAAAAAATGTGTATTTGGTTAAAGGTGGTTCTGGAATTGTGTCAATCTGAGGCGAGTCCAGAGAGGGACACCATTGAGATGCACCTGAGCCGAATCCAGGGCCTCATATCAACATGGGCAGCTCAGGTTAGCTTCCGAAATGCAGAGCCGATGAGCATCTTTTATCATTGTCCACTTTAACCGCTCACGCTTGTCTGACAGCCATGCTTTGCCGAGGTCCAATTTCCCGAATCCAACTTTGTGGATCAGATCGAGCTGCTCCTGAAAGACCCCGAAGAGAGGGACAGGTTCTTTCAGGTTTGTTTGGATTGCTGTCAAAATGTCGACTAAGATCTTTTTGTGGCCTCGTTTTCAAACGATCCATCCCTTTGTAGGATGTGTTTCCCTCCGCTTTTGGACCGGAATATGACAGCGCTCTGCAGGTGCTCATGCTGGACTTCCTCTCCAGGTTGGAGAAGCTTCTGCCAGTGCCGGACATCCAGCAGGTACTCAGATGTTTTGAAGATGAACAGAACACGTCAACGCAAACTAGAGCACCAGAATGACCTGCACTGTATCATCGTCCAAAAAGAGCATGGCTTAAAAAAATGCAATTTCTCCTCACTATACATTTCATGAATCAGTAAAATTTTGGAAGTGAAAAAATGTATTAAAAATGTCGCAAAAAGAGAAGAACCGATGTGGGCAACAGACAGTGGTGGCATTTATTGTGTCTCCCATCCAGACGGCCGCCATGTTGAGCGCCGCCCCGGAGGCCCTGGATGAGTGCATCCACTCGGTTCCCGACCTACCTCACTTAAGGGCAGCGCTGTTGCACCACACTGCGCTCGGACATTTCGATTTAACCGGTGAGGCTCGTCGGTGGAAGAACCACCGCCCTTAAAAAAAAATCAAATAAAAATCCGTTTTTGACGCCTGTGTTTGTCCTCCTCCTGTCTAGACGACTCTCAGAGCATCCTGTCCTCTTTTGGGAACTGCGTCCTGTCCTCGCTGGCCCTCCCGCAGCTGGAGAAGGTGGTCATCGACGCCGACCACATCCGGCTGCAGCCGACCGCCGAGCAGATGGCGGGATGCGTCACCGTGCAGGTGGAAGGCGAGACGGTCACGCTCTTGGACTACATCGAGATTGAACAGACGCCCGGCTTGATGGATCCCGCCCCCCAAGAGGAGGAACGAGACGACGAGGAGGCCGAGGAAGCGGATGACGACGATTCGTTGAAACCGGCGGCGTTCCAACCGCTCAAGCAAAGCAAACGTCTGCAGCTGAAGAGGCAAGCGGCCGAGGCGGAGAAGTGCGACGACTCCTCCGAGTCGTCCAAGCGGCAGAGGAAGAAGCACTCGGCCAACAAGACGTGCCCGGTGTGCGGCAAGAGTTTCCTGCGCGCCGCCGCCATGAGGCGGCACCTGGAGACGCACTCGGAGAACCGCGAGCTCAAGTACGAGTGCGACCGTTGCAGCAAGCGCTTCCGCGACCAGTACGACATGAAGCGGCACAACATGCGCGTCCACGAGCGGGACGACGACAACGCCGACGACGAGGCGGCGGCGGCGGCGGCCGAGCCCGAATCTCCGGAGATGGCGGACAACAAAAACTGCGGCCTCTGCGGGAAGTTCATTGCGCGCAAAGTGGACATGGAGCGCCACATGACGTCGCACTCGGAAGACCGGCCGCACAAGTGCGCCTTCTGCGAGAAGCGGTTCAAGACCCGCTACGTCCTCAAGCGACACCAGAAGGAGTTCTGCAAGAGTCAAGAGCTCACGAGGTGCGAAGAGCCGAGCCTCGTCCCGCCGCCGGAGACGCCCGTCGAGGGCAAAGTCTGCCCCATCTGCAGCCGCACGCTGCCGTGCAGCGCCGACATGGACAAGCACCTGCGCTCGCACACGGAGGAGCGCCCCTTCATCTGCGTCAGCTGCGACAAGGGCTTCAAGTACCGCGACACGCTCAAGAAGCACCAGATCATCCACGGCCACGAGGGCGTCCGCGAGGAGGCCAGCAAGACGGTGGAGGAGATCCTGGCCGAAGCCGAGAAGATCCCGGAGGACGCCTCGGAGGCGCCCGCGCAGTCGAGCGGCCGTCCGAGGACGCGCGGCAAAGTCCTCAAAGCGTGCCCGGTGTGCGCGAGCTCCTTCGACAACGTCAAGACGCTGAACCGTCACATCCAGAGCCACACGGAGGAGCGGCCCTTCCACTGCGTGCACTGCAAGAAGCGCTTCAAGCACCTGCACGGCCTCAAGCGCCACCAGATCTACGCCATCTGCCACAAGAAGACGGCGCGCTGCTCCTGGAAGAAGGAGGCCAAGGCCGGGCCCAGCCACGGCGACGGCCAGCCCCTCCAGATCCCCGTGTGGTGCTCCAACTGCGGCAAGCACTTTGAGTTCCTGTCGGCGCTCAAGGAGCACCAGGAGAACGTGTGCAAGGTGGACCTGCGCGACGTCATGACGTGCGGCGCCTGCGGCAAGGAGTTCAAGAGCCTCACCATGCTCAAGGTGAGATCCTTCCACATGTACCGAAACTTTCCGCTCGTTTTGGGTTTAGATTCCGTTTTTTTTTTTTTTTTTGGTTCTTAAACGTCTGCCTCTCTGCCAAGGTGCACCAAAGAATTCACGACCCGCTCTACTGCAAGGAGTGCGGCAAGATCCTGGGCAGCGAGGCGGCCTTTGAGCGGCACCAGCTGATGCACCGGCCCATGGCGTGCACAATGTGCGACAAGAGCTTCACGCTGCTGCGCCGCCTGCGCGAGCACTACGAGAAGCAGCACGCCTTCGCCGGGCCGTACCCGTGCTCGCAGTGCGACAAGAGCTTCTCGCAGCTCTCCTACCTGGCCGTCCACCAGCGCATCCACAAGGGCGAGTTCCCCTTCGCCTGCGACTCGTGCCCGGCGCGCTTCCGCTCGTCCAACTGCCTGACGGTGCACCAGCGCAAGCACACGGGCGAGAGGCCCTTCTTGTGCTGGCAGTGCGGCAAGTGCTACCGCTCGGCCTCGGAGCTCACCGTGCACATGGGCACGCACTCGGAGGCCCGGCCGTGGACCTGCGCGCAGTGCCCGGCGGCCTACCGCACCAAGCAGCAGCTCGGCAACCACGTGGAGCAGGTGCACATCGGCGTGCGCTACCCGTGCGCCAGCTGCGGCAAGCAGTTCATGAAGGAGACGTCGCTCAAGCGCCACGAGCTCATCCACACGGGCGAGCGGCCGTACCAGTGCACCGTGTGCGGCAAGACCTTCCTCACCGCCAACGAGCTGCGGCTGCACACGCGCTACCACACGGGCGAGCGGCCGTACAAGTGCGACGTGTGCGGCAAGGCCTTCATCCAGTCGGGCTACCTCAAGTCGCACGTGCGCATCCACACGGGCGAGAAGCCCTTCAAGTGCGACGTGTGCCACAAGGCCTTCCGCATGTCCTACCACATGAAGAAGCACCGGCGCACACACGCCGCCAAGGCCACCAAGGTGGCCAAGGTGAAGACCTACGCCTGCGAGCGCTGCAACCTGTCCTTCCTGCACAAGAAGGCGCTGTGGGAGCACGCCGCCGTGCACCCCGTCAAGTTGGAGCAAACCTTCACGCAAGTCAGGATCGAGTTTCAGTAACCAAAGACTGACCAACTGCCTTCCTTACGTCGCTCACTTTCTTTTTTTTCTTTTTTTCAAAAAATAAATCTTACATGATTTCAGTTCTTGCATCACTCTTTTTTAAGCTGTAATATTTTAAATAAACCAAACACGGAATGTACGCAGCTGTACTCTTGTTTTTATTGACTTTTTCTTCCCCCCGCTAAGGTAAGCAATCTTCAGCATTTTGACCTCATATCAAGAATTACTGTAGTCATAAATTATATTTTTGATGTTTGAACTCTATCCTAAAGTATTTGTCCAAGTCTACTTTTGAAATATGAATAATTGTTAGTTTTCAGACCTCAAATTAGAATTTATCTCAAATTTTCAAATGTATAATATAACTTTTGAATACTTTCTGAAGTAAGAAATGTTTCCCGCAAAGTAATGTCAATGGTAGATTTCTTAAATGTAGATTTTTTTTAAGTATGTAGTAATTGTTTAATTTTACTTTTAATCTAATCTAAAACCTTCGTGCATTCGTGGTTGGTCAGAAAACCAATCTAAAATATCTGTAATTATTAAATTCTACTGAAGGAATCCATTCGAAAGTATAACCTTTTAGTAATTCTATCTTTGAAAAAAAAAAGGGGGGGGTGCATTGTTGATTAATTGTCCTGGTCCCGTGTTTTTCTTCCCTACGTCATTACCTGTTTTTACCACTAGGTGTCAGCAGAGTACCGTGATTCAGAAGCAGGCAACTGAGCGTCGGTCGTTGTCGCCCCCTACTGGAGTTGTGCCGCAGTACAAATTGAATCCTCCTGATAACTCTACCTCGCGTGTCTTCAGTCCTCCTGTTGAATCTTTCTTAGTGTCTTCCAGCACTGCTTGGCCTCGATGACACCTCGGAAGTGCGAAAAACTCCGCGGAGCCTCTCGCTGTCTAAGGCGGAGTTCGGCTGATTTATGCCGGCCTGTAATTGCTTCAGCGTGCGGCCTCCTTGCACGCTGTGAGGTATCACAACACACGCACACATGGGCCTCATATATGTGTGTGTACCGATAAATATTAGATTCTTTCACTATGCCTTTTGGAGCTCACAAAATAGTCGCATGCCAGACTCATAATGGTGCATATTTTCATATTAATGAAGGAAGTGACTGCATGGCATAGGAGAGGAGATGCTGCTAATGTACACTTTCTACGGCACTTGCACTGCTTGCCATTTTGATCTAATGTTGATTTATAGGCCCGTCCCATGGATATTTGCATCAAAGTTGACCTAAATGAGTGCACGAAAATGTTTTTGCCATTGGATATGATGGTAATCGTACCGTATTTTACAACACCAAAGCTTTAGCTTTGTTAAAAAAAACAACTTTATTTTCTTGATTTATGGGCCCATCGTTTTGCTCCGTCGCCCCCTACCCCCCCCCCCCGTCCCCTGCAGGTGTCTTTCAGATTTTTCCAGTAAAAAAAGACCAAAATTCATGTTTTTTTTGTGGTAAAAATAACACTAAACTGTACTGTCTAAAATCAGATAAAAAATAATTTGCAAGCAAACCCCTTAAGCACAAAACTTGACTGTGCTTAATAGATTTCTCTTCCTTGTTCTTCGATTGGCGCTTGGCAAAGCATCTTACTGGCACGAGTGCCCCCAACTGGTAATGTCCTTCCATTGCAAGGAAACTTGGTGGTTTTGCACGATTTATGGCCTCGTCATTGAAGTTAAATGTTTCACTGTGTCATTTTAATGAAGTCATTGCAAGAATAGTTCCATGAAAGTTGACTAAATTGACTTTAGTTTTGGAGTTTGTCTCATGGCCGCGTACATCCACTGCTTTCATTTGGTCATTTAAATGAAGCCGCCACAAGAATATGTGACAAATTAGCCTTTATTTACATGCAGTTTTGGAATTGCAGCAGATGGCTAAAAAGCGACATTTACGAGATTTTCGACGGAAGATTCTGCGGGGAAATAATAAAAAAACACTTAACTTCCTCCGCCCCCCCTCACCCCTCACCCCCTTTCCAAGTGCCGGAATTTGACATGACGCAGTCTGTCAAACGTTCGACAAGTGCACTGCAAAATTGGTTTTGATTGTCAGCAGGCGCACTGGAAACCGCGGCGACCCTTGCACGTTACCGCGGAAACGATAAAACATGCACCCCTCCGCTTGGCTTCATTTCTTCCATATGAACGTCCGACAAGCGGAAAGTTTACAACTTTGAAATCCTCGTGTGTGGATAAACGACAGTGAAGAACATATAATTATTAGTGCGTTCTCTTCAATTTTCTGGAATAAAAATGAAACAAACTCTGTATTGGAATTTCTTCCTTTTTTGGGGAGATGAGATTTTAGTGTCAGAAGCGTCACATTTAATCTGGACAACGGAGGATTAATGGCTTTCCTAATCAAGCATCCTCGTATGACCCTGCTTGTGAGCACGGACATTATAACCGGCACTTTGCATTGTAGAAATCAATCGAGCCACTCAAAATCATCCACCCCCCCAAAAGAATTACAGCCCAAGAGCATTTTGATGATCAATCAAGACCCACAGAATATTGTTTTGCGTAGACTTTTCATTTACCACCAACAAAAGTTTGTTTCTATCATCCGTATATACCTACTCCGTTTGAGTGAGAGCTGCCTAAACGTGTCCGACTTCTGATCTCAGAATCAGAATGTCCTTTATTGTCATTACACTCAGTGTACGAGATTTTAAATATTGAAATGGTCTCGCTCCACCACTTTGTGTGCAGCTATGATTGTTTTTGAAGTGCGATATTTGACAACCGCATCTTGAGCTTCTACTCAAAAGCAGTGCTGTCGACTCCAAAGTGATGCAACGTCGCCATCGACTGGCCTATGTTTCTCGTTACAGTTGTGTCAAAGCTTCGGTTTCACCCACTTAAAGAACATACTTGACAAACATATATCCGGGGTGGGGCCGTTGCATTTCTGATGGCCGCCAACTTGCACAAAAGAAACAATCGCATCGACTAGAAATAATCCAGAATCCAAAAAGTCCGGAAGCATCGCGTCGCCAGCTCGCCACTTGCCGCCAACAGGGTCATCTTCTGATCCCAAAGCAGCTTTCGGTGTCATCATCATCATCACCACCATCATCATCATCTTCGTCATCGTCCTCCTGCGCATGCGCTTTGACCCACTTCCCCCCCCCCCCCTTAGCGTGTCTTGCGGCTTCCCTCGTGGCCGATGCATGCCGGGAGAGACGCACGCTCGTCTGTCCTGCTTTGTGATTGGCTCTCGCCGTGCCAGCGTGCCCTCCCTTCTAAGCCCTGCGTGCGCTGTCATTGCTCAGTGGCGCCCCCTGCACCCACCCCCCCCCCAACCTCGACCACCTCGCGCCGCAACACGTGTCAATTTACAAAGGTAAAACTGACCTGAGATCAGCCGTCATGCGCCGAATGTCACTTGTGCGGCCACATCGGCACGTTTGCAATCGTCATCAGTCACGTATAGTCAAGCGTTACGTGCGCAAACCCATCCGCACTACTAAGAAAGTCACGCACGGCGATTCGAGCCCCTTCTGAGAAGCAAAGAAAAAAAAACAGAGAGAGAGAGAGAGGGAGAAAAAAAAACCGAGAATGACGTGATTTGAACGCGTGCCCAAAAATCCTTAATGAATAACTTCGGAGGAGCGCGAGGCTGAACGCTGGCCCAGCTGTTTCCTGCTCCACATGTCTTTGCTGTGTGTGTAATGTTAGATAAATGTGAGGGATTTTCTCGCTAAATCCGTCTCCTGTTCGCTAAATCTCACTTCTCTCCAAAACGAGCGTGCGCAATGGAACAAAAGTGGGAATGTTGAGATGTGACATTGGCCCCCGGCGCGCGCATCTCGTCCGCTTTTTCTGCCCCGTTCGTTCTTCTTCCTTCCTTCCTCATCCTCTTCTTCTTCTTTTCTTTTCCCTTTCTTTTCTCTGTTTTTTAATGACTTGAAACAAGTTGACTTTTCGCCGGCTTTTTTTTTTTGGTTTGCGGAGACCCGCGGGGATGTCCTGCGCTCTTTCCTCCCACCGGTGGCATTTATGGGACGTCCTCAAGGTAACTCGTACCTGCTCCACGCGCACACTTTTCACATTATTTTCATCATGTGCATTTATTTCCTGCACATGCCATGTGCATCCGTAAGTTTATTCCCACTTGCATGCAACATTCGTGTGCATTTCTGTCTGCCGTCTTTTATTTTTTTTGTCACAAAAATGGCATCGCTTTAATGTGCGTTTTTTTCCCCTCCATTGACGCGATCATCGCGCACTGTTTTATTTTCTCGAATTTGCGTGCAGAATGAACCTCGAGGTGTTGATGATGTTTTATTGCATATTTATCTGGTTTGTCCACCTTGGGGGGAGATGCGCATCTGTCAGTGCTTGCAGCGTTTTTTTTTTTTACGCATTTTCTGGGATTTTTGCAAGCCGGCTTTTTATGCAGCGTTGTGAAACTTTCACTCGTGTTTCTTGGTGTCACTATTTGAAGTAGTTTTGGATGCGTTGTTTTTTTTGTGCACGGGCAGCTGTGAAAGCCGGTTTCCATGCAAGTGAACTCGATTGTGTGAACGTGCGGCGGTGATGCTCTTGCCGCCTCTCACTTTCTCTCTCTCTCTCTCTCTCTCTCTCTCGCTCTCTCGCTCTCTCTCTCTCTCTCTTGCTCCCTGGCAGAGTGCGATGTGCTGGATGTCCCGTAGCCACACCCTCTCACTACTGCTGTGCGTCCTCAGCCTGACTCCAGCGGCTTCAGAGGCGCGACCAGAGACCCTTTGCGGGGCGGAGCTGGTCGACACGCTGCAGTTTGTGTGTGGAGAGAGGGGCTTTTATTTCAGTAAGTGCACCCGCCCGCATGCGCGCTCCGTTCTTATTTTTTATTCATGAAGCCTCTCTGCGAGGGCTGACTGAGCTCATCAATAAAAAAGCAGCCGCGCTGACATTCACATCCTTTCCGGATGATGCTCGTCCCGTTCCGTTTTCCCCTCACACCTGCAATGGAGAATGTTTGTTCTCCTTTGCGCTGTTGGACAAGTGCGATAAATTGCAGTGTTTTTTTAAATGTACGGGCAAATGTTGTATTTAGGCTTTTAGAAAAGCTCTGATATGCTTGTGACGTATCATCACATAAAGAGTTGTAAAGGTGACCTTGTTAAAATATTGCACCGACCTCGGGTCAAAAGTGTGCAACCACTACTTTTGAAATGTAGACGTTTGCACCATACGTTTGGTATGACTGACGCCATGTTTGCCTTCCTTTTGCAAAAATGTGAACATCATTCCGTTGAGGTTTGTGAGCTGCAATTAAAGAGAGTTTTCCGTTTTAAACATGCTAACAATATTTGGAAGGAGCTTCACTCAACAAATTCCCCCACTGAGTCTCCGAACAAAACTAAGGCCTTCACTGCTAAACCAGATGTAAACACGCTGGCATTATTTTCCTGCTAACCAATAGTGGATATTCCACAATAGTTTCAGAAAACACATCAAATTACAGTTTTTTTTCACAGATTTTATTTGACATTTTTTAAAACCAGTGCTTTGCCACTATTTCCTCTTACATTCGTTCAATCAAATTCGGTCAGCAAATTAAAATCGTCGACATCAGCCCACAAAGTTCAAAATGTTATCAGACCTTAAATGTGTAAACGGTGATAGCAGGAAACCTCAACAACAGTTTGAATCCCACGCAGTAGCCATGCATGCTAATCATCTCAATGTAGGAACCCGCAGCGGCTGGGTGCCGGTCCCAATTATTAAATGAAATATTAAAAAAACAATATAAATAATAATATATAATATTTCGCTTGCATCCACTCGAATCTCCCTTTAACTCCACGGCGGAGTGCGAAGCGGGCTCACGGTAGCCAGAGAGAGGCATGCGACCGGCACACATGACTCTGGAACCTTCAGCGCTCGAAACCACAAGTAGGACTTAAAGCAAGCACAGAAAGATGATGGCGGGTGTCAAGTGGCAGCTTTGGCCATCAGGGAAAGTCTTTAAGTGGAGTTGGGGGGGCGGGAGGGGGGTTTAGAAACTTCATGTTTTCCACCCAAGAAGGGGAAAAGTACCCAAAGAAAAGCAGGAGTTAAATCTCCGCTTGTTCCATTCCGGCTGCTTCCTTCCCTACAGTCAAACATGACATCGGCCTTCCTTGTTTGTCAAACCCGAACGTTTCCCCAAAAATCCAAATAAACATCCCTCCCAACTCTATCTCGCTCGTAATCGATGGGCCGGCGTGCCGCTTTGACATCCATTAGCGAGGCTTTGGTCCCGTCCCAAAGCTGGGAGAGATTTTTCCACACGGCTTTTGGCAGCTGCCAATTCCAGAAAGACATTTTATGGGAGGGACCCATGCGGGGAATCGGAGCATCTCGAGTGCTTTTGTACTCTTCTTTTTTTTTTTCCCGCTAATTGCTCACTCTCACTTGAATTATGAAGGATTAGATAATATTAGAGCATGCTTGTAATTCAATGTCACAGCCCCATTTCTGACTTTGTGATGATCTCTTGTTATGTGGCGGAACGTAATCAAGTCCAAATACTTTGCTTCTGTAACGATTGCCATGTTGTCGCGGTTACAGAAACGCTTTTGGCCCTGAAATGTCCGTAATTGCCACATTTATATTCGACTTCAAAACATTAATTCAGCCCAAAATGTACATTTTTAAACTGATCAAGAAATTAGTTGTGCTCCCAAGTCTGTAAAAATAAAATCAATCCATTTCACGTTCCGGACGATTAAAAACTATTTTGGGGACTTTTAGCGTGACCAGCAGTATTTGTGAGATTTGAACTATATTTGGACCAAATGTCTTATTTTTATCAATTTTAGGAGAATTATATCACAATTGTCTGGGTTACAAAAGCGAGTTGTTGTCCAACCTCGGCTTAATTTAAGAGAATTGTCTGACGTAGCTTGCCTTAAAAACAAACAACAAACAACAACAAAAAAACCCCCACCATCTTCCGGTGTTCTAAAACTGTCTAGTCTGAAAAACACATGCCCGTTTTTTTCACTTTTTAAGCTAATTGTTAGCTTGTTGTTAGCTAATTTAACCAAAGCTTTGAGAACATGTTGTTTTGCTAGCATAAAACTGCTAGCTAGTTCTGAAAGAACAACAAAGTGTTAGCACAATGAAAGTGAGCAAAAGTGTTCACCCGTGTCTTTTTTTTTTTCAAAGCACGTCACTAAACGTGTACTTGAGTACCGAGTGAAAGTCCTTTCACCGCAAGCATGAGTCCTAACAGTCAGTCGTCATTTGTCGTAGCATCGCGTTAAATCTCGGAGATCCCGCTGGTGGAAAGTGTGCACTTGTCTGCACGAGGCTGCGCTTGACTCGCCGCCATCGCCGCTTGATTGACTTGTCAGTGGGCTCCTCTCATGCCGCCGCCTGCTCACTTCATCAAGACCACATGCCTCGCCGCCGGCGGCCCCCTTCCCTCCGTTTTCTTTTTTTGTTGCACGTCACCCGCTCCAGCCCAACGGACGTTTGTGCATGCGTGGAGTACGGATTTCGCTGACGCAACATTTTAGCGCGTGACCATTAGCACAACAAATGTTCCGCTGCTTGATGTGGCCGCCGGATGACGAAGGATGCTCGGACCACCAAGCGGTTCCGAACATCATCCTTCCCCCGGTGCTCTGCGAGCGTTCAAACGTTTCAGTGGCGTCGCAAACCTCAACGACTGCGCCTCTGCCACCTCGGGAGAGCTTAGCCTCCGCAAGCTAAATATTGTAAGCGCTAACTGCCGAGTGGTCGAAAACCAGCCGCCGAACGGCGTCAGAGTGCACCTTGCTCCTCGCTTGGCGCCATCCATCCTTCCCACCGCGCGGCTGCCAGCCACTTTGGATCTGGCCGCGGAGCCTCTGCTGCTGGATGGGCACCAAGCTTCTGAACGGCAGCGAGCCCTGCCCGTCCAAAAGTTTGCTGGCAGCGCCCGCCAGCGCTCAAGTGCCGGTGACAGTGCCAGCTTTCTGCCAGGAACACTTGGGATTTTTTTTTTTTTCTTCTTTGGATTCCTTGTGTTGCGCTACTTGTCTTGTCCAAATCACCATGTTCTTGTCCTTCAGACTTGCAAAGAGAATTAGCATGTTTCCCTTCCTCCTGTTTTTATTGTAAAATAGATTCACTTTAAATCGTCCTTGAGATGACTTGAAATGACCTAAAAGTCAAGCGACCCCTTGACTGACAGGTGATCGGTCTCAGGGCGTCGATGACGTCCGCCCAGGTCGACCCCCGGCCCCCGGCCAGGAATCGGCGGTATAGAAACGAGCTCGCAAGCCGGCGACGCGCCGCCAGCTGCGCTCGCGCTGGTTGCGTCAGCACGTCGCTTAAGCGTGACGAGCGACGGCCGAGTTGAAGTGCGAACTCGATGAAACGTTGGCTACCGATAGCGAGCCTTTTACTACTACGGCTTCTCCCCGAAGGCGAGCACAAAGTGTCGTATTCATGTGGAAGCCTTGAACGGCGGCCAAGCCGTTGAGTGATCTCGCAGGATACACTCCTTAAACAAGAACAGACCGTTTTGCGGTCGCGCCACTTGTTTGTCTTTCCTGCGTTGCCTTTACGTCGGAGCGCCGCGCGGCCGCCGCGCATCGCTGCCACGTTCTGCCCCCGCTGTTGAAAAATCGGCAACGTCGGGAAAATGAGCTCCTCCTGCCGGTTCGCGCTCGTCTCGCACCACTGCCACTGAAGTGTTCCCATCCCGCCTGCTTGTGTTGGCCCGCTGACATTGTGTGCACAGTCGCAACCGCCACCGGCCTCGCGGACGGCGTCAATCCACCTTACACATGTCACTTACGCTTCAGGACGACACACTTTCTGCCCTGACAGGATTACTAAATACTTAGCTGGGTGGAAACAAACTGCGGTAGCGCAAGAATCCGCATCCGTAGTCACTTTTTCCAATTATTGCTCTGACCTAGAAATCCCAAGTCGGTCTTTGCAGAGCTTCTGCCTCTGGACCGGCATGCCGGTTCTGCAAATCCGAGTTTTTATCTGGCTTGAGGCGTCTCCCGTCGTGCCGGGCCACTTTGGGTTGGAGTTGAAACATTTGCTCTCGAGTGAGCGTGAGAACCGTTATCTCGCTCTCTTCATTTGTTCCTAATGAACCGTCCCGAAAAAAAGAGGATTCAAATGATGACCAGGTGGAGAAAATCCCTCCGATTTGGGCGGTATCTACGCAGATCTCCCGTTTTTTTTTGTTGTTTTTTTTTTGCGGAGAGGTAGTCCGCGCAGGTGGAAGCGTCGCAGGAAATGAGTCCCGGCGGCTGCGGCCTTCGCTCGATTTGACTCGTGGAAGCTCCAATGTGTAAACAGCACGTCACATGCATGCACGCAAACGGCGAGGCCTTGGCCCTCAGCAGCAGGGGATTATGGGGGATTATAGGATGATCAGCCTCCCCACCCCTCCCTGCGGCAAACCTGAATGCACGGCGAAGTGCAAAGAAAGACCTCCTGTGTCGTCAGCATCTCAAAAGAGCCCAGCAAAAGCCCTCGTGAAAAGCGCTGACGGGTGGTCCGCCGGGGACCAAAACATCGGCGAGACCTCATTAGTTTGATGCCGTCACACATGTGGCGCTTCTGTGCAAAGAAATGAGGAGTGCCAAAAAAAGTGGAATCCCGCTTGCTCCAGCAGGATGTTCTGTTTAACTCTCAGGTCTTTGTTTGACCTTTTTTTTTTTCAAATTTAATTTAATTTAATTTCTTTCCACATTTTGCTGCAGATCAGTTTATATATTTTTTTAATATTCCAGTTCGAGGCTTGTTTGAATTTATTTTTAAATTAATTACAATTTTTTTTTAATTTATAAAAATATTTTTATTGTTGCTTTCTACAGGCAAAAAAGAGTAGCTCTACTTCTTAAAATCAAAGTGCATCATCCATTTTTTTTTTTTCGTGATCGAGAATCTAAAAACTCAATGAACCCATTGCACCCAATTTTTTATGTACAGTACCATAATAGTCGATCTGACTAGTCGATGCATCGACTTTACAACTGCGCAATGGGAATTAAAGCTTCGGTGAATCGACAATCACGTTTATAAAAAAAAAAAAAAAAAAATTCTATCCTCTTATATCGTGTGGCAAATAGCAATCCTGAATTGGTGTTTATAAGTTTTATAAGGTCTGACTGCCTGCCAGGCCAAGAACGTATCGGAATATGATTGGAAAAAAAATAGCAATGGCCTCATCAATTGTTCGACATCAACCTGAAGCCGTTTAAAGGATCTTAGAAATATGGTTTTCCTGGATTTCAATCGGCCAAAAAGATCCAATTTGGTGTCAACAGTGCGGCGTTGCTATATTTCAAAAAGTGAAGTTGCAAATGACAAAAGGAGAGAAAAATGCACCCCGTTGCTCGGTTTCGTTACATTTGCATTAACACAGCTAAAACGCGTCGTAAAAGCAACAAATGGCCAGTTAATCCGATCAGTGTGCTTCTTTTGGAAGCGCCGTCCTTGATGTATTGGTACAAGCTGGCCTTGGAGGGAGCTCACGTTTTCCCAATCAACCGGGGCCTCTTTAAGTTTTTACACCGAGGACGAGATGTCCAAAAGATGACTGGATGTGACGCATGAAACGCATTCTTTACGACGGCGACGCCGGCTCCAAAACTAGCAGCTCCTCTCGCTCCCGCTCGGCCGTAAAGCGTCCTCGATGTCGGCCGGCTCCCAAGAATCGCCGTGTTTTGAGGAACGGCGTGACCAGACTGTAAAAGTCAAGAAAGCTCGGTGTGCCCTTCTGGAATGATGGCGGAAGGAGAATCCAAAGCCGTTTTTGATGCTTCCCTCCAGATTGCCGCTCACAAAATCGAAGACGACGTCGGCTGAAATGTTGGCCCGGCGGGAAGCCTGCGCGGCTACCGTTTGGTTCCAGGTGGGCCCGGGCTTTGCTGACAGACGGACTCTGACTGTAAATCACTTGTAGGAAAAAGTCGAGAGCCGGCGGATCTTGAAGGGGAAAAAAGTGTCAATTCGGATCTCGAGACGTCGACGGCGCCGTGGAAAAAATAACATTGCGTCGTCAGGCGGCCTTCTGCCTCGACCGATAGCGCGGCGCCGAAAAAGCTGGATTGTTCGCAGCGTAGGGAGAACATAAAAACTGTTTTTTTGTTTGCGCGGGATTACAGGCATTATCCGTGGAAGCCAATGGTTTTAAAAGCGCATATAGCTTTAAGACCTGATTATTATCATCTGCATGGTTTTTTTTTGGGTTTTTTTCTCTCGACCTGCCGGCGCTGATTATCTGACATCTTCCAATTGATGCCAGCTGATTTATTCCCCCCCCCCTGCCCCCCATCCAGCTGCTCGGCCGGCGGGGATGCCAGCTATTTTGGGGGATAACAGCGGATGTTAATTTGCAAGGCTTTTTTGTTGTGAGAGCGGCGCAAGTAATGAGGCCTGGATGGCTGTTTGGCATGGGACACGCGTTATATAATCTCTCGTTGGCCGTTGATGCGCATCAGGTGGCGATGTAACACTTTTCAAAATGGGGTACACATGCCCCAACTTGGGAGTCGGAAAAGTAACTGGCTGATGTTATTTAGTCATGATTGTGCTTCGGTGAGGTCATACGTACGTACGCACGCGCGTGAACAGGCAGTAATAGTCGGCCTCGTGCGAGCCGTCATGCTTGATAGAGAATGAGAGAATGGCAAGGTCTACTTTCTTAATGTCACACCAAAAGCAAAGATGAATTCACAGAGCAGTAGTTTTAGTTCTTGAATGTTCTGAATAAAATAAAAATAATGTAAATAAATATATTTTCATAATATTACAAGAAGAAATTTATTTTTTTCTTTGACGCCCACGTCACTCACCAGACTTTGGCGCACATTTTAAAGCCATACACACTCAAAATCACACTTATGACCGTAGAATGTGAGGATGGTGACCCCAAGTGGACAAAGGTAGTACCCACACCTCTCATGCAGATTTGTTTCATAACCCCAAATTCTTTTTTATTTGATTAGCCGATTGGGACTCGCGGTAGAATACTCGGTTTTCTTCAATAGCAGACTTTTTTTTTTTTTTTTATCCCAATAAAAAAATAAAATAAATCTTTGTTCTTGTCAAGATTATGATGAAAAACATGGCAATATTCTCGTAAAATTTTTATATAAAAAAAAAAATAATTTATTATTGTAACAATATTTTTTCACATGCTCGTGTTTAATTGCTGTTTGAGGGGTCCCTGGAACAAAATTCTTTAGACCCCCAAAAAGTTTGCAAAGTAGACCTCCAAAGGTATTGCGTCACTGCAGGGACGGCAAGTCAGTTTGACGGAATCCCCCGTGAGTGAATCTTCCGCTTCCCTAAATAATGCAGCCGCACGCCATATTTTTAGCTCCGAAAAACCCTGGCGGACGGCGACTCATTCACACCATCCGTCCGAAGCGTCGCTTGCGTTTCTTTGAATGAAAGCCTGCAGAACAACAACGCGTCGGGTCGGCCGGCAGAACCTAATGGACTTTGTCAGCACTGGTGAGCCGGAGAGCCAAAAGCTATTAACTCTGAAAGGGAATGGCATTTCCTCCTTGTAAATGCCATATTAAATTATGATTATTTCATTTGGTAACGAGGAAAAGCCCATCAGGGCCCGCATTACTTCAAGCCGGCGGGGAATTGCGAAAGGGCGGTCCTTCCAAAAGCCACATCACATGTGGACAAATGTATACTGTAGCACCATTTCGTTCAGGGGTGGCAAAAATACTCACACATATTTCCAAAAAAATACTTTACTAAAATTACATGTACAGATTTTACTCCATTACTTAAATGAATGTAAAAAAAATGAGTTGAGGAGCTTCATTTAGACAAAAGTAGTCCCGTGACACCTCCTTGTGGACACCATAGGTAACTACAGTGGTCAATCACGGGCTCGTTTTCGCTATTCATTCATGCGTGGCCCTCGATATTCGCTGTACGATGACGTGTGGGAGAAAAAGTGGTAAAAAAAAAAAAAATGAAGTACAGAACAAGTGGGGAGGAAAAAAAATCCACCTTACTTTTATGTGTGGTTTTGCCTTGCTGGAGGCTTGACATTTGGGTGACTGCACTTTGGAAGCGAGGGTTAGGGGGGCGATGTTGGATGACGTGGACGGAGGGCTGGTGGAGGTGTAACGGCTGTCATAAATATTCGGCAGCGTGCAACGCGAGCCGCCGTAAATCTTTGAGCGGAGCAAACGAGCGTGGCTGCCATTGTTCCAGTGAGCGCGCCTCGTATGTGGAGCGCATTACCCTCGACGACGCCGTTTACACTTTGTCATGGAAGCAGGAAGTGTGGAATGCTCATTAAATTGCATTTATTGCATTTGCGGCGCACAGAACATTAAATATGCAACAAACGTATATTACCATGACACAAACTATTAAGTCGGGTGTAAATATGGTCATAAATGGCAAGCTCGATTTACACGGAGCCTTTTTTTTTTTTAATCATTCCGATTGAAATCAGAGTTCATCATGTCGGTTTGCATCTCCGCAGGTAAGCCGACCGGCTACGGCCCCAACGCCCGGCGGTCACGGGGCATCGTGGACGAGTGCTGCTTCCAGAGCTGCGAGCTGCGGCGGTTGGAGATGTACTGCGCCCCCGCCAAGACCAGCAAGGCCGCCCGCTCGGTGCGCGCCCAGCGCCACACGGACGCCCCGCGGGCCGCCAAGGTCGGCGGGGGCTTCAAGGCCTCGGACCGACGGGCGGCCGCGCAGACGGACAGGACAAAAAAGAAGGTGAGTGGGGAAAGCGCGTTCGGGCTTGGTAGACGCGTCCGTATATTAAGCGTCTTCCACTTTTTTCGCCAGCGACCTTTACCTGGACACAGTCTCTTGGCCTTTAAGGTACCCTCTTCAACTCTTCTTTCTGTCTTTTGACGCTGACACGTTTCTTTAGAAGAGTCGAAATGTGCCGCGTGTGTGTGCGCTTCTTTTTCTACTGGTTTAGAAAAAAAAAAAAAAAAGCATTAGCGGGCGAAGGAACTAAGTGGTTTTCGTGGTAGACCGAGTGGCACTCCCGCTCCTCTCTGCCACTGCGCATTACGCGCTCGCGTTCCGCCTGATGCATGCCAGGCTATCGCACTCGTCTTGAGCGTTCGGACGGAACACGCTGACACGACATCCTGCGGCCGGGGGGGCGGCCATTTTTGCAGGCAGACCCGATGGAGAAAGCACGCTAGCATATCACTTTGCATTTTAAATAAGCTGTGAATACATACTCTATGTTTCATCTTTAAAATTGTGTAATTCATGTTACGGCACATCAGGGAGCCTTTACGTTGGTGCTCAGCTATCCCATTAAAAAAAAAAAAAAAGACTTGATCGCCCCCTGGAGGTAGTTTAGAACATTAACCACACCGCCTTACATTAACACTAGTGAGTAGTGGGCGGTACCTTCTTGGATTCTTGTGTGTAAAAAAAAAAAATAAAAGGAATAAAAAATACATTTAGCCCCTGAATCCATCTTCACTTAGTATTATGGGATTTTGACCTATAAAAAATAAATTAAAATTAAAAAAAAAGTCTAAAAAGAATGCAATGTTGGTTTGAAGCAAGAATTTTCGGTTGGTTTTATCCATTTCCAGGTGTTCCCTTCCAGACAGACGATTTTTCCTGAGTGTATCTCTCTCTCACCCCTGCAGGAAGTGCATCCCAAAAACTCAAGTCGAGGTAACACCGCTGGCCGAAACAACCGAATGTAGGCGAGGGGAGAAGGCCGTGGCCTTACCTGAACCGCACCTCCCCAACCCCGCCCCCGCTGCTGCCCCCCCCCCGAGTCCCCCTATCCCCCCCTCCACCACACCCCCGCCCAAAAACGGTTGGCCGTAAATCACGACGCTACCGTGACAAAAGGATGGAGAGATGATGAGGCTACCACGGATGTTGTTATTGTTTTCTACACTGCACCGTTCTCGATCGGGATCGAATTCTTTGTTAAAGCGCGAGTTTAGCTGCTACCAGACAAGAAACATTTCAAATCTTTCTACCATTTACCGATCATACATTGCAGAGGTTGTTTTTGTTGTTTTTTTCTTTGAACAAAACCGTAAAGACCGAGGTGGCTATTAGTCGGATATTTAACGCAGATAGCTTTCTTTTTTTTTTTTTTTTTTGGGGTGGGGAGGGGTACAGGACCAGGAGAGCAGCGGTTCTCAAACTTTTTGGGTCCAGGCAGAAATGCTTTGGTTGATAAGTCACCAGAATGACCATGTGTACCCTTGACTGCCAAAAAAAAAAAAAAAAGTGATAATAATAATAATTCCCTTTATTAGTCCCACAATGGGGAAATTCGAGATTTGAACCCAGGCCTCCTGAGGAGACTGGGTCCTGAACGCAGCGCCTTAGACCACTCGGCCATCCTGGCAGCCAATAATGTTCCAAGTTTCTTATGAAAACTAAAGATGTAAATATAATATATAAGTTTTGATCTCTAAAAAGTCAGATTTGTTTCAAGAAAAGAAAGCGTGGACAATATTCGACAAAATTTAATAAATAATAAAAAATGGATGCGTTCATTCACCTGTTCTGTGTGGAAAAAACAATCTACTTTACGAGATAACGTTACAATCAAGTTTGGAAGCCAAAGTTCAGGTCAGAGAAGTAGCCGGTTAATATGTTTGTAGATGTCTACTCTTTAAAGTTATCCAACATAATTTAGTGCAAATTATTTGAACTGGGCTCTTCAGTTTGAGAACCGCCGCATTCGTGAGGATTTACAGCCACACTGCATTCGCATCCCCGTTGTTGTTGTTTTAAGAAAATAAATAAACACAACCATGTCACGCAGGAGCCAAAGTGAATTATTCTCCTTTTACGGTGCTTGTCAGAACGGGGTCGCCTGCGGATTCAAAGTGAAGGCAAACAAACTAACACACACACACAAAATAAACGCCGGCCAAATTGGATTCTTATCAAGAGTCCGGTTGGGCCCGAAAGTGAACTGAAAAGGAGGCGGCGTTCAAGGCCAATTGAAAGCAATCAATGATTTGTGTTGGGTCCGACACACACACACACACACATACGCGAAACGCATCAACTCATCGTCATGGTCATCGCTCCGCCTGCATATAATCCTAAACACGTATGTTATAATCTATGCATTACTATTTCCTATACAAACAAGTGTCCACTGTATAATGGTGCTACTTTGTGACGGACAGGTGGGCAAGGGGGGGCTTTCCTTTTGCACAGCCTAGTGGCCGCCCGCGGAATTGTCTTTGTTTATTTGAAATGCTTTGTGGCGAGATCTGTGAACGCGACTTCAAAAGAGCAGATAGCGGCGGGAATGCCATTTTTTCTACTGTTTTTAAATTATTTCATCGACACTCGAGAGCCCCGTATGCCCCGCCCCCTCTCAAAACAAAATTTCACAAATAGCTCCACAAAAATGACTGTGAAGTGAAAGGACTCCCGCTAACGCTACGCTACAAAGCAATTGAAGTTGTGTGTTTAAAGCGAGACTATGTAACATTTGGCCGTTATTCAACACTAAGAATTGAAATGGCAAACCTGATCCGCCTCTCGCTTGGCACATAAAAAACTGTGCCTTACCTACATTCATAACAACGAGCTACCCAGTTAGCCTAGCTTAGCGCAACGCAAATAGATATCCAGATTAGCATCTATGATTAAAGCGGATTTATCGACTAAATTTAACTTGATTGTGTTAATTGGTGAGCATTGGCAAGAGTACTAGCTTAGCTATGTTAGCAACCAACGGAAGTGTGTTGAATGAACGTAGGTGTTCCGTAATCTCGCTTTAAGTCGACACTCATGCGTTTTAAATGGAAATGTACAGATCTCTGCATGAACAAACTGTCATTTGAGCGTTTCAAGCACTTTGGATCGAAAACGCAGTACAAGCCAAAGACTTTTTGGACTCAAAATTGGCCCTCCCTGTTGACGACTGTCATTGCTAATTGTTTGAGCACGACGACGACGACGAAGACAACGCTGTGTAATACTCGCGGCGCTCGGTTGCCTTCTGTAGTAAAAAGAATTTTTTAAAAAGTGACAAATTGTTCACCATTCCTGCTGAATAAACCACTTGTCAACATCACAGCGAGTGTGTGGAGAAATTACTACTTTCCTATAAGCCATTTCATTTCATTTTTGACTCAGTGATACATTGATATTCAGTGTTATATTACTTAGAGGACATCGCCAAGAAAGGAAGGATGGAAGGACGGTAGGGAGTGTGGAGAGTAAGAAAAATAAACAAGGGGAAGGAAGCAATAGAAGGAAAGAAGGGAGGAACGAGAGGGGAACCAAAAGAGGCAAATTATGAAGCAAGAAAGTGAAGAAGAGTCAAGAGTCAAAAATCAATGTCGAGAAGAAGGAAGGAAGGAACGAAACAACGGACGTGGGACGGAAACAAGGTGGACACAAGGCAGGAAATGAAGGAAATGGAACCTTGGTGGCATGTTCGCCATATTTGAATGAACATTTGAATGTATTAGTAGTAGTAGCATCATCCTCATAATTATTATTCCTTGAGCTGAGTGGTGGCGTAGCAGGCCGATTGTGAAGGTCATTATGCAAGGCGCATGTTTAAGAAGCGTTTGCAAATGTTTGCCGGCCTCCAGACGGAGCGGCCGTAACTCGAGCTGTACTGCCGGCTTTAAAGCGCTGCCGCCGCGAGCGATACTTCCCAAGTGGTGGTGGCTTCTGCCAAGGCAAACAGAGCGGCGGGGTGTGGCAGCTCCTGCCGGCCGGAGATGCCAAGTCAGCGCTTTTTCGGGGGGGGTTGCTCGGAGTCAGGCGGTGCAGGACAACACCCCCCCCCTCACCCAAAATAAAAAAAAACCTTGAAGAGTTGGCCGGTAGACTGGCACGTGTGCGACCACCCCCGCCCCCTCCGCAACTTCTTCTTTCTCGCTGCCATCCTGGATGTTATTTCATCTTGGTAATCAATGATGTGGACCAAATGACCCTGTGGTAGTTTGCAAGCTTGCTACATTCACACCCGAATGTCAATGCAGAGTCTCAAGGCCTCAACACAACCTAGTGTCATGAACAAACAGATCTGACTTTTTTGGTATGCGCGGATTGGGATGGACAAATTGGTAGGTACGGATGAAATGGACTGAAGGCCTAGAGAACGTATAGGTATGGATCACTAGATGGGTAGCGGCTCATAGATACTTGACATCCATCTGTCCGGAAGAATGAACGTGCATTCGTCCCCGCACTGACGACTGACTGGCATATTCGCGTTTACGGAAAAAAACATCAGCGAGAGATTGTCCCGTTTTTCAAGTGTCAGTCGGCAGTGGAAATTCACTGAGGCTCCCCGGTGTTGGCTCAGCTGCGAGCTTGAAGAAGCCATGATGTCAGATACTTGTTTTCCTTGGAGAGCTCCTCATCAGCTGCATTGTTTCCAGGAAAGCGCGGGGGCTCTTCTCGGGGGCAACCCACAAGGAACCGCAACACGTACCTACGGTGTTCTCGTCTCTCGTAAGAGAAGGAGACGAAGGCGATTGACGGTGATGACGTGTCGCTCATGTCACACTCGTGAGGTTTGCAATGACTGATGAAAATGCGGACAAATGAGCTTTTCTAAGAACGTTTGGAGGATCGCAGTCTATGTGGTTCCAGGCGAACTGGTTTCTGAATTGATTACAATGTTCTTGGAGCTTTAGATAGAAATGCGGCTTGGGTTCCAGGAGCTATGTGTACCAAGAACTGGTGAATTGGTGAGAACAACTCAGAAGTACCTACGACTGGATGTTTACAGAGAGGCAATTTTTGGTTCTAGAAACTACGAGTACAAAGTAAAGCTGGAGTTTCAAGAGCTACAACTACCAAGAACTAAAACATCCCGTTAAGTGGAAATATTACTCTTACTTAATGACCGTTATTGGACATCACCGTGAACGGATACGCATTGACTATCGCCCCCAATGGCATGGAGGGTTACTACATCTCACGCCTCATTTTCTGGTCCGACGTGTCGACTTCTAGGCCGACGCCACAGTTGGCCACGATGGCCGACGTCGGATTGGTGTGTAGAGTTGTTCAACGGAAACATTTGAGTAGGCTGCATTATCATTCATGAAAGCCGGCTGGTCGGCGGGCCATTCAGAATTTGAGATCCATAATGAAGCCCCCACCTCTAACCTGACCCTGACCTCAATTATAACCACATGAAGAAAAAAAAATGACTCCATTCAGTCGCCCATCAAAGGAAGTCTGACACTTAGGCCATCATCTCATCAGGAGCCGTGACGCTCCTTGGATCTTTCCCGTTAAAAAGCCGGGCCGAGCCACGTTGGAGGCCAGGCGAGTGCTCCGGCGTCCAAGCGACAACATGTCCTCCTTCCACTGCCTGGTTCTTGCTCTGCTGCTCCTCTCCAACCTCAGCAGACGACTGGTCGCCGCCAATGGCGACAAGGATGAACTGAGTGCGCTGATGGGGGACGAGAACGCCGCCACCGCCGCCCTCAGGACCAACTTGATGTGGGACGTCACGGATGAAGACGGAAGCCCCAAAGTGCTCCTGTTGGCAGTAAGCGTTTTTTTGTTCATCATCGGGATTTTGTTTTGTATTTCGTGGTGTAGGTCATGCAGGACATCTTAATAATAAAAAGGGTAGCCTGCAAAATAAAATCATATTTAAATATATCTATTTACAATGAGATAAAGAAAATTAGACAAAATAAGAATGTTTGTGAACATAATACGTTTGTTGTTAAGAGGTCAAAATGAAGCCAGTATAGTCGGATTAAAAATATTAGACTAAAATTAATCAAATGTTTTAACAGGCAAACGTTAAATAAAAAACATAAATGGAAAATTACTATTATTTAGTTGGGTAAAATATAAATATATAGGCTAGGATACTACAATGTACACAAAATAAATTGATACGCTAAGATAAGTTAAAATAAAATTAAAATACATTTTAATTAAGGCAAATAAAGTAAATGGAAATAAATATATATTTAAATCAACAATGTAAACTGTAATGGCAATAAATGTAAATTAATCCATCGGTATTATGTATTAAAGAATTATTATTTTTTTTGGCCTGCAGGACACGAGACGTAGAGGGTCACGTTTTCGTGGTGTCAACCAGCGACTTCCTGTGACGGACGAGCCACGTTGGAGCCAAAATCCAGTTGCGGAGAGAATCGACCGGCGGGACACAGAAATCGACAGTGAGTACCTGGAAAAACTCTCCAACAATCCGTCAACCTTCCACGTGCTCATATGTGTTTTTCTCTCCAAGCAGTGTTGCGCTGTATGATCGGACGAGTCTACCGACCCTGCTGGGGAGGGACATAAACGCCGGCCGTCTTCTTTTACGAGCGTCCATTAAGACCAGCAAGTGTGGAAAATAAAATAAAATTTTATTTAAAATCAACTCTGCAACATATTTACAATGTGGTTTCATTCTTTCAAAATAAGATTCTCTCTGGATTGACGTTTTGCCAGGATAAAGGAAAGTACACAAAATGGCCTCTTAAGCAGTAAGTGTTACAAAAAACTAATTCTATCTGTGGGTTGTCACTGGTGCTGGCTCCGAATTTCAAAATAAAGTGTCATTTGAGCAACTTTTCCCCCACCACGAAAAGGAAACAAAAATGCCCAAAAGGATGACTAAGCCCCCTCAAATGCTACTTTTTGTAGTAAATGTGATCAATTTTTAACTGCGTGAATTTTCAAAATAAGGCCCAATGGTTACCTTCACAAATGATTTTGTTCCTTTCACACATGCAGTGCAAGAGTTTTGGCTTAGAATTCCAAAGTAATCCTTTCCCAATGACTAAAATATAAAAGCAGTCCTCAAAAAAGATCATATTCAGACTCGGAAGAAACTGGTTAGCGTTGCCTGTCCTGCGATCAATTTCTTCTTTTTGGTGGTGGTGGTTTTTACGCTGGTTTTCAACGGCTGCTTCTTCTTCCCCGAAGGTTCGTTCTCAATTTCCACATCTGCCTGCTTCCTCTTTCTTGTCGTCTTTTTAACCGCGTTGTCTGAACCCGGAGCTTGGGCCGGGTTGGCGCTGCCACTCTTGGGAACCAGCACAGCGACGATCTCGGAAGGCTCGGCTTGATAAAATATTGAGACAGTAAAGATGGAGACGTGGCAGTTGACGTCAAAAACTAGTGTGGGGAAAAATGGAAGCCATTTACCCGAGGTTGCAGGTCCGCTTTTGGGTTTGGGTGCCGGGTGCACGCAGGTAGGGACTTGGCTCGAGCTTGGGAAGTTCAGAACACGATTGAGGGGCGGTTCTTCGTCATCCCGGTAGGTGCAAGCAAACTGGGATCGGATGGTTCGGGGTCGCACCTAGAGCAGATTGCTGAGGGAGTTAATCGTGTTCAAGGACATTTGGAGACTTCACGATAATCTCAGACGTTTTACAGAACCGAGTCAGGATCTTTGTGAAGAAACTGGTCTAGGGCCAGGTTAAGAGCATTCAAGAGCCTGGTTAAGACATTCATCAAGTACCAGATCATGTTCTGGGTCCGTGTCCAAGTCAAAGTCGAAGTCAAGAGCCAGGTCCCTGTCCAGGTAAAGTTCTTTGTCAAGAGCCCGCTCAAGACCCAAGTCAAACAACAGGTCAGAACCAAGTCAAGACCTATGTGAAGACCCTGGTCAAGACCCAAGTCCAGATAATTATGTCAAGAACTGGATCCAGGCCAAAGTAAACGACGAGTCCCAAAAACTGTCAAATACTGTAATAGTGACTTCAAGGTTTCATCCTGGCTACCAGAATCTTAGCGCTAATCTGAAGTTGAGATCAGAGACGCATTCACACGCAGTTTCTCCCCTCACATTTTTGGCCCTCAAAACAGAAAGCCAATGTCTGTCCATGTGCTGCTCTAAGAGACAACGGGGAAACTTTTCCAATTGGCGTCCAAAACATGGCCGCCAAGCGGAAGTTGACGAAGCAGCGAGGCGCCTGGGGACAGTTACAAGAGGAAGGCTGAGTCAGATGACATCTGCTCGCGGCATTGTATCAAGGAGCAGAATGGCTTTAGCATACGCTACGTCCGGCGCATTCAGAAAGTATCCCGTTTTTTGGTAAATTCAACTAAAAACAGTTATAGAAATTGCTCACTATTCGCAGCATGGCTCGGTCCCTATGCCCGGTTTCGAGAGTGAGGGCAGCAAAAGGACAAGCGGGCATGCTAATTAGCAGACAACAAGCACACGGCTGCCAGGAGAAACAACGTCGGTCCAGGAGAAGGAAGAGATTGGATATCGGATCCTCAGCGTGTTCTCAGTGTTGCTTTGTGCACCGTAAGCAACAGGGCGGCGTCTATTTGGTGGGGTTTGAACCCCCTCAAAGCCCCCCACCCCTCTCCAGTAGCTGCTTAGATGCCGGTGGACGGTGGGAAACGGAAAGGCAGCTGTGCAAACGCTCAGCTGGGAACTTGGAAGTTACCCGGGCGAAGCAAAAATAAACACGCGTGGGGAGAAATGACAGGATGTCAAGAAATGGGATTCAATTTGATGTGGCTCGGATTGCTGCGTTACCTTGGGCTTGAGCAGGTCCAGGCGACTCTGGACTCGTTTCTTCAGGGGTTCTGGCGAAGATCCAGTGGGTACTTCAGGTGATCTGAGGAGGGTGAGGGGCAGGGGCAAAATATTAAGTTGATTGATTCCCACTTTGTTGCTGCTGTCTGACCGTTTGGCGAACCTGAACAAGGTGAGGATGGAAGTGCTCTCGCTCCCGTTGAGTACCGGCTGGTCCTCGGACAGAAGGTCGGCCTTGTTAGCGCACGGCTGCGTCACGGCTTCTTCGTCCAGCAGAGCCAGGAGTACCTTCACGGTCTCTCGGCCGCCGTACGCCGTGGCGTGATTCACAGCGTGCGCCTTTGGCTGCGGGGAGACAGATGCCGTTGGTCAAAAATAAAAAATACATGGTCAAGACCCAGAAAATAGTTATTAAAAATAAATAAAGCAGAGCCAAACAGATCCCAGTCACGGTTTATGAAAAGGGTTAAGCGGCGTTACCCTGGCAGGACTGATCCCGGTCGCAGCTGCGTCTTTCTGGACTTGGTGCAGTTTGCAGATTTCCTGCTTCAGCTGGTTTGCCGTCTCCTCTGCGGCGACGAAGATGTCTCTGGAGTCGCAACCCTTTACCAGAACCCCCCGGATGGCACAAACCAGCTTGGACCCGCACACACTGGAAGAAGACGGGAGCTCGTCCACCAAATGGCCATAACATTCAACAACAGAATATAAAACTGCGTACACATTCAAGTCCAGAATCAAGTCCAAGACCCGGGTCAAGAATCATTCAAAATCGAATCTAGACCTCGTAGAAGACCTCGTCAAAAACTAGTCAAACCACAGTCAAGATTCAGGTCAAGTGTATGCATCCTTCCGTCAAATTTAAATTAAAAAAATTCTAATTTTCCCTCCAGGAAACCGGTATCTCAGTGTGTACGGCACCTGAATGGTGGACCCGACATTCTTGGGGTTTTTACCCAATCAAGGGACCACGAACTTTAGACGGAAGGTGTTATCGCACCACATGTGCTCGCACAGTTGCCGCCTGAGTTCATTCAAGTCTTGTGAACCGAGCGTCCCGATGTGTTGTGCCGAGCCGCCTGGCCCTCACATGATCTGCGAGCTAAATCATTCCTGATAAGCACTCGCGCTTCTGCTGCCAGTCCCGCCGATTTGGTACCTGGGGTCCGGCGTCTCGCCCAGGATGTCCTCCAGGTTGTCCAGGAAGTGGACGAAGGCGGACAGGCCCTTGATGTGCTTCCTGAGCGGGTCCGAGGGCGCCGGCGCGTAGCCCTTGCCGCCCAGCTGGACGGCCCTCACGAACGACGTCACCGCCTGTCAACGTCGAGGAAGGAAAACTTTCAATTGTCCATTCAGGACTGGGTGACCTTGGCCTTCAAATAGGATCTCCGATTGCCCCCAAATCCAATTGCAAATTGATTTTTTCCCCCTGCTTTGCTTACAGTAAAAGCAAATAACAATCACATTATTTCAAACAAGTGTTGTTTCCCCATCCTTCTGGGATTTGTTTTTTTTCTTCCAAACAAGCATTGTAACATATTTGTGGTCCGGCATACAAAATTTGTGTTTTGGGGAATCCCCTGCTTAATGGCGTTTTTGTCTTGCTGATACTCAATCTGCCTCTTAGTCATCTGCTTGTTTTTCTTGACAAGTCAAACTTTCCTGTTGTATTGGCAGAGCATTTTTGCTATTCATTGGAGATGGGAAAAGAGCCCGACGGCAAAATTACATTCATTAATATTCACTCGTAATTACCAAGAAAACAATATGGGGGGGGGGGGGGGGGGGGAACACAAACAAAACATAGTAAATTGGGGATTCTGTTAAAACAAAACAAAAGAAAACAAATGATGGATGTTCCGAGAAAAAAAAAACAAAAAAAGATAGTAATTACTTTTTTTCCCCCTCATTTCCTGAAGCCAATTTTATTCAGTGTAGTGATGTTTACATGTTCTTAAAAAAATCTTGCAAAGTAAAAATTTCCTGCTCTTCTTCTCTTTGTATTACTTTTCTCAGTTTTTTCATATTAGAGAAAAGCTCCCCGCAAAAAAAAAAAAAAAAAAGATGAGTGGCCCACCTCGATGTCAAACGAGAGCCTTCAGCTACGACGTGCAAGCTTACCAAAAAGAGCGACATGCCGGTCCGGCGCGCCGCATGTTTCACGTCGGTGAACGTCTGCCGTCCGAGCGCCCGACTGGGGACGTCCAGAGTCAGCGCCAACGCCAGGTCGTCCTTGGCGTTCACCAGCAAGCTCAGGTAGGAGCAGAACACTCTTCTCATCGCAGCTTTAACCTGCGAGACGCTTGTTCGGGTTTTAGTGGACGGTGTTGACGGGACGGACGCGTCCGAAATTTCCGAGCTGCCTGATAAGAACTCGTATAGCTCGACCTTTGGGGGGGAACAAACAGAAGCAACATTTAGAATTGACGATTAAGAGACCTATTGAAAAAAATAAAATAAAATAAAATGCACCTTTTGTGATAGAACTTCTTTTGTTGCAAAATATTCAAATTAATAGTGTTTTTCAAAACGAATGAACATTTAAAAAAAATTGCCCGTCATCGAGAAAGAAAGATCAAATGTTAAGATAAATTTAGAAAAAGTTACGTGAATGAAGCTTTTTCAAGAAAAAAACCCCACCAAAGACTTCTTGGGAAGAAAAGTCATAATCTTAAAAGAATTAAGTCATATTTTTCCCCAACATAGAGTCGTAATTATGATATTAAAGTCAAAGTATAACGAGCTACGAGTCATATTTCACGGAGTAAATTTCAAAATACAACTTCAATCTCATCATAAAAAAAATGGACATTTTGTTCTGAAGAAAAAAAAATGTATTCTTGTCATAATAAATCAAATAAATCAAAGTTTGAAGAAAATACCCCAGAAGTACACTTAGAGCGCAAACATAAAACGGCGCTCCAACGGTGCCGGCGTTCTACTCACCGGACTGACAATCTCCCCGGGGGGGTCCGAGGGGTCCCTGATCCGGTGGCACATGGCGAGGACGTGGACCAGGTCCACGGCGTTGGCGCGCTTCATGAAGGCCTCGTACGCCTCCAGGATGACGTTGCGGCTCTCGTGGGCCGTGGCCTCGCCGCCCGGGGGCCGCAAGCCAAGTTTGTCCACCAGCAAGTGCTTCCACGCCAGCAGGACGTCGCTGAGGGCCACTCGGAACTCGCCGCTTTGCTGTCGCCGGGGGGAGAAAAGACAGCCAGAGCTGCCGTTCGTCAGTTTTCGTGCCGCTGCCAGAACGGCGTCACGTTCGAACGTGATGACAGTTAGCTTGAGGCGTCACATCAACGCCGCCGTGCTGACGATGAGCACGCTCACGTCTACGGCGGCGAGATCAGTCAGGATTACTTCGCCGCTCTCACATACACATGTTCAGAATAGATTATTAGTCCCAGAAGGGGCATTTGTTTTTACGATCTGTCTGTCCTTACTATAAAGATATACGATGATACAGAAAAGAAACTCAAGGATAACTCCAGAGTCATAAACGCATCCGAAATGCTCTCACATGTGCTTGAAATGCGGCCACACACACAACTCCTCTCTCATTTCCGTAGAGTGTGAGAGCGGTCAGTGCACGACAGCCTTGTTTGTGAGAGAGTTTTTCGGTTGTGTAATTGAGTTTTGTGTGCCTGCCAGCGTTTCTCTCCAGAGAACATTTCAGAAGTGTTGTGCAAGAGTGTTTAGTAATGTTCTGGAAATTGCGTGAGAGGATTTTAGTCACGTGAGCTGGAGGACATTTCAGTATAGTTTACATGACCCACTTTCAGTCGAGTGCATGAGAGTGTTTCAGTAGTTTGCATGACAGGATGACAGTTGTTAGAGCGTAAGAGTGTGCACTTCTGTGTGAGAGCATTTAAGTCTGAGTAGAATGTGAGAGCTACTCCTGAACAATGTCCCCAACGGGCCCTCTCAGGTTTTGGCCCCTTTGCAACTGGTTTGAACTCACCTGCTTATTGACTTGGGCCATGACCAGTTGCAGCACGGTCAGCATGGCGTCGGCCCCGTACACTGTTGTTCTCTCAGATTCCAACAAGCGGTGGCTCTCTCGTCTAAAGATTCTCACCATCTGCTGCAAACGCTCTCCTACAGTTTGCATTGTTCACTGCAATGACATAAAGCATATTTACATGTTACATGTGTGTCATGTGAGCAGTCACTGATTTATAGTGCATTAATGACCACAAGATTAAAAACGAAAGGGAGTTTTCTAACAGTTTTCTAGTTAGTTCTTGGTTGACTCCACACTCATTTTGAGCACATTGTACATTCACCACTGATATACACAATATGACATATAGAAATAAAATATATATAAATGTAAGTAAACGCATAGAACATTATTTTAGAAATAATAGAAATTGTTGCAATATGCAACTAACCTGTCACCTTCCCTATCCACAGCGATGCAGACAAAGCAGCTGATTTAAAATTTTAAATTACCGATGACGTCTCAGCCCAAGAACCAATCAGCTTCCAGGAGACCATCACATTACATTTTATCTTGCTTTTTGTCTAACGTGTGATTAACACATGTTAAGCCTTAAAACATGTGAAAAGTATTATATTGCTAACATATTATAAAATTGGAACTTCTGTATATGCATTTTGACGTTTTTTTAATTCATTCGTCACTAGAGTGTTCCCCTCCGAGTTTGGCTCACAGTGGTCCATTCCGAGCAGAACCCGGAAAGCGGAATTGGCGGCATCACCTAAACCGCGCTGCATTTGACTCGACGGGAACTGCTTCAAAGCAAAAAAAGGTGACACATTCGTATGTCTTTTCTCTGATCTTTAATAAAAAGACATAAAAGGAGGTTATCAAGGCGTTCGACTAAACGTTAAAGCGGTTGTGAGCTGCGTCTCGTGTCACGTGGTTATAAAAAGTTCATTTTTTTCCACTCCACACTTACAGAATGAAAATGTCATTTAAAGCTTCTTTTTTTCTTGACTCTTAACAGAAATCCAGTTCTTTGTAATTTTGCGATGGAGGTGGAGCGAATGGGTAAAAGGCAGAATTATTCGAACGCATCATGTGCTGGGGTACCTAATGAATTGTCCCATGAATTAAAAGTCATAAATCATGCAAATTTACATGAAAAAGTAGTTCGTGGTAGTGTAGTATGTATCGAAAAAAAGAGACATTTTTAAATTTATAATGAATTGTTGGGGGGGGGGCTGACATGGTGGAATAGTGGTTAGTATATCTGCCTCGCATTTCTGATGTTTACGTTATAATCCTTCCCTTCATCTACCTGCCAAGTTATTATTATTATCCTAAGGATAAACATTATAGGAAATTAATTCCTTGAATGACATTTTTAAATGATTCCTTCCAGTGATAGTGTTCCGAGATGAGCGTTGCCAAGTCACTCGGCGCAGGGGACGACGCCAGCAGGGGTCCCAGCTACATGGTGTCGTGTGATGACTACGTTCATGTGGTGGAGTTCAGTCCCTTCACCTCGGGCACGCCCGCCTCTCTGCTGGCCTATGGCTCTAACCAGTACGTGGTGGTGGGCACCTGCCTCTTCCAGGTGATGCCATGGCTCCCAACAATGTGGCTACAGAGCGGCGTGTCCGTGTTGTCAGTGTAGCCATTTTGTGGCTGTAATTGTGTTTTCTGACCTGTCGAGCAACCGTTTATCCCAAAAGTTTAATTTCCTTTTAGAAATGGACAACGTAAGGAAGGCAATCACTGAGCGAATTACAAAAAGTATAATACATCCAACTTGTACATCCCTCCCCCATCAGGAGGAGGACATGAATGTGGAAGGAGTGGAGTTCAACGTTCTCCGTGCGTTCCATCACGATTCACGAGTGGACACGCTCGCTTGGAGTCCGGAGTCCCACCTGGACAGGATTCCAACAATCAGGTACCATGGTTTTTCCTGGCTCAAAAATGAGGCAGAGTTAGTTCCATTCTGAGTTGTCTTCTCCTTTTCCATCATAAAGAAGAAAAAAACGTGTCGCTCAGAATCCAAAGTATTAAAATTCCGTCCAATTTTTGACTGAGCTCTTGCTTAAAGGATAACATGCATTGTGTGTTAGCCTTAAGTTAGCAAAAAGCAAAGTTATGTGGTTGTTTTGAATAGACATGTGATCCTTGTAAGGCGCTGGTAGACCCTGGATATTCTGTGAATTCCGCATTGAAGCCATTTACGTCTGCATTCGTGTTACGTAAGCGCACATACAAGATGTCAGACAAGCCTCGCCATGTCCAGGTCATGATTATTCATTCATAATTCCATCCAGCACAAGCTGTGTTGAAGTAGCCGCCGCTCACTGCCAAGGAGCTGCTAACGACGCAATTGTTCGACAGCAGCGCTTTCCCTTCCACTAATTGCCCGGCCGGGTGGGAGGGTCCCGGCGTCCAAGTGTCGTCGTTGCGTAACGGCGAGGCCCCGCGGCGGTGTGAGCGCCGCGGGGCCAAGCCGCGGCCAGGCGCTGTGACGTGCGCGCGTGTTATTGCGCGGATGACTCGACGCTCGGGTTCCATCGGCGTGCGTACGCTGCCAGGAAATCACTGAGGCGGGGGCCTCGCACAGAGTGTGAGAGGCCAGCCACATGAATCCCTTTTATTTAACAACAATACACCAGGACGTTCAATGCAGTATCTATGTGTATTGAGACAATTGATAGATACAATTCAAATATTATAAAATAAACAGAATAAAAACCAGCTATTTTGATCCATCTTAGCAGTTTTTCTACAATTGCCGTCGACTGAAAATGAAGTCATAGTTGCTCAGGTAACGACCAATCTGGGTTTGGTCTTGAGGGTGGCATTTTTTCGAGAATCTTGCTAGTCATTACTGCGTGATGGGAGTCAACTATAGCTTTAATCATGGGACTGGGATGAGAAAATGTGAGCAAGAGAGCCTGTGAAGGAAGTTGGGGTGACCATTTTTTATTCATTTATATCGCTGACCTGTTAAATTGGAGCGTTTTAGGACGTTTTTTTTTTTTTTTAATTTAATTATATTTATTTATTTTTTTAAACTATGGTCTGGGACAGGATGGTACAAGACTGAAAATTCACTCCCATGTCACCCTCTAGTTTGGTCCTGCGTCGTTGATCTTAGGCACTGTGATGTCATTTTCAGTCAACAGCAAGTGGCAACATGGCTGCCCCATGAGATGGATAAAAAAGAAAACGCAATTTTCTCCAGAAGGCCGTGTTTAGAAAACATATGCAAAATATTATTGTCAAGAACATTTTGGATTTGACTTTCCTTCTATTGAATTTTTCAAAGAATCTCCTTTAGCTCAAAGATGAGATGACCAAGTGTTGAGTCATTGAAATAAATATTTGTCTTTTTCAATCCCATGGCGACTGAAAATTTCCTGTCGGTTGGAGTGTGCTGCCGCTCTCGGTTTAACAGCGTCTTTATTTGCGCTTTTGCCATTATTTGACATCCATCACTTTGCCTTGACAGCGCTCCTAATAACATCCTAATGTGCCGCCCGCACTAATATCATCTCATCTGATTTGCCGCGTCACGTCTTGCCAAGTCCCACACTGCCCCGCGTGTGTGTGCATGCGTGTGTGTGCGTGCGTGTTTCCCCTGTCACGAGCCAGTCAGCGTAATTGCGTGAAAAATAACGCAGCGCCTGATTAGAGGGAAGCGGAGGAGGGAATCCTTCTTGTTTCTCTCCCATGTTTACATTCGCGTGCAATTACAATCTCCCGCGCAGCCTTATCCAACTTTCTATCACACACACGCACACAATTGAGTGCATGTTTGGAGTGACAGGCCTGTTTTTGAAGGCATCCGTGTCTTCGCAGATTTTGCACGTCCGCCCCCGACAGAAAAATACGCCTGTTGACGTCGGACCTTCAGGATCAACATGAGGTCAAGGTACGGCGCCAGCTGACACGCAGAAAAAAACAAAAACCATCATTATTACAATCAAAACACTATCTGTTATCTGTAGAATGTAAAAAGTTGAACATTTTTTTCCATCTTTCTTGAATTTAATAACCATTGTGCTGTTCGTTTTGGTGTGCGCACCTTGGCCACTTGAGAGCAGTCTAATAGAGTAGACAAGGATATACATAAAGATATTCACACGCTTTGCAGCTTCTCACTAAGCTGCAGTAATATAAGCCATTCTTCACAGAGGATAAAGAATACATGCTTGTGAGTATTGTTATATTTGTCTACATGTATTGATGCACCGTTTGTGTTCCAATGTCTGTTGCTTTTTATCAAGTGTGAGCTGTAGTTCTATTGCACTTTTGATGTTTTTTTTGTTTTTTCATCAAAAGCATTTGTTAGCTGAGTATCACCAACAGGCATGTGAAAAGATGCGAGGAGGTGATTTTTTTTTTTGCTCAAAATTCACTCAAATTGCTATTTTCCGCACTGGGATAAGCCGGAAAATTCCCCTCGGAAGTTGTGGAGGTGTGCGTGAAGGCCGGACGTTAAAGCTCTTTGTCTTGTGTGTTTTTCATGAGGTGATGGAGGGCCACAGCAGCTTCGTTAACCATTTGGTGTTCGAGCCCACCGAAGGGAAACAAATCGCTTCCGTCAGCGATGACCACACTTGCAGGTCCAACTGGCTTTTCTTTTTTTTTTTTCTCACTCTCTTTCTTCTTTTCCGCTGCGTACGTTACAGTACGTGTGTTCGGGGGGCCCCCGGCTTCTGGTTTGGAGTTCTGTTCTTCTTCTTCTTCTGTTACGGGTTCAGAAAGTCCCGGCCGTGTTTCCACAGTGAAACGTGACGCTAAGCACAACACGCTCCGCTGTGACTGTGCGTAAGCGCCGCGTTGCTTTGTGAGCTAATTGCTTAAATATGGAAATCCAATTAGCCGCACAAGGTTTTTCGCTCTCTGCGAGGAGGTTTGTCATTAACTAAAAAAAAACCCCCAAAAAAAACAAGAGTGCGCGAGGAGGACTAGCAAGGGTCACCTCCGGGACACGCCCCCAGAGAGGGCCCCATGACGGCCTTTCTTGGGCTTGTCAGCGGCTTTTTAGCTGCTTGTTTTGCTGCTAATGTTTCCATCCACTCTCTGCCGGAGAGCAAAACCACAAAGCAGCGCAAGACACATGGGGGGAAAGGATCAAGCGCCAGCCCGTGTCAAACGAAACCTTCCAATATGACGGATTTGTCCCTCATTCCCGTTTACGATTTGTTGTGGAAGTTTGTTCGTCACGGTTATCATCCCGTAAAGTCAAACGGCCGTAAACAGTTAAAACAATTTGGAGTCCAACTGGGATTCTCCGGTAAGCCGTCATCGTACGAAACTTGGGCAAATCCCATGAGATTTCACCCCCAGAGGAGAAGCCGTGATCATGACAATAATAGCTTTGATTCATGTGGTGCCTTTGAAGAGGCCCGAGGACGTTTGTCCACTGCCAGCCGTTTTACAACATTTTGATAGTTCTTTCAGAACCGCAGAATATCGTGTTCCGGGACAATATGAGCACTCGACCTACAAAAAGAAAGTGTGGACTATTCTTTCACCATAAGAAAAATATAAATAGACCATTTCCCATCCTTTGGTAATCAACCGGAGAGTAAGAGTTGATTTTGTACACACCAAAAAATGTTCTGACCCAAAAGTGGAGAAACCGCATACAATACAAACGTGTTGGCGTTTCTCGCACTCATACATCGGTGTGACGAGCCCAGATTTGCCACCTCATCTTTATCCTCTAGTCAAAAGCTATGCTGATCTCAAATCTTTCAGGCCACGTGTTGTGGAAAAAAAGTTGATGACTAGAAACGGTATTGGTTTTTATTTCAAAATCATTGATTAATTTATAGGCAAAGTGAAATGGGGGAAAAAAATATATAAAATGTATGAAACACATTTTAACGGACCAAGTTTTATTTTTAGTTTGTTAAATTGATCACAACTTTAACATTATTTACACATGCGTGTGCACTTTTTGTCAGGCGTGTTTCAATCTTATTTAAACATATTCTGCACTCTGAGGGAAGATTTTTACGACGGTGTTTAAAAAAAAAAAAAAAAAAAAATGATCGCAACTATTACTTTCTGAAATGAGACCAGCGACCACGGTTTATCAGTTCACTTTTTGGGAACTCACACTCCCACGTCCTCCTCCTCCTCCCTCTGCTTGACACTTTACACTGGCTGCACGTTGCCCAAACAAGCAGCCGGCGGGCCAAAGCGCCACCTCGAGGGCGAAAGGGGTCACGACATGCTCCTGCTGTGATTCGGGGTTGACTGGGTTCACTGTCAACAGATGACAGGCACCTGCTGCTGCATGTGCAAGTTTGAGACACTTTTCTCCTCTTTGGAAACACTTAAAGCACATCCGCTGATTGTGTTGTTGTCATCCCGCTCAAGTTGTTCCAAAAATATTTAATTATTCATCGTGGCATCCAATTTGGGAAATCGTAATAGAAGTCTGGTAAAATGACATATTTAGCTTGCAATGTTGTTTTATTTATTGATTTTTTTCCCCATAATGTCATCGAGTAATTTGATAAAAATTGATTCAGCATTTTACACAAACAGCACACTTATTATTATTTGCTTCATTGTTTCATGCCTGTTTTGAATCCACATGTTCAACTGCTTCAGTACTTTTTGCACATCTGTTGCTGTTGTTGTTGTTAGCGCCGCTAATATTCAAAACAGGTCACAGACGGTCAAGTTAAGTTCACCTCGAGTGCATTTTGGGTATATTGTCAAATTCGGCCGTATATAGCCTAATATGCATAACTTAGTTTCTCTAAGTTATGTAGTACATTTCCATCTTTTCTTGCTCCAACCTCAGATGTCCTTTGGCGCGTCCCGAGCGATATAGCGTTCAGCAGGTCAGCGGTGTCATGTGTCTTTTTTTTTTTTTCTTCGCTGTTCATGTTTGTTCGCGGAGCCCCGTTTGAAGGGTAGCGCGGTGGACCGCACTTTGGCGCCGGTCGAGTAGCGTGCAACGGAGCTTCGCCTTGGCCGGCGCGCTGCGAAAATAAGGCCGAGTCATTGTTTTGCTCCTGTGGTCTTGTGCGTGTGTGTGTGTGTGTGTGTGTGTGTGTTGTCAGCTGGGAATGATGTTCCTGGGGGGTAAAAATGTAGTGTGAAGTGACCAGCCTCGACGTCAAATGGGGTATATTCACGTTGGGGCTGACCTGGGAGGTACCGTGCAAGGTGACCTCATTCGCCAGTTCCCGTCTTTGCAAGTTGTCTTGCGTGTACCCACCACCCCACCCCCCCTTTTGCCCTCCTCTCCACCTTTCCTCATTCCGAGGTGGTTAACCAGAGATCCACCACAGCTCTCCTCCCATCCAAGTCCTTGGTGACGTCCGTTTTTGTGTGCGTGTGTTCCTTCCCTGCTTTTGCTATCACAAACACTACTTGACTGCCCCCCTCAACCTCCCCCCGACAGTGATTGTCATTTTCCTACTGTAAAAGTTACTTGCTCTGCAGTAAAGCCATCAAGTCCACACCGGGGCGCCTCATCCAAATGGCCACAGGCCGCAGAGCTTCCAAGTGTTGTCAGGGCCGTGAAATGGAAGTGCCCGTATCCAGAGCAAAAGATTATGGCTTGCTTTCGAACCATTACAGCAGGGATGGCCCAATTTTTTTTTTGTTCTCTTTTTTTCCCCTGTTGAAGGCCACTTAAGCCAAAGGGGGTCCCCAGTTAACCTTGTTTATGAAATCTGAAAAGCTGTTAAATAAACAAACTCCAATTAAATTAAACTCAAATTTGGATCGAAATATTTTCCCCATTTACTGCAAACAAGCAGCAGGCCAATAAAAATGCATTTCCCCTCACGCAATAATAGGCGCTCAAGTGATTTCTTGCAGGGTGTGGGACCTGGACGGAAATGAAAACGCCATTTTCCGACTACGCTCACCTGGCATTAGCGTGTGCTGGCACCCGCAGGAAGTCTTCAAGGTAGGCGCCGTTAACCCTTTTCATGCATAGTGGACCGCTCATCGCAAGCGCTTGTTTCGCTTGTGCCTCACTCACAACAGTGGAATGCTTGCGTGTCAGAATCTCGCGGGCAGTCACCACAGCTCACCACTCTGTGTTCTGGCCCTCAGCTGATGGTGGCGGAGAAGAAGGGCACCATCCGCTTCTACGACCTGGTCAGCCAGCAGGCCATCCTGTCGCTGGACTGCGGCCAATCGCCGCTCAGCGCCGCCGACTGGTGCCTGGCCAACACCATCAAAGTGGGCGCGGCGGCGGGCAGCGACTGGCTCATCTGGGACATCACCCGCTCCAGGTAGCGCCCGGGCTGCCTGCGTCACGCGCACAAGACGCCGAGAGAACTTTTTGGTTTGGTTTTGTTCCCACCTGCAGCTACCCGCAGGAAAAAAGGCCGGCACACCGAGATAAAGCCCAGCGGTTCAAGTAAGGAACGTTTGCTGCCAAAGGATGTCAAAGCAGTTATTTCTAACATGCATGCTCCACCTGTTTTTCCCTTAACCAGAAAGTCCACGTCTCACTTACCTTAACACACAACAGAAGTGGGAGAACACAAATAACTCGTTATATACGCTTCCTATGGGATTCGGCTGTTATGTTTGCTCAGCTGATTATTCCGAGTACAGCCTGTTTTTAAAGGCTGCACGGAGAGTCGTAATCTTTTGTTTATGTGCTCGATTTAGTGCCGATAAATTAAAACCGCGTGAAATTATGGTCAAAAGTATTTAGTATTTTGGAGCTATTTCACCCCGGTGCTTGTGGACGTCAGCCCTCTCAACGCGCTCCTCGTATTTTGCATGCCCAGCAGGTAAATATGCTGCCTCCCTTCAATGTTTTCCAACAGCATGGATGTAATTGTTAATATGTGATGTGATGAATTTCAATTTTCAAACGTGTCGGTCTTCCGTCATCAGGTGGTCTCGGGCTCAAGAGAACCTTTTTGCCACCACCGGATGTCCCGGAAAGATCAGCAGTCAGCTGCTTATACACCATCTCGGTCACCCGCAGGTCGGTAATCCATCACTCCGGTTTTTTATTAGTTTTTTTTTTGTTTTTTTTTGTTTGTTTGTTTTTTTACAGTCTCCAAATCCAGCCATCAACAGGATAAACAACATGAAGGATCAAGTTTTTTTTTTTTTCCTGTTTTGTGTTACAAGCTAAAATTCAAATTCAGAGAAAGTTTGAGATCCGACACTCGAGTAAAGTAAAAAAAAAAAAAAATGGAACTGTTATGTTACTCTGGAACGGATTAATGGAATTTCAATTCATTTCAATGAAGAAAATAGATTTGAACCAAGAATTTGCTGTAATTAACGCCAGTCAGGACCACCATGTTATGATTCACTCATAAATTTTCTTGTCATGCACCCGAGGTTGCCCGTTAAATATTTTTTTGGTGCAATGTATCTATTTATTTATTTATTTTTCACCTTCTCACGAGCAATTGCGTTTTTCCTTTCGATGCCAGCCGGTGATGCTGGGCTCGGTGACGGTGGGCTCGGGTCTCAGCTGGCACCGCACGCTCCCGCTGTGCGTGGTCGGCGGCGACAGAAAACTTTGCTTCTGGATGACGGAGATGTAGCGTTTAGCACGTGTTCTCGCCGCTGCTGCTGTTCTTGTAACGGGTTCAATAAAATATTTTTCTGAGTAGATGCGGCGTGTGCGTGGAATTCTGTGGACATGTTGTATTCCTATTTTTTTTGTTTCCCCGTGCACTCTCTTGACTGACTCTCATGTCAGCCTCACCTCATCTGTCTTTCCCGTGAGCACTGATGTGGCAACTTCTCCGCCAAGGCTCTTCACACAGCAGAATTTCCTCACACTCTACGTGAGCGAGATTTTATTGTTGAGGCACATTGTGGATTTCTCCCCCGAAGTGTGCAGCCCTCTTCAAACTTCCTATATCTGCTGCACTTTTCCATCCCTGTTGTCGTAACTCATTGCGATTATACCGTTCGCTCTCGGCCAGTCAGGTGCTTGGCAGAATATCATCCGGCTGAGGCGCGGTATGGTTATCCAGGCGCTCGCACATAACTCAGCCTGCACCGTTTTGGCCTGTTATGTGGTGCCAATAGAGCCGCAGTTCAAAGGCAAGGCACCTGCGCCAACGCCAGTCCGCCTCGCCGTCCATCCATCTTGCCGCTTTCCCAGCATTCACCACGCCGTGAAACATCCTGACGCGGAGAAATGCGCTGCATATTTGCCTGATCTCTTCCACGCACTATTAAGCGCGTAACCGCCGCCGAGAGGCTAAATCAAACGCTAAGTCAGGGAGCGTTGTGTTCAATGCGGGGAAGTGGGATGTTTTATCTTGATGCCCCTGTGAAATGGATGTTACTTTGCAGAAAGAAAAAAAAAATGGGGTTTTGGGGGCGGAATCTACAATGTGCCAGTGACAGCAACTTCTGAGGTCTCAATTCGGGGAAACTATTGTCTACCTTTCTCGTAATGCAGTTGGGAGGAATTTTTTAGATTTGAAGTCCATCTTTGAGCAATGATATTGAAATGTTTGAATGAGAAAGTTGCATTTTTGGTCCATCCATTTCTTAGCAAACTCATGCAAGCTATGAGTGGATTTCCAATGAGGGTAAAGATCAAGAATTATTGACCAACGTGTGTGTTTTGTACTTTCAGGAAAAAAAAAAGCATCAACCCAAATATGGTATGAACCGATTGTTCTCAGAACCTCTTGCTTCCTGAACCTGTATGTTAGCATGTTAGCACTGAAGCTATGTTCCAATGTCATGCTTACGGTGTGTTTGGGTTTTAGATCTATTATTCATTTACAAACATTTGTGTGTGTTTAACAAAGTTTTATCCTTTTCTGATGAAAAAAGACACTTTAGAACGTCCTGTTTCCTGAATCAATTAGTTCGCTTATGCTCAAATTTTCAACAAAATGTTTGGGATGGCTCAAGAGTGCCAACATTGACTTACTTCATTCTAAACCTTAACAAAATGTGAGTTTATTGCCGATGAGGGCTCTTGCCAGACCAATCCCGGTCGAGTGTTACGGCCCCTTCAATCCATCTGCATCTCGGCACTGTGTGGTTCATGGCCTCCCACGGAATCATCTTACTGTTCTTGACATCTAATTACCCTCCAACAACGACGCGAGGCCTTTAAAGACCTTTAGCTCTTTAAAAACCAGTACGTCAACCTCGTATGTTTCTTGGCCAGGACACTTCAAACCGCCGGCCGCAAAGCATAACATGCTACCGCTCTCTGTGTACGTCCTTTTATGTTTGAACAAGTCCAATACGGTCGCCGCTCGGGGTGTTTGCCGTGCTTTTGGGGGCAAGAGGTGCCGGAGCACACAAGCCAGAGAGCCGTAATGGTCTGCGCACACTCAGAACGATTTCCAAACGCTATCAAACCAACTTTTTGCACACCGAGATATTTTCTCGCCCTGAAATATGAGACGTCCGTCTTGCAGGCTTTGCAGGGCTGCCACAAGGACGCCATCTCAAGGCCGAAGAGAGGAACAACAAGGATGCAAGTAAGTTGTGACCTTGTTTCTACAACTCTGCATTGATCCTTAAAAATCTGACTTTCTGCTAATTGCTACAGTTAGTTTTTTTTTCTGCTTAAAACTTTAAGCTCAACAAGAGCGGCGGAGCTAATGAGCAACATCATACGAAGGCGGGGAGATTAAAGCTCTTTGAGGCGGGTTTTTGGTCTAATCTCACGTCCCGTTTGCTGGGAGTGTTTTCCCACGATGATGTCAAAAAAGTAAAAGTTTGGAAACTGGACGCAAGTGTCCTCTTTGCTGTAGTTGTTCGTCCTCCCGAAGCGCTCCACTGGTTTAAAACCCTCCAGAAATAGATTAATGCATGACCTTGCAGCGGTACAGCTAATAGGATCGGATCATTCAATTCATTTACTTGCGTCGATTCCCCTCATTGTTTGTCCTTGTCTCATGTCTCATTCTTTATGTTGTCAGTCAGGATCTTCACAGTATGTCCTTTCTGTGAACTTTTGCGAAGAGGATTCGTTAACTCCAGGCCTCAAACTGTTTAGAATGGAATCATGAACTCCCCACGTGTTTCACAGGACTCGGTGAACCCAATGACCCAATGACCCGCGCTCCGACTCCAAAGGAGGCAACCACGCCAAGCCGGCTCGGGATGTCCATGCAAACACTTCTGCTCGGAGTCAGGATGATACAACCTGTTGGGATTTGTGGCCGGCCGCGCCGAGTGCAAGAATCTCGCTGAATCTCCTAGTTGTTGCCACGGCAACCTGCTGATATTTGGCCCTCAGGCAGACCCGCATCCTGGCTCGTGGTTTCTTTGGGATTTGTGGCTTTGAAAGCGTCGGATGCAAGGATGGAGGGAGTGTTTGACGTCTGGTTTGCTTGCACTCGCCACTCCCTAATCGCTGTTCTCTCCTTCCCAAGCTTCCCATAGAGGCCAGCACAGGTTTAATTTGCCTTGGGAATTATTGGAAACTAAGGAGAAAGGCGGCTGATCTAAGGACTTGACTGTGTTGATAGTGGAGTAATGAGTATTGATGAGCGTGGATCTGATGTCACCTGGGGAGATCAGAAGTTTGGACCTCCATCAAAACCTCAAAGAGCTGCCCATCTCCAGCCTCATGTCGGAAATGAAAGCAAGACAACGGCGTGCCATGAAGGACGGTTCTTGGTCGACTGTGAGGTCCTGCTGACCTGGCCCTGTCGGTGTGCTCGGCCTCAATGTTGGCTCTGACTTTGACCAGCGGAGGCAACTTGATACTTAAATCATTCATAATAAGCTCATTCTCCCTGCTTAACAACACATGCAGATCAACGCCTTCCAAGAATTCTTGACATGGAAATTGTCGGTTTGGAAACAAACGGCCTCTGAGCAAGTGTTGCTTGTGTAGTGGTTTGTTCCTGCTGGCTTTTTCTACTATACTGTATAGAAAAGAAAGATGCAGTCACGAAAAATAAATGTTTATTTCTTTCACAATGCAACGTGGACCAGAGACAGCAAATTAGGACGATTATTTTCCAGCCTTTTTGTCTGGCCGTGTTCTCAGGAGGAGCTGAGCTTCTCCAAGGCGCCCTGCAGCATCTTTAGGTCGTCTCGTGTCTTGCACAGGGCATTTTGGATTTTACTGGGATGATCCAGAACATCCACGCTGCAGTTGATCGGCTCATAGCGCACCGCAAATGGTCGCCTAATGGTCGTGGAGTACTTCCTGTGCACAGAAACAAAAAGGATTGGAAGATGATTGCAGTTGAAGTGTGACCTATTCAATCGGCACAAAGAAAATACCTCAATTTAATCTTGGCATCCTCAAAGCTTTCCGAGACAAAGTAAACGGGCTGGTAACTTTGGTCCTGGTACGGCTGCACAGCGGTCTCCTCCGGATTGAACGACTTGTACTCGGGTTCATTAGACAGGGCGTACTAGAAGATAGATTGGAGGGTGTCAAGGCACATAGGACGGAATGGATCGTGACCTTTGGGAAAACTCACCACGAGTTCTCCATAGGATGAGAGAAGTCCGGCACCGTAAGCTTTCACGGTTCCATTCTGTTTGCAGAGTCCAAACTCCACAGTGAACCAGTAGAGCTAGATAAGAAGAGGCGGAGTGCATTTAGTTACTAGCTTTCGCCACTAGGTGCTGCTCAAGTTTCACATTTATACAACTATTCCAGTTGCCACAGCGTCTTTGGAATGTTTCAGTCCCAAGATTTTCATCAAAGTATCCCACTGAGAGCAACATGTCTTACCGTGGATAATTTCTCAATGTCTTCTTGTGATGCTCCAAGTGAGGCTAATCCAATCTCCTGTAAGTGACCACGCATATGAGTCATGTTCCGAGCAAAAGGACCAAAGAACACGATGCGCAACATACCTGGGAAAATTGGGCAAACTCTTTGTCTGCCAGCATGGGGATGTGACCGAGCAGCTCGTGGCAGCAGTCCCTGTGGGGGCAGGTCAAACATCAGAAAAAGGAGCGATCCTTTGGTGTCGGTCGGGGCGAACCCCGTGGCGACTTACGGCTCAGGAGAGTGCATGGGCGCAGACGCGTGGCGGATGTACTGCGTGCACTGAAAGACTCGGAAAGCCAAACTGGCGAGGAAGTCCCTGGCGGACAGCAAGCCGGCAACCGGACGCAACTGGAATCCCGTTTTTTCTGGGGAGGAGTTTTTCATGTTCATCTGATAAAACATCACTCAAAGGAGACAAAAGCTTTGCAACTTATTTTGGGACAGGGCAAGGAAGAACTTTCTGTTTTCTTTTGAGCCGTTTTCTTTGTGCACTACAAACAGAAAAAGGCCTCCACTAAGTTAGAAGTATCTTACAATTAAGAATCAAGGACTGTTAATGATTCAAATCCAACTTCTGATCGTTCTACTCCTCAATAAAAAGGTGTGTCCCAACAGCAAGTACCAATCAGTTGCCCCCCCATTATGAGTAGCCGCGATTATTCACCTTTGAGGAAGGCAGAAATGTCTCTGAGCTGAGGGATGCGCTCCTCGCCGTAGCCGCATTCGCTTTCCAGCTGCTGCAGGCCGTCCAGGAACTGCCGACAGGCCAGATTGGGGTAAATGCTCCGCAGCTTCTTGTATACCTCCCTCCTTTTTGAAAACACATTGTGTTTAGGTCACGTCATCACTTCTCTGCAGGAGCCGCTTTGGACATGTTCTCTCACCATGTGGCTGTTTCTTCTGCTGTGTATTCCACCTCGGGCAGCGGGTCACCCCTACGACAAACCGGACAAAGTGAATTAACAACCGAGTGGCATTGAGGTGAAGCTCTCTTTTTTTTTCCACTCACTGTTTGTATCTGTAGGACAGCTCTGAAATGAAGGCGCGACGTTTCCTGTATTCGGGGTCTGTGTAGCCCTGCAAGACAGGCGCCACACAATTTTTTTTTTTTTATTACAATGTCGTTTCTCTAGCAAAAATGACGCAACGTATCATTGGACGCTCACCGGATGGTCCTTGTCCATGTCCGGATCGAATTTGGTTATCAACAAGTTGCATCTGTCCAGCTCCTTTATCTGTCGTGGGAACCAGGGGACTGCGATGGAGATGAAAAGCAGCAATTAGAGCTTTTTTTTCTTTCCCTCAATGGGGTGCACTCCCTCTTATGCAAAACACACCTTTTTCCTCAGGAATGGACCGAACGTTATCCACCACTCTCTTGAGTGAGTTGACAAAGACGTCGAGGTCGGAGCTGTGAACCTCACACCTGACGAAGTACTCCAAATCCGACGTGCTATTCTTGGACCTTCTGCCCGGCCGGCTCTCGACATGGAGAAGTTTGGCGTCAAATGTCTGGAAAGGTGACAAAAACACATTGTTGAAATAGTATTTAGCAGTCCTTAACCAGTTCACTTATTTGAGATTTTGGTACCTGCCCCGGCCCCGGTTACCTCAAATATTTTGCCTGTCTTAAAGAACTGCGCATTCTTCTCATTGCCGAGGTTGAAGAGCACGTTGAGGGTCACCTGACCCTCCTTTTCCTCAAATACTTGCGCGTCCAGCCCCCGTGAGGTCCCCGGCGGACCTCCGCCTCCAACACTGCGCTCCCGTCGGGCATCCTCGATCAAACTTTGCCTCCGTCCGCCGAAGGGTGCCGCCTGGCCCGCACTGCTCTCCGTCTTCATGGTTTCGAGATGTGCGCCGGTGTGAGTCTGAGGCATTTAAATAGTGTCTCATCTGAGGGCTGAATGCTGATGAGTGGGTACCCATTTTTTTTTTGGGAGGGGGCGCCTTTTGCGTCACCGAGCCTAAAGCAAGTCATTGAGCAGCCACTTGTTACTTAAGAGCCATTCAACCGAAACAGGTCTTCTTCACGGGTTCCATCAATGTTACTAAATAGAAATGATGAGGACAAAAAAAAATGCTTTATTTTTAGCCTCGCTGTGTTGACTATAGGGCAGTGGAAACACTTTAGCCTGCTGTTTGTATAATACTTTGCAGTTTTAACGGGACTACCACATTATTAACATCATCTGTTTATTAGTTTCTTTCAAATATTACACGCACAAAAAGAGGGGGAAAAAACCTTGTCTCTTGTATTATATGTAAAATCAGTTTTAAGTATGTATATTGCATTACTAAGAGAAGAACACAGAGGGTATTGACATCTAGAGGTTACACTTGATTCACGAAACTAAAAGACAAAATATTCTTTACTGTATCCTGCTAATGGTGACATGTTTTAATCCCCAAAAAAACTGATGCGCAAGTATAATAAGCTTCAGGCTGGTCGCTTGCAACGTCACTCCAATTTTTTCAGGGCTTCGCATAATTTCCCCATTTCACCTGAAACCAAGAGAAAAGAAAAGCGTGTTTGTCATTGGCAAATCAGAATCAAGATTTTTATGATACAGGATTAAAATTTACTCTTGATGCTGTTGGCCAAATTGCCGAGCTGTTGGGTGTTGTCCAGCACCTCCACACTTTGGGTGTATGGGTTGTAGCGGACGGAGAAGGGCCGCGGGATGGTGCCGGCGAACTTCCTGTAAAGCCCACACAAGCTCCGTGACTGTCAGTCATACTCAGCTCTCCAAGATCTAGAGATTTCAGGATTAGGGTTCAACGTGTATACCTGACTCGGTCTTTGGCATCCTCAAAGCTTTCAGCGACAAAGTAGACGGGCTGGTACTCTGTGATTGGGTATTTCTGTAGACTTGTCTTCTCGGGGTCAAAGGGAAGCAGTTTGGGCTTGTCGGTCAGACAGTACTGGAAGAGAGCAATGACACATTCAGATCAGCCTTAAGACAAACAGGAAGTGGAGTATGATTACAGCCTCTTGCGTTCCCCGCTCGGACTCATCTGAGCGCACATCCTTTGCTGATGCAACGTGTGAGCTCCATTGATGCTCTTGTGGCCCACGCTGAGCCACTGAACCACTTTTCCCACTCCCCCGCTGTTCAGGCAAAGTCACTGACACATTAAACCCAAATGGACCACTGACCCACTGCCTGAGCCCTGATCCCCCCCGTGCCCCCGCCCACTCTGGTGGCTGTCTGATGAACCAACCTGCAGTTCTCCGAATGATGACAACAAGCCTGCTCCGAATGCTCTCGTCTCGGAGCCCTGCTTGCACAGGCCAAACTCCACGGTGAACCAGTATACCTGAGACAGAAACAAAGACCGGTTAACATTTGTTCGATGGAGAGTTTTTAGTTTGATGCAGAAACCTACCGTCGCAAGTTTCTCAATGTACTCGTCTGGGGCGCCGAGAGAAGCAAGGCCGATCTCCTGTTTGGAAGAATAAAGAAGACAAGCTATTGATACTTGAGGTCACAGGTTTTAAATTCAAAGGCTGGCGGCAATTGAAGACCCCCTGCATTTTTTGTGGCCCTCAAATCAACCAACCAACATTGCAATAAGAAATACTTGACATCCCTGCTGTAGGTTTTTGGTGGAGTTTTAAGATGAAGAGAAAAGGGACTCTGTCCCAGTACTTTGTATACCTGGGAGAACTGGGCAAAACCCGAATCAGCAAAGAGCGGGACATGCCCCAGGAGCTCATGGCAGATATCGCTGGAACAGAAAAAAAAAATCCCTCACTGTGAACTTCTTGTCATCCAACTGAAATCGACCGCCCACACTTACGGCTCAGGTGTGTACGTAGGCTTGGAGCCATGCCGGATGTACTGCGTGGAATGGAAGACGCGAAAGGCGAGGCCGGCGAGGAAGTCCCGGGAAGAGAGCAAGCCGGCAACCGGGCGAAGACGGAAACCAGTACAGGCTGCGACGGGAAGGAGGTGCATTAAAAAAAAAAATTCAGATGACTCAAGTTCAAAGATCTAACAACTCACACTGCAGGAAGCGGGACACATCCTCCAGCTGTGGGATGTTGTCCTGCCTGTAGCCACAGTATTTTTCCAGCAGAGGGAAAACGCGGTTGTGCTCACGGCAGGCGTGAGTTGGGTACAACGTCTTTAGCTCTTTGAAGACGGTGCCCCATGTGCCCTTTTCGTCCTCTGTGTACTCCACCCGTGGGATGGGCTGGCCACTGAGAGGACGAAGACGTGAACTTTAGACCCCCGAACAACCAACTACCAATCAGTAACAAGATATTAGATGTCAGTTAAATTACTGTCTGTAGTTGTAAGCGATGTCAGCAAACTCCTTCCTGCGGCTTCGGTACTCTGGGTCTGTGAAGCCCTGGTGGAAACACAAACAAAAGGATAAACTGTGTTAGATCTCACCAACAACGCCCAAACGAAACCCTGTGGCCTTTGACAGCATTACGCACTCGGCCCCCCAAATGAGAGCATGCAAATGCGCATTCAAATGAAGCCTTTGTAGAGTGGTTTTCAGCTTTATGAGGAATATATTTCGCTTTAATGACGGTGGCAAAAGGGAGCAATTATCTCTAATTATAGGGGCCCCAATTAAAGCAATGACATCAATTTGTGTGTTTCCATGAGAATAGGCAGCCTGTCATCTCTGGCAGGCCTCGTCTTTCATTGGCCGCGTGGGCGTCAGAAGATGCATGTATGCACAAACACACGACGGACAGACTGACGCGCATAACAAATGAGTCCGAACTTTACCGGGTGATCCGCATCCAGCTCCGAGCCGTAACTGAGGATCTGGTTGGCAAAGCGGTCCAAGTCCTGAATGTCGTTGGGGAACCAAGGCACTGGAAAGTAGAAGCTTCGAGTCAATACGGGAATGTCCTGAAAGTAACCGTCATGTATTAACAAATGGATATAGATGATGGTGATGAACATTTTGGCTTTTGGACGTCATGCTGTCTTGGCATGTTGACACTCAGCAGAGCAGAGCACACAGGCCTTCTGCTTGTTCTACCGGATTTATCACTCACAAAGACACTCATGAATTTCTATTTGCGCCATGTGGTCCAAAGGCCTGAGGCTGCACACGGACAATGAGGCTCTAAGGAGCTTCCCTCACAACAGGACCAAAAGTAGCGCCTCGTCCACTTGACCCTGACCGGCAAGCGGCCGCGTCTCTGTAGGGCCTGTCAGTCTCGGCCTGCTGTGACCTCGGTGTGTTCCCTCTGGCCCGAGCTTGGCCGTGGACGGGAGGCACAGATAGAGCCCCTGTTCCCGCCAGGCCTGTTGGTGGTGAGTAGCAAAACTAATGTCATTCTGGAAACAACTAATAAAGGGGTCAGCGCTGGGGTGGCGAGCCACCCGTCTAGTCGGCGACGATGGCTGTCCATTAGAGAGTGGAAGCGCCACAACACAGGCCATAAATAGACCCGTTTGTAAGAAACTGGCCATTCTTATTGGCAGTACCCCTGTTGTTCCTCTAGAGGGCACTGTGACCCACTAGTCTCCGTGCAACCACGTGTCAATCTCATGTGCGGTTGTCAAACTTTTATCCAAATCCTACATTTAATCAAGATGCTTATTCATCTCTTGGCTGCTTCTCTCACCGGTGTCCTTCTGTTTGTTGCGCGACAGCTCGTGCACCTGGCCGCTGATCTGTGTGCGCAGGTCGTCGATGACATCGTCCAGGGCCGATGAGCATTCGGAGTCCACGCTGATGAAGAACTCGTACTGCTCCTTGCTGACGCTCGACGGACGAGATTCGATGTGAGTCAGGTTGATGCCCTTCTCCTGCAAAACGGCACCAGGGTAACAATATTGATGCGACTAAATGTAAGATTCTTTTTGGTTGTTGTTCCAATGCCTTGTTGCACTTCCTTGGTTTGACCACAAGGTAGCGGTGTTGTACCCTAATAACCTCCATCCGGTTCCTCTCGTTGGACTTGAACATATTTTTTATTAATTCACCGGCGTTTAATGAGGGGAAAAGAATAAATACAAAGTGATAGAGATTTGTACTAATTATTTTTTTTCCCTTTTTAAACATTTTGTCTAGATTGTTTAAACTGGAGGGCAAGTCAATTTGGTAACGGGAAGCTTTACAATGTGGTTTTCTAAAATGAAAGCTTCAATTATTGTTAAAAATAAACAATTTTATTCTGGCATCCGTTGTTCCAAATCGGTTAAACATTCCGCAGACACAACAAACCACTTTGTAAAATATTTAGAGCTGTTGGATGGATGTTCACTTGTGGACAAACAACTCTTTCATTCACATTTGTGTATTTTTTTTTTTTAACACTCTCAGTTCCCGATAAATGATTAGCTGAAAATGATTTGTAATTTTGCAAACGTGAGCTCCTGCTTTTTCTTCAAAAACTCTTGACTTAAACTAGCAGTAACTGACAAAAGATGCTTTTGGGTCCAAGCCCGTTTTGTCGTTCTGTTCATGATCGTTGCTGCTTATACGCCTTCCTAATTCTCGTTTGGGTTCAGTATGCGCACACATTGACCTCATTTGCTGAGATTTCTATACAGCCTATAAACATGAAGTCATGGAACGCAAATGCGGATGTTTAGGAGCCGCTGGAAGGCATCTTTGCGTGGCATGCACAACGGATGCGAGAGGGTGTATGTCGTCTTCTCCTTTGCCATAGGCCGACCGTAACGGGAGGGGAGGGCGCGAGTGTCGGGGGGGGGCCTCCCATCACTCTGGCATCTGGTTCCGATTGTCTTTATCACATCTTCCTGCAAGCCAGGCATGCCAGCAAGAATGCGACGGTCGTGAAATGCTCGACAACGTCAAAAAGGACGGATGCTGTCTTGTTTGCAGTTCTGTCAGGTGTTAAACGTTTTTGACTCGAGTTTGGACTTACAAAACTTCGAGAATGTTTCTGAAATTTGGGCAAGTCGTGGTCGTTTGCAGTTCTGACCGCACTCGTTGGACCAACCAGCACTCACAATGATGTGATAATCAAAGGACAATTGTATAGAGTCATTCTAAACAACTGCACATGTTGAGTTGCCGCATTTGAGAATGTATTGAAAAAAAATCCATTCAAAGCCCCAAATATGCAGAAATGGAACATAAATGATCCCATATGAAACGCAACGTATGGGAAAGTCGGAAGATGGCAAACGCATGAGCACTAGAAAATCATCATACTTGATTCCTTGAAACTGATTTTCATCTGAATCTCGAGTTTGAGACTTTTTGAGAAATGGGCCGTGTATAATTTGCGTATGAAACGGCGTCGCAATAATACACAAAGATTTGAGCTGTGATTCGATATCCTTGCTATCCACTTGAAGGCGTTAAAAAACCATGGGACACACTAGTAGAATGACAGTTATGTCAGCTATGTCCATGTACTAGTACACTTTTCCGCATGTAGATGCGTCATGCAGTAGTGGAAGACACTAGTGGAAAAAATAGCTTCATATAAAGCCATTTGACCAGTTATTAGATATCTTTTATAGCCATCTTAAAGTCCAGGTACTAGTGCATTCCTTGTCCTCACTAGTTAGACGACTTGGATGCACTAGTAGAGTGACTCTCGCGCTTTTTAATGAAACCTGACAAGGAAACTATTCTCCTGCACTAGTAACACTCCTAGTCCCAACTAGTAAACATGTGCCACACACTAGTAGCCTCCTGGACCCTCCTAGTAACAACAAAATGCCCACTAAGTTACTTGCAGTAGTCCTACCAAAGTTGTCCTGGTCATTTAGGGCACAATTCAGTGCACTAGTCAAACGACTCTGCCACACTAGTATACGATGTCTGTCTCCTACACTAGAAGCCTCCTGAACCCTATGAATAGCGCCAAAATTCCCACTAGTAGTTTGGCCTCACTCGTTGCCTGTCTAGTCATTGTACAAGTGCAATCAATTGTTTTACTCGTGAGGACCAGGAGTGTACTAGTACACAAATGTCAATGGTCGGGAATAAATGCTCAATCAACTATTCATACAAGTCAGCACATTTGGATTCCACCAATAACCACTTGAAAGCCCACGATGGCATTTTCCACTCGTGGTTCCTTTGCGTTCTTTTGATTTTTTTTATTTTTATCAAGGAAAGCCATCCCCGAAATCCCCAAAAGCCAGGTCAGGGTGTCACATGACAGTCAGCGTGCCGTGTCACATGAGCGCCGTTGGATGGAGGGGGCGTGCAGACAAGGTTGGGGGTCAGTCGGGCTGTTTTATGGAGGAGGCGGGGGGAGGCTCAGGGGGAGGATTGGGAGAATGTGAGCTCATAGGTCCAAAGAGGATTTTGTGTTTTCATTCAACAACTACACCGTACACACACCCCAAAATAACGCAATGAACACAACAAGGGGGTGGAACAAAAAACAAACATATTTAAAAATCTTACCTGTTAACTCCTCTCTTTTATTTTAGCTTTTTTTTCCTCCCAATTGCAAGGGGGCACAACTACGTGCGTAACCATGACGACGATGATTAAATAATGGAAGTGCTGCCAATCCAAGGTTGATTTGAGCAACAAGTCACGTACGCAGGCTGTGCAAATCAATAAATAAAACACGGACGCTGGCTTCGTCACGTCGGCAAAGTTGACTTTCTAAACACAGGTTATGCGATTTGAATACAGCATTTTACGCTTGAGCTACTTCAGTTACTCCGTTGTTAAGTAGTACTAGTTATTTTACAATGAAACATTGCAATAACAAAAAATGTCAGGCGTGTCAAAATTAAAAATAAAAATCAATAAAAAATAGCTAATAGTTCATTTAGAATATTTTAAGGTTTTTGCACGTGTTGAATTTAGTGATTCCTCAGTTTGAAGCTTGATCTTCAATTCATCAAGCAGCACAAACTTTCTTCGGGTCAGTAAATACTCTTCCGTATCGCATCGTCATCTCACTGGTCGTACGCGCCGTCGCGGGATGACAAGTTGAAGCAGCAACTTTTTTTGGAGTCACCTTCAGCCGCGCCGCGTCGCTCAGTGGATCAATGCGGCCTGCGAACATGCGAGATAAGCTCCGTTTGTTTAGTCACGGGGCCACTTGGGAAAGGTCGCCGGCGCAAAAACAAGGCAGGATCAACATTTTGACGCCGAATGATCAGAACTTTTCTTTTTGAAGTTGCGCCGCCACGTCGGGACCGTTTGGCATTTTGGTCTTGAATGCCGTCGACGAATCACATGAAAGCGGCCATCAAGTCAGCTGCCGCATTCTTTGAGGTCACGCTCATAGTGACAATTAGGAAGGAGTTTACCTCCAAAGGCACTCTTTCTTTATTTAAAAAAAAAAAAATTATATTCAGTCAATTTTAATGGCAATGATGATTACATTTGCGACCAGTAAATTTTCGTTGCTCTCCAAACTTTGCTTTTTTAAAATTTATTTATTTATTTTTTTTTACGTGATACGTGAGAATTTACCTCAAAGAGTCTTAGCGCTCGGGCCAAAGCGCCCACCTCCTCCTTCAGCGAGAAGATGCAGGAGACCACCTCGTTCTTCTTGCTGGTCTCCTCCTCCAGGTACATGGAGCCGCGCCGCCTCTGACAAGCAAAGCAACAACAATGTCTTTTTTTTTTTTACTACCCCACGGCGGCGTCTCCATCAACGTGAGCCTTGACGCGCATGCACGTTTTTTTTTTTTTTTTGTGATTAAAAGCACGAGTTCATTGTCAGATTTCATCAGCTGTTTTCCCACAAAGGCTCCGTGGACATTCCGGCTATTGTCCCCAGAATATTCCGGGCCGGATGCCCTCGTTCACGGCCATTAAAGTTCAGAATAATAACAACAGTGTTTGGAAAAATGATAACAAATTACGATAAGCCGTAGTGACGGTTTCATTGCACACATTATTTGTATTCCACAACAAAACATAAAGTGAAATGGATCAATTTTGTTGCTCCTTTACAGAAATTGAACAAAATGCTTCACATCTGTGTTGCGTGGAATCCGCCCATCGGGATCCTTGGACAACATTCCACCATCCTAATTGAGGAACGTGACTCCACAATTGAGGAATCGTGATCGGCGGGCTCCATGCAACGCAGGTGTGAAACAATTTTTTTTTCCTGTAACAGAATACACTTTGATTCCCGCAATTGTGCGCTGTTGTCCTGGTTGGCGGATTCCGTGCAACACAGGTGTTAGTTTTTGAAGCTACTCGAGTGATCTACTTTGAGCTTGACTGAAAAATGCAATATTTTGACGTAAACCTTTTTTTTTTTTTTTCAGACCTACCCCTTTTTCCTGCTCGTCGGGTTTGGCATCCTGACTGTAGTTCCCGTTGACCCTCTTGTAAACGGCGTCCATCTTCTCTGACGTGCAGGTGAGCCGCGTGTGTGTTTGTATGCGTGCTGCCTTTGCCTTTTCTGGATTTTGTTACGCGGGGCCGCCACTTATGACACAGCGAGTCACGTGACTCCACACACACACACACACATCTGCACATGCACGCGCGTGTGTGCGCACAGTGTGTTGGCATGTGATGGGCCGCTGCTTGTGAAATAGACCTGCAGTGGGCCCATGTGGCCCGCCTGGTCGCGCTTGTGGTGGCGGTGTGTTCTCGTGTTTGTCGGGCTCCAAATTCTTGAGGGGGCATAAAAAATGTATTCAGACTTCAAAGTTGAGTGTTGATTTAGGCCACTCGGACCCAACAAGCATTTACATAATTTGGAGTCTTTTGCTATTTGTTGCATTTATTTTCTGTTTTCTTTTTTTTTTCCCCTCCAGATAAATTTGTGACAACTTGTGCTTTAGATCCATGTACTAGTACATGAATTGAAATGAACTGTAAATATCACATTTTAAAAATATATTTATATGCATTTAATGTCACAATAATTATAAATATAATCAAAATCATTCAATCAATTTCTATTACCATTAATTATAATTAATTATCCATTTCTTTCAAGGTAAAAACAACGAAATAATTTTTTTTATGTAAAAGGATGGAATTTTTTAAATGCATAATAGGCTATATTGTAATTAACAATTTATATTTTATTCTGTAATTGCTAATTACTCAATGAGATTAATTATATAAAAGTCGGATTCATTTTATTTATTTATTTTTTAAATGATCAATGAGGCCCATGTAGGTGAAGTCCCCTTGTGCACTTGGATTACGTTTGCGTCAGTTACGCTCTCATTCTCTTTCTGCCCTTTGGCGACAAGGCATCTCGGGTCACAGTCTATTTTGGCTTCATGATTATCGTAATTTACTCGGCGAAATGCCTGCAAAATTTTATCTTCACGGATTGTTAATAACGGAGGGAGACAATGCGGCCCATTTTGCTCAGGAAATTGATCAGAATCGATTTCATGCTCAATGGATCATCAGATTTGCGCAGGGATCGCAGGGAAGGCGGAATAAAGGTCGATTCTGTGTCTCTCCGACCTAGAGCAGTCACAAGTTAGTTGTAGTTGGCAATCCCTGGTCGTGGCCTTGCTGCCCTTTAATCGTTTCGTTGACTGATACTTCCAGTTGAGCCCTGCTGAGTTGTCAAGGGACGCCACAAGAGGGCAGTAGAGGACAAAGCATGAGGTGCACAGGTGCCTTTTTAAATATATCATAGTACATACATATTTTTGTGTGTGGGGGTGTGTGTGTGTGGCCCACTAGGGACACATGGCAAAATTTTGACGATGGCAGTGAGGCAATAAGCACACACTGAAATACTTTGCTTTGTGATAAAACAATTTGTTGTTTTTTTTTCCCCTGTCAGCCATGACCCAAAAGATGGATTTCCTTATCGTTTTTTTAACCAAATGTACATTCTCGCAAGAAATACAGAAACATTAGTAAAGCACAGCATAAATCAGGTGTTGCCAACCATTTTTCAAACGCAAAGCTCCTTTTTCAACCAATTTTATTTATTTATTCATAGAATGTTTTCATTATCATATTTCCACCTATGCAAGTGTGATTTAAAAAAAGAATGGATATTTTATTTATTTAGTTGCAATTTTTTTAAAACCAGAAAACATACTACATGCGTGATATTCTGAGGTCCGAGTTTTGCCAGTTTCCTGGCATTTGTTTGTTGGGTGGCCGAGCGTAGCGTCACGTTATTGTCTTCTAATTGTGTTTTCAAACATTCCCAAGATTTAATGGACTGCTCCCGTGAATGTCGTCGGCGTGTTCTCTCCTGGCGGGGGGCACCCAACCGATCATTGTTGCGGGAGAATGAAAGGAAGAAAGGAGAAAAGAGTGAAACTTTGAGGCGCTCGGCCACATGCGCCATTCTCACTCGGCATAATGGACCCTTTTTTTTTTTCCCCCTTCTTTTTTTTTTTCCACAGCTCTTAACTGCTGCCACTGTCACACGCTGGGAACGGGCAGCAGTCCTTCCGCATGCTGCCAGACACGCTCAATCCCTCGCATAATTGACTTTTTACTCCCTCGCATGTGGCCCTGACAGGAAGTCTCCCAGGATCAGCATCCTCTCTCCTCCCGAATCTGGAATTAGAGCCACAAGTGTAAACAGGACGTGCTGCCTGCAGATGCGCACTTGTCTTCTTGGCTAATCTTGTTAGCATCCCAAACAACAGCAAGATACAGATAAGATTGAATTGATGACGTTGGATAAAGACCACTAGCAGCCACCCCCCTTGTGAGGGGGTCACTGCCCCTCGCCGCCTCCCCGATCGCGGACAAAAGGTGTTAACCCCTCGCAGGCGAGCTGCTCACTTTCACCTGTCACTCAACACTTCCTCCCTCGCACGCCGTCTGCGGACGATGGCTCAGGTGTGCGATGGACCGTGGCCTGGACCCTAAAGGGGGGCTCAGGCAAATACTGATGAGGAACAGTGAGGCCCAATTGTATTTTGGGGCTTTTCTATTTTCTGATCATTTCAATTATTTGAAGTATTTTAAGACAGCGTTCCTGTTTTGGTAATCCCATCATTTTACACTTCAGGTTCTGTTGGCTGTTATTTACTCTTGGCTGCCCCTTGTGGTCAAGGGGCCGTAAGCGGGTAGTTTTTATGGATTACCCTCGAAAAAAAATGGAAACAATTTAAGAAAAAAAAAAAAGTCTGAAATGCTCTGCCATTGTGTACATGGCTTCATACACGCATGCACAGATGGCGCCTCACTCGTCGGACAGGTCTCCAGTCCTCAGGTGTGTGTTTGCTCAGCTTTTCAAGACCAGATCGCTTCCGCTTCCTGTTATTCAACAGACGTCATCATCATCATAACAAGAACCTGATGACTGAGTGCCACTCAGACTTGAGCGTGTCTGTTCCCTGAGTTCCATGATTGGCCACTAGAGGACGCCAGCGGTCCACTGCTGCTCTCCCTCTTCCCCCCCAACCCCCTGCTAATCCACAGCAGCCCCTGTTGCCGTGGCGACGCTCAACCGAGCAGGTGATGCATTGACAGCGAGCAGATGGTTCTCCGCCGAGGTGAGCGCCACGGCCGGCCCACAATGCGTCCATATTCATCATAAAGTCCGCCCCGAGCCTTCGTCAAAGTATCAACACTCCACTTGATATTTACTCACTGCGCGCTTTGTGCCAGAGCTCATTCAAAGGCCCCAAAAGTACTTTTTGTGCGGCTGTAAAGAGCGTGACAGGTTATTTAAAGGGGCCGCTGATGAATAGAAAGTGTTGCATTCAGGGGCCTACTGTACATTGCGGCATTTAGGAGAGCAGATAAAGTCAAGATCAACAATCGGCTCTCTTGCAGGTGTTTTTGGCCTCTCGCTAGAAAAAAAGAAGACGCCACTTTTAGCCCCTCCTCTATGTACAGTCTCTTTCTTCCGACTAACTCCGGAATAATCCGGCAACAATGTGGCCAGGCGCTGTGCAGTGGTTCACTTTTTTTTCTTTTTTTTTTGGGGGGGGGGGGTGAAGTGCTGGTATTATGGAGATCAGCAAAAGTGCCGCGGGATATTTTGGAAGGGGCCGTAACGAGAAGTTCAGATTCTGATGTTTTGATTATCTGACATTGCAGCTTTATAATGTTGCATAATATCGGGCTCTGAAGTGGTTTCAATCTTTCAGTAAATTACATGACGTGTAAAAAAATTTAAAAAATGAGTGCTTAACAATAGACCATAGCGCAAGGAAACACTAAACATGAAGTGGGACCGCACAATTATGGCCCAAATTAAAATTATGATCATTTGGAGCAATGCCGCAATCACGATTATCGATTGTTCGGTCACACCTGTATTTTTCTTGAATTACTTTTGAAGAATTTGTAGAAACTTTAAAGTAAAAAATGTGACTCGCTCCCCTCAGTCCACCGAGTTACTTTTAAACGAAGCCCTAACCACACCTTCGCCCCCTGGTGGCTGGCTGACTGCTGCTTGATTGCCAATTTGAATATCACAATTAAAATTCGATTAATTGTGACTGCGGCTGCATTTTAACGCATGTAAAATCCTACGCCTACAGGCCGAATGTCCTTTAACCATCCACACCTTGAACATACAACAGAGGTGGTGAAAGGGGGGCTGATTGGTGGTGTGGTCTTTGGTGAGGGAGGGGCCAGGCTGTATTCACGGCCGACTATGATAAAGACGCACAGTGAGGAGCCATTCAAAAGCCCCGCAGCCATAATGGAGTCACTAATAGGTGGCCATTCAGCAGGGAAAGTGTTTTCTGGAGGGGGACAGAAAAGTTTTTCAGGGGGAGGGGGAGGAGCAACAATCACTTTGTCTGCTGTGTGTATGAAATTTATGCAGCCCACCGCCCCCCATTCCCCAGCCTTGTCTCTCTCTTTTTTTGCTGTCTTTTTTTTTTTTAAGTACTGAAAAGGCGACACGCATAGTTTGGAGTCGTCCTTTCATCCTTACTTGAAAATAAATTGAATAGTCTCTTTTGGAGTGAGATGAGTACATCCCCCTACACGCCTCGCAGCAACCCCCCCCCCTGCCCCCACCTACCTCCATCCCATCACCAAAACAAATGGGGACTACCCCCATCGCTTCCTCTTTTCTCTTTCACCTCCTGCAGTTGGAATGGCCCAATACTTTTGTCCACAAAGCGTATCTCCAACTCATACTTTTACCCGCAGGAGAAACAAAAAGAAACAAAATAAACAAAAAAAAAAAGGGTGGTTGCCATGGTTGCGGTGAAAATGACTTAGTTGCATTGTTGGCAAAGTTATATTGAAGAGAAGAACGCGACAGCAAAGTCTAGCAGATGCTGCTGAACTCGTTGCAAAAAGTTGCACAAATTCATTTGAATGGGAATGATTTTTATTTCAGTAACATTCTATTGAATTATGAGTATTATTTTGCAAATAATCAACTCTACTGTATATACTTGATTTTGTTATTTATGTTTTAATGTTAAAAAAATTAAATATCCATCATGATTAAAATATTTGTCCTAGTTTATTATATTTGTTATTTTGCAGGAAAAAAAGGAAAAACAAAAATCACATTTCCAGTTGTTTTTGTAATTTAAAAAAGTATTTATCTGATAATAAAATGAAAGTATCACTTTTAGTTTATTTTTTAGCAGGTCACTGAAAAAAAATCTGTCCCAACTAAAGCTGTCGTTCTTTAATGTTATTTTCATATATACAATTTTTGTTAGTGTATATTCCAAAAGCCTTCAATTCAATTCTGCAAAGTTTACTTCGCAGATAGTTTTTTGCTTTCATTTTTATCATTAAGCAGGTTTCTGTGATGATCAGTGACGCATCAAAACGTTGACTTTAAAAAAAACAAACAAAAGAAAACAAACTTGGAGTCGTCTCTAGAAAAAGGCAGCACTCATTGTCCCTGGCCCTGATAGCTGTCACGACTTGTAGCAACTATATTCACCGTGCGCCCCCTCCTCCCATGCAGGCGCCCCCTTCCGGGGTCCCGTGGCACCAGCCGGGGGGTCCAGACCTCTTGGACGAGGTGACTAATCTTAAAAAGCTGGAACCATATTGAGAGCGGCCCAAATAAATGGCGGCGGCATGTCAAAGGGTTTAGCTGACAGATTGATGAGATGAGGAAATAACGGAGCATCCTGGGGGGGCCGCGTAGGGGGGGAGCTCGGCTCTCGCCCGCAGGAGCCAGCGCAGGTCAGCGCTTTGTGATTGTGTGAGCGCCAAAGGGCAGCGCACGGTGTGAGGCGGCTTGAAAGTCCTCGTAATGCTACCGTCAGACCTTTTTTTTTTTTTTTTTTTTTTGTGCGATGAGATGATGTGTTTATTTTGGAAAAGAATAGCAATCTTTGCGCTTTGATGAGACATAAAAACTAAATCCACAAAATACAGAAGAGCGTATTTCTGATAGATTATTGGAGAACATTGATTTTTGGATTTTATTTCATTTCATAGTTTTTTTTTAAGGTAATTAAACAGCCATTTATTTATTCATTCATCTAAATTGTCTTTTTAATTTGCATTTTTGTTTATTTTGCAGTTATTTAAACACAAAACATCCCCTTGAAAAGGCAAGTTCACATTTTTCATAATCCGTTTTTGGATATATTTTTAAAAAACAATTATTTTATTGAAGGTACCGGTAGGTGTATTTTTGAAAGCACTTTGTTCTAGACAAAAGTGTCTTTTTTTATTCGTATGCCCCATTCCTGTTAAACAGGATTGCAGGCCTACAATATCTTGGTCGATGACATTCTGACAAAAAAAAAGCCCGCATTTTTTTTGGAGCGTCTTAGCAACAGTCACTGTGGCTCCTGGATTACCCAAAATGCATTGCAGCGCCCCCACCGAGTACTTGTTCCCTGAGCGCTCTCACTTCTTTATGGCAAGTTAAATAAAACATTTTTTTTTTTTTTTTTTTTTGCCAGTGTTTACAAATGTCCGGCAGAGGTGAGAGAGAGCGCTTTAGTCGCGTGTGTGTGTGTGTGTTTGTGTAGGCAGAAAGAGGAAGGGCTCCAGTGGGGGTGTTTGTTGTGGTTGCCACGGCAACGGGCCCCTCACTGGTCCACAGGCACAGTTAATATGACACCAATGTGCCATTTAACTGGATTTTGCTGCTTTGCACGTCGCCAAATGAAGAAGCTCCACTTTGAGATGCACTCTACATAATAAGCTTTGCGTGCACGCACACACACACACACACGCATACACACACAATCGCTGCTGAGCTTCTGATTTGTGTGCTCGATAGGCTGTCGTGTTTGCACACAGCTCGCCACTATATGACCTTAATGTAATTAAGCGCAGGGACATTTGTGCTTTTGTAGGGCAGACACAACCTGACCCCCGCTTTGTCTCGTCACCTCTCACCTCTGGCACGGAAAAGCCTCGTTATATTCACCTCATTATATTCTTGCAAACAAGCTGGCCGTTGTCCACGACGAAGAAAAAGTTTTGTGTGCGGGATTATGTCAGAAATTCTGGAGCTGGTTGTCAATAAAATGTGACAAATGGATAAATATCATCAAGTCAAGTCGTGTTTTGATACATCACACGATGATACGTTTTCTGGGCATGGGTTGGGCAAGTTGTAATTTCTTGTAAACTGCGCCTTATTAAAAAAAAAATTGAAGCGCCACACCCCCTTCAGCAAAAGCATGTGCATGTACGCAGGAATCAGTGGTAATAATTAACATGTGTGAGCTATTTGAGGTGGCTTGACCTCCCGCCGAGAAGCATTTGAAGCGCTTTGTCTGTGACGCTGTCAAGCAGTTTGCAGGTGTAAATGGGTGCTTAGTTGGGGAGAACATGTCTTCGGTGGCTTCCAGAAACACGGACTTGAGGCGTCCTCGGAGGCTTTTATCCAGGCCCAGGCGTCCCGTCGGCAGCTGGCAGCCCGAGGCGCTCGGGGTGAGTCGGCAACCCAAACTTTTTTGACAATTTTTGTGGAGATTTGTCAGTAATTTAGGACTTGGTGGTTTTTGATGTTTCAGCTTGGTGTTCCTTTTAGGATGATAAAGTTCTGTTTTTTCATTAACTTAGCATCATTGGTTCATACAAGAGGAAAGCCAAAAGGCAACTCACTTGCCGACGCCCATGTCACTCACCTGACCAGGCCCGACCATTTAAAGCCACACACATTCATAGTCAGAGAGGTTATAGGGTGGAGCGTGCAGTGTGGCGACCTCCGGTGGATGACAATAATACATGCACCTCGTATGCATATTTTGTATCAATGCAGTTTTTAATTTAATAATTGCTAGCGTAACCTTGCCTCAGCATTTTTAGATTTCAAACAACCTGTCAAGTCAGCTCGCGTCAATAGGGTAGCAAAAGTCCGAAACCCAAAGACCGGCACCGCAACACCAACACGGTTTGGATTAAAGGTAAAAACGTGTTCAACAAGCAAGCAGCATCCGTTCGCCTCCATTCAACTTTTGCTGATCTTTTCAGCGTCATCTCGCTGAATGCAACCTCATGCCGGGCGCCGAGCCCATCGCTCAGATTGCAGCGAGCCGGCTCTGCACCTCTGCGACACTAATGAATGTTAAGTAGGTTATCTACTGGTGCGCCACCGGCCCGATTCTTTGTCAGCTCGGCTTTTGTGGCGACGTCCCCCCTCGGAGACCCCCCGAAAATGACGCCTGCGCCAATAGTCGGCGTATTGATCCCCGGCTGGCAGATTTTGAAACCTAAAAGGAGCTCTGTAGCGCCAGCAGGAGGCCTTAGTGACTCCCGCAGCTCATTTCAGGGTCACGGAGTCCTTGCAGCCGCCTGACCTGGACCCGGACCCCGACCGGCACGCAGCGCATCACCCGGTGCCTGAATGTTTTTTGCCGAGGATTGGTCGGATGCTCATGTTTGCGCTTGATTGTGGCTGACCTCTCGCATGCTGAGGTGGTCGGCCTGCTTCTTTTGTGTGATGGAGGTCCTTTTTTTTCTTTTTTGTTGTTCTGAGGTCCAGCAACTGTGATGTTGTCTTCACACTACAGGCAAACGTGGCGCAATTTTGCAACTGTGACATATGAAGGGCACCCGGAAATGAATTGAAGCCTTTTTGGAAAATGGTGCTGACATAACAAAATGAGGAAAAAGTGATGCGCTGCGAGAGCATCTGTGGAGTTTTGCAATGCTTTTATTTTCGAGACTTGTATGCGTGCGTCTGAACTCCCCTCCCAGGGGAAAAAGCGCCGACTGCTGGCTGCTAATCAAACCGTGATGAAATGCCTATTAATAGACCCCAGTGGCAGGTAATCAGGCAAATTAATAAAACATCCCCAAGTGGAGAGCGAGGCTCCCCGGAGGAGGCCGAGCAGATGGCGACGGGAGTCAAAGCGCAGCCGGCGCTTTGGTGATGAGCTCCAAATTGGTAATTCGATCAGGCCTCCTGCTTCACGTGGGTCACGTGGACAGGAAGTACCTGGAATTGGACGCCGGCTGGAAAATCCCATCTGCCGTGAAGCGTCACGAATTCAGTGGCCAGTGAAATCGATTTTTAATATTTCCATACATTTATTTTTACATGCATTCTCTAATAATTCACGCTTTTAGCTGTCCACAGATCCTGTTTAGATATTTGTTTTAATCTAGGATAGTGCATTTTTTAAATTTCATGTATTTTTGAGCATATTTAGTTGCAGGTAATCTCAACACTGCCCCCTGTCTTCCTCTCATGGTACTACCCTGTTGCCATTTTCCCCCTTGCCTCCCCAACTCTGCTTTGAGGTGACAACACATAAAATATCCCTGTAGCGGAGAGCGAGCCGGACGAGGCAGCGTGCCGAGGCCTCGCCGCGCGCCCGCCATGATGGATGACTCGACACGAGGGGTTATAGCGGCGGCACCCCCCCGGCCGGCCGGGTCGCTGTCCCGCCCGGTTCAAAAGCTGGAGGAGCAGATGGAGTCAAAACGCGTCTGTTGTGTGGGCGAGCAGACTCCATCAAGTGGTGGCGTTAATCAAGACAAAGGGCTTATTAATGTACTCCACGTAGTTTGAGGAGAGGCTGGGAGGGCGTCCTTCATCACTGCACTTGTTTTCTGTTGCGACTCTTAACAAAATCATCAACATCAACGTGTCTGTTTTTCTGTTTGTTACAGAGACCGGTCTTTGTGTCTTTTGTCCGCAAGGCCGTCTTATGGGAAAGGCCCGTCGTCTCCTGCCGCACTGTGAGTCATCACGCGTGCATTTACACTAATAGTGTGGCGCCTTGAGATAAGAGTTACTCCGCTTTAGCTTTTCAAGATAAGAGCCGTTATTCAGCAGAATCTTTTTTGACTGGTGAACAAAAACTTTGAATCATAACAAGCAGCACTTTGGCAGCTTGTGATCAAGTGCCGAAAAAACTCGTCTAATGCCACTCCCAGTTGAAGTTTAGTATCTAGTAGGCCTGATCGGAAGGAAAAAAAAAAAAGCTGAATAAGTCACAAAAATAGGATCAAATTTTTGTCCCAAAACTTTACGGCATCAACACAGTTTACATGAATCTTCATTATATTATATTCATACTACTCATCCGTTTTATAGACTGTTAGCACCTTCTATTGGTGGAAAGTCGATACTGCGGTCAAGCGACAAGCTTGTCCCAGTCCGGGATTGTAACGCTTGGCACCATTTGGATTGGACATTTCTGTTCATTTTATGCACCAAAATTAATAAAATGTTATTCATAAAAATGTCCAACTCTTTATGAGCGAACACCTCTCCTTTGCATAGATAAGCCTTGCACCTCACAGGCCTATCAAGATAATGATAAGACTGTTCTGATTGCACTCTTAAAATGTGCAGTTATACCATGAGAGTCAGTAAATTTCTAATGGGATGGACAAATATGGAGAATATTTTGAAGTCCACAAAAAGTTGCGCGATAAATAATAGATTAAAGCCGCAAGCTAAACCATTGGCTAAGTGGGTGCGACCGTATGATCAGCGCATCAAGCTAGCACACCCACTTGTCGCTCTTTTGTTGCGTGCGAGCGCTCTTTAGGGTTGCCGTGGCGACCGCAGGCTTCCTGTCTCGGCCTCCGGCTAAACAAACAAGTAAATGGCCCGCGCTGGCCTCATTTGCATACGAGAGCGTCTTTGCCACTCGTGCCCGCTGCTGTGGAATAAATTGGCCAGCCTGCCGCTTTTGTCACCCGGGGCCACGCGTCAGAATGCACAGGTGCCCAAACAAGCCCACAAGATGGCGGCAAAAATGGCACTCGGCCATCTTGTGGGCACGAAGCTGGAAACGGAACTGTCAGAGCAGTTAGATTGATTCAAATGGCGTAAGTTAAAGTTCCAGGAACTGTTAGTTGTAATTTAAACAATAACGAGAGTCCCTCCAAAAGTGCAAAAACACAAGAATGTCAAGTTCAGAAAATATATTTTTAAAATTCATAATTACATGCATGCAATGCATAAAATTACAAATATATGTAATATAAAAATGCCCAGTAAAAATAACTTACAGAGCTGAAGGGGGATGATTTTCTAATTTTGTGTATAAAAATGAATACATAAAATAAAATTTAAGGAAAAATCGATTAAATTCCACTAAAATAATTAAGAAAATTTCTTATTTCACCTCCTGTAATTTTTTTATTTTTATTTTGGACCAAATTCTGATCCCAATTGATGTAATTGCATGAATCAAAATACATAAATTAAATTAAAATGCCTCCAAATTTAATTTCACAAATATATTTTAGATTTAAAAAAAATATAGAATAAATCCTACAAATAAATATCAAAATATCTTCAAAATAAATGTGAAAAATGCGACGGACAATTTCACCGCCTGTCAAAATTATTTTTTCTAATTACTTTAAATGAATGTGATCTTTGCACTGATGAACGCAATACGAATAAAAATAATGTTAAAATAAATACAACTATCTGGAAAAAATGTTTTTTGCTGTTTCAGTCTCTAAAAGAGTATTTCACTGAGAATTTGACTGTTTTGTTATTTTGTGTTTGGGCATGGTGGGGGTCTGGCGAGGCTCTTCGGTAAAGCGAGCTCATTGTCTCATGGCAGAAAGTCCACAAAGTTTCTGCTGCTTGGGAGGCTAAGCCGCATGTGAGCCTGGCTTCTGACACCGGCCCATAATCACATTTGCGTCCTCGCAACAATGCGGCCCACTGTCGCCCCCTCGCCATCCGCCCTTCCTCGCCCCGCTGCCCCTAACCTTCATCCAGCCTCGCAGACCCCCCGAACCCTGCAGCAAAGCTAATTACACCCCGCAGAAACACAAATCTCCCTGATGTAGAAAGTCACTTTTTGGGGCTTTAACCTTGTTAGACCCGAAATCTGCTTTCTTGCCAAGACGCGCGTGTGTGCGTGGACATAGACACGCTTGTGTCCTTGCCGGCTAATGAAGTGCGTCTGCATCAGCTCACGGTCGCTGGCGTTGGAGGTGCCTCAGCGTCCATCTGCGGGCCAAACGACGCCGACCCGCTTCCTGCGTGGGCTCGTCCAGTGTGACGGCGGTGGCACAAGATGGCCTCTAACGACATTAGGCTGAGGCGGCGTGTGGGTTGCCTGACGCCAGCAGGTCGCCACGTTTCCTGGGCGAGGGCATTGCCGTCTATGCTTTGATCACGCTTTTTCAATGCTGCGTCCTCAAAACACTAAAATACAGAAAAATAATTGAAATAATTAAAAAAATAGATATATTTCAAAATCCTCAGTTTGATGGCGTGCACGGAAGCATGAAAGCAGCTTCGGGTTGGCGTGCGGCATGTGTACGCCCTCCCATCTTTTGAGGGTCCTGAGTGGCAGGTAATGAGGGGAGGGGGGGGGGGTCTGGGTCTTGTTCTTGTGCCTCATTCGTGTGCATCACAAGAATGCAAATCTTTAAAGCTGCACATCTGAGAGTTTGAGATTTCCAAGCTGATCCTCTCAGTGTGAGGCTCAGACACTGAAACACCCCCAACCACCACCACCACCAGGACCACCCCCCGCCCCCGCTCTTCTCCATCCATCCCTCCGTCACTCTGGCCCGTGTCTGCTCAAATTCTGCGTTAAAAGGGTGAGGCGCTTGCCTAAATCCAAGACAAACACGAGGACATTTATTCTTATTTGCTCTGGAAAGGTCACTGTGGCTGCTTGTTCACCTTTTCGGGGGCCGTCTTGTTTACTGAGGAGCGTAACAAAACGCTGTAGTGGGTGGGATGGCCACACGAGGGAGACAGAGATGCCTAGTTGCTATTTAAACTTGTTTTATTTGTGACTAAAAAAAATACTGAAATGCTCCTAGCGTATTATATGAAGTAAAATAAGCGATAATTAAATTAATTATCCTACTCGTACTAAAATAAATGTAAAAAAAAAAGCAGACAACACAAAATTTTACATAAAAGGAACAAAGAGAGGAATAAATGTTTTATTTTCTGCATGAAAATATTTCCATTTCCCATTAGAATGTGTCATATGAGTAATTGTCCTCTTTCTCTTTCCCTCCAGGTCCGCCTAAGTCCCCAGCGTCCGTCTGCACTTTGTCCTCGCTTCGTTTCTCACATGAAGTCCGACTGCCAAGGCCTCAGACTTCCGTATTTTTTGAGCTCCAAGCCCCGACCGCAACCTCCATCTGCGGGCAGGCGGCCGGTCGTTCGTCCCTGCCGAGCACCGCCGGGTGAGGCTGACTTAACCGCCGCATCAAGTGGATTTGGGTCACTTGCTGATGAAACGCTGCCGTTTGTCTCTTTGACTCTCCCTCAGTGCAAACAGCGCCGCCCTTTTGGTGGGCAGAATATTCAGAGGCGACAGGGAGTTTGGCGGCTCCTTTTTGATGTGAAGGCATGTCGTCTAGCCCTCACCTCCGTGTACTGGGAAATGGGAGCGCGAAGGGTGGGGGGCGCGTAGCTCAGCACGAGCAGCCTAAAAAGTCATTATTCCGCCATATGGCGCCGGGCCCGCTCACAATTGCCCCGAAGGAAGCCGGCGCGGCTCGTATGCCCCGACATGTCATTCACACGCGCGCGCTCGGACCTAACAGATGGGAATGGCGGCGCATTGTAAGGGGCAACAGTGCAGCAATGTGGTCTCTTTATCCCCTGCGCTGACTCCTCTTGGCGGAGGAAACAAGAGGAGATTGTCCAACGCCACCCCCCACCCTCCATCTCGCACACACACGTCTAATCAGCGGCCCGCCAAGAAAAGAGAACGCGGTGAAAAGAATTGGGGGTGTGCAAAAGGGGAAAGGAGAGAAAGGCCAAAGGGAACCGGGGTGGAGCCGCATGACGGCTTGAAAAGGAACGATGAAGACTTTTGCCAGAAACAAGAATTCAAATGGTGTCCCTCGGTCTTAATTGTTGCGCATCAGTAGTGACATGCTCGAAGGAATTATCGACAGTACAACACAGCAGCCCAAAACAATCAGGCTTGGGCTTGAAAACAAATAAAAAATGTCAGGAAAAGCCTCCTCGAACCGCTGAACTTTATTTGTTTATGTTTTTCTTCAGCATTAACTTAAATCAAGGTGGAAGGAGTTATGAGCAGTTCAAAATAGCAGATAGTGGAAGAAACTCCCCAAAAATGTCAGGAAAAGCCAACTAAAACATCTGAACCTTATTTGGCTTCTTACGAAGGTGTACACACTCATGCTTGTCAGCCTTAGCGTGTTTTTTTTGTTTTTTCCCCAGCTGTTAGCTGATCCGCATCCAGCGTGATGGCGGCGCTGCTCGTATTCGCTATTGTCAAGTTGGGAATGGCGACAGCTGCTCCCGGCCTGGCGCAGCGTTTTTTCTTTTCCCGCCTTTTGTTCGCTCGCCCAGCAGGGGAACGAGTGTTCTCACTCTGAGGGCACTGGGAATGAGAATGTCAGCCGCAGATGAGCTGGCCGCCGCAAAAAACAAAAAGCTTTTCTTCGTATTTTGTGGTGTTTTGTCTTTGAAGGAGCTGACGGAAGCGCGCGTGAAGTCGTCCGCTATGCCGTTGCAAGTCTACCTCCCGTTCCACCGTCATCCGCCGTCCAGAGTCCGCATCCCGTCCACTTGGTTCGCGGAGGGACGCATGGCAAAGCATCCCATATACCCGGCGGTCTTGTTCCCAACGGTGGGAAAGTTGGACGTCATCCAGTGGGTGCACCCGAAGCGGGAGAACCTCACCGGGAATTCCGCCTCAGTCCGACTGAGTCGAAGCATTCCGAAGCCTCCTCCATGTCGGACTTCAGTCGTCCGTCCTCCAGTCTGTTCAGCCGGAGCACCGACCTGGCCAGCGGCCGGAGCAGCGTCTCATCTGGTTAGCTTTAGCTTTAGCTTTAGCCTCCTTCAGCACATCTGCGAAGAATGCTTCTCGTGGCTGGTTTGCTGAGTTGTAAAGATTATTGAACGTTCAACGCCCAACTTTAAATGCTCATCATCAGGGTAAAAAAAAATTCGTCCCTTTTCTCATATTATTTCCAAAAAATGAAATTCTGCCCTTAGGGAGGCAATGTTGAATCTGTCAATATTAGTCAAAGTATCAGTCATCAAAATCAGACGATTCTCAAAGTGCACTAGTGCTCCCTCTAGTGGTACGCCAAAGAATCACTGAAATGTTTTTATTGACATTCTATTAGCATTCTGATTTTTAGCTTCAGTATTCTTATTTATCATTATAAATGCAAAATATTTTAAGGGAAGCAACTTACTCAATACAATAAGTCATGAATTCAAAATCTCTGCTGGTAGCTTTTCATTGATGCAACACCGCTCAAATGTGACCCGATTCATCGGTTTTACATGTGCTAATCGTGCGATGTCCGTTTCGCAGAAGATCCGCGGCAGCTGTCATCTGCATCACCAAACCTTCCGAAAAGATCCAAAAGTCAACCGACTCATCGGAACGTCGAAGTTGGCTGTGTTCCGGTTAATTCTGGACCACCTAATGTCCGCCGCCCTTCCCGTAAACCCGAGGTCATCTTCGGAGGTCCGCAACGTGCCGTCACAGACGTTGTCCCGTCACTGGACCTCCGACGCGGTCTCTCCGCATTGAGTCCCGGGTTAGCGTCGAGAAGATCCCCCCCTGCGGACCCCCATGGCTTGCCCGTGCTGCCTCCCATTTCCCCCTGGAAAGGTGAGCGCCACGCATGCTTCGTAAACTTGCCGATTGTCTTCGCTGTTGCTTGACGTCGCCTTTGAGCAGACAAAGAAGCGTCTCCTGCCAGGAAATACCCAGCGAGCGTCTGCTCTTTTCCGCGAGGCGTCCAAGATAAGCCGGTACCGTTTAATTCGTCGTTCTAAGGCGCCCCCTCGTTGTAAATCCACACGGGCCGCCGCTCGCCACAAAAGAATCGAGGCCCATCTTTTTCCCGCGGACGCTTTTTTGGTGAAGGCCGGGGCCGCTGACATGTGACTCCTCCGGGATCTTCGTGAAAGGACGCCAACAATGTAGGAATTGTGTACGGATTTTCTTCCTTTTTTTTTTTTTTTTTTTTTTTATTTGTCCCGGCGGCGGGCGAGCGGGGCCTGGCGGGGGGATAACATCGCCCGCTGTTCTCGTCACGATGAGTGTCACCGCTTCATTAATTTCAGCAGCAAAAGAAGAGCGGTCATTCCAACAGCATAATAGGCCGTCTTTATAATAGACACTGTCGAACCGTTCCGATAAAACCGCCCGTGGCTGACCATTGGACCAAAGCAAAAATATGCGTGCAATTTCACATCCAAAGTGAACAATTTTCCCATCATTGCAGTCCTCCACAAAGATGGCCGACAAATGCAGTCATCGTTTAGCCACACAAATGGAAGGAAATCTAAATCTTCACACTTCAGATAAGGAAGTCCGTGCCGATTAGCTGCACACGTTTCTACTAATGAGGGCTTCAAGGCAAAAGCGGGTTATTTGCAAAGGTGAGACTTTTGAGCCTCAGGTCTTCGCTCACGGAGGTCCGGCAGTCTGCGGATTTTACTAAACCCGGGAAGACTTCCCAGTCCAGATCTCAGCTGCGATAGCGACACGTGAGATGACGTCCTCGGGGGAGAATCTTTGGTATTTCACCATAAACGTCATTCCTCCCCCTCCACAAAGACGGCTGACGAGCGTTTTTTTTTTTTTTTTCAAAGAAATGCCACATTTTTTCTGTTTCCTACGATTCTCATTTTTCCTTTGTCATTTACTTTATTTGCATAAAATCCTACTGAAGTGGTCAACAAACTCAACTTCGCCACAAAAATGCTACATTTTGTACGTGAAAGTTGAGAGCAAAATTTCAGAATTTCGGCGTTGGCAGGGCGCTGCGACTCCACGGCGGCGTCACCGGATTGGCACGCAGACCTCGGCGGCACTCACTCCGGCCTGTTTGACGATGCGAATGCCGTCGCACCCTCGTCGCCTTCGTCCCGCTCGTCTCTGGATCGAGCGGCCGACTCGACTGGTAGCGGAGATTCGCCTCGCCATGGTATGTAAAAAAAAAAAAAAAAACAGAAATCTCTCCACCACTGATCATTGTATTTTTTTTTTTGAGGGGGGTGTGATAGCATAAAATTGATTTGTTTTCTGCTCATCGAATGGGTGGAGTCGCAACTCCACAATTATAGCGACGTCATGGATGTGTGTGTGTTTTTCCATACAGCTAATGTCTCAATTAGCCACGCTTCCCTTCCTCCAATGTGGACCATGTGGGCGACTTTCTGTGTCCGCCCAAAGTGCACAAAGCCACTCACATGTCGTGTTGTGGGTTTGTGTTTTATGTGTGTGTGTGTGTCCCCGTCCAAATGAAGACTTCCCTCCTGGCTAATCCCCAACAAGGTGTTTAACCTGCTTGCTTGTCCCAACCACTGTCTGAACCCCCTGACCTTTGACCCCCCCCCCAGGCGGTGGAAGAATCAGGATGGGGCGCTGCCACAGCAACCATAGTGTGATACAATCAACTCAGGGGGGGCGTAACCAACACCTCACCCCGCCTTCCCAAAAAAGTGCAAATCTTCAATCCATTCATAAATTATTAAATTCTTTAGATTAAATTCCATTTTTGCCCCAGAATTCCCCAAAAACGTTTTTTAAGGGGGGGGTGCAAATTATTCAAAATGAAAAACAAAGGAATTACGTGTGAAAATATTAATTCTGTCGAGCATGTTGTGTTTGAGTGGGTGGCAACAGCGGGATTAGCCCCCAGATTAGCGTTTTAGTGGCGGGCGGAGCTGCTGTGACAAACCCCCCCCCCCCCCCCCCCCCCGCCACCTCCCTCCCCAAGTGTCCTCTCAGTCTTTTTGGCCACTTTTTGGCTAATGATGAAGCGGCCGCAAGTGTGGCCGTCCGTTATCCCGGGATTTCCTCTCCCAAAATCCACAAAGCTTTTGCCATGGCCACATAACAAATGAGCTCTTGGACTTTCTCCCCCGGAGGTGGGGGGGCCTTCCCGCATACTTGTTGGCCACCACAACGGTGCGCGTGTGTGTGTGTGTGCGTGAGTGTGAGTGAGTTCGACAGTACGTGTAAGTGATTGTGCGTCTGTTTGAAAACCCCCCGTGTGTGGAATTCCACCTCCGCACCCGTCCAACGTGGTTCGGGACGAATTTGCATGGGCACCCAGCCACACTGTCACTGATCCACTTTTAATTGGGTGTGACGGCTGCGTGTGTGCGTGCGCCGTTTCCCATTCGAGTTCAACAAGTCATTCCAAGGCCAGAGGTGAACGTTCATTTCTAGATCACCACAGTTAAAAAAAATAAATAAAAAAATCTTAATGTCATGACAAAATAGAATGTGTCCTTCTTTTATGATGCATCGAAACAAGTTTGTATTCTGTCTTCTGTTGCGTGTGTTTGAGATGCGTCCTTGTGTGCGGGCCTGGCGGCGTTGACGGTGGGTTGCCATTCGGGGAATTTGGGCTCGCTGTCGCGTGTACGGCTGCTGCTGCTGCAGCAGCCGTACACGCCGGAGAGCACGCTCCACGCCGCGGCGGGCGAGGGCGACGAAGGCGACGCGTGGAGCCCCCGCCAAGATGTCATGGTGACCTCACAAGGTATTGCGTCTCACTCAGCAGTCAGGCTTTTCTTGCACTTTTTCATTTCTGGCGTTAGTTTTTAAATTGACTTGGTTCATTTTTTTATTGTATTTTCATTATACTTTTTATTAAATTATTAGTATTAGGTATTTTATGTAATTATTATTTTATAAAATACACGTCCAAGTATATTATATTATATTATTTTTGTTTGCTTACATAATTATATCTTATAAAATTCTAAATTTTATTTCTAATTCATTTACTAATTTATTTTCCACATTTATATTTATTTTATGTGTTTTCCAATTTCTACTGTTCATCAAACAATCCATATTTTATCCCTTATTGTTCATGAACAGTTTTATGATTTTTTTTTTCCCAGTTATTTACGATCATGCAAAGCAGCCGAAGCTGACGCCAAAGTAAAGACATCCCCTCCCTTTCAATTCCAGCTTGTATTTGTTTATGAAAATACTATTAACGCGCCAAAAGACGCTTTATTGCAATCAGCATCAATCTCAGCCCGACGTGGCACTTTTTCGACAGTTTGAGCGAGATGGCGCGATAAGCAGGCAGGTGCGTGCGTGCGTGTTTTTGGGCGGCGAGGACGCGTTGGCTTCATTGACGGCAAGCGTCTTGAATGTCGCGCCAGCCCCAAGGCTTAACCGCTTCCCCCCATATTCGTGTGGCAAATTCATAAAGATCAAACCACTGGCGTCGATCATTAACCGCGGAAAGTCCGACACAGATAGGCCACTCGCGCGACCGCTAGATAAACTCTCGTTTATGGGCTCGTAAAAAACCCATAAAGACGCTCGGCGTTCTGAAGCAACGGGTGGCGCCGCACGCCTGGACATGGAGCATTCCAGCCAATCACAATCCAGGACAAAATCATTTTCTGTCAAAGGCCACAACAGATGGACGAAAAACTCTCGTCCTGGTCTACGCTAATGGAATGCCGAGCATCCAATTTCCCAGCATGCATTGCGGCGTATTGTCAATTGTTTGAAATCATCAAAAATTCAAAGAGCGAATCCACGTTGAGGCGTTCCCCTCGTCTCGGCCGACAAAATGCCACAATACACGCCCCAGACACGACTTCTCCGATTTGTACGAATGTTGACAATGAGCTTGTTTTTTTTTTTTTCCCCCCCCATCCGTCCTAATAACAATGTTTGCACCTGGCACGCTCCCGCAGACAGGTGCTCGTCTTTGACGGCCGCTATTTGCTCACAGATTACACACGGCATCAGTGCCTTACTCATATCTGTGCACACATACTCCATTACAAAAGATAAGTGAGTATGCGTGCGTGTGCCAGAGGCAAGCGTTTATGTAAACACACACACACACCTGCCTGACACGATCTCATACAAATGACTTCCTGTGATCTGAGCTGCTTTCACCCCTTCATCAGGTCCAATGGGGACTCCTGACTCACCGTGGAAGGTCCCGGAAGGTGACATTTCGGTGAGTGTCCAACCCCGCCATCGCCATATGACGCCATGATTATCTGTACGTTGCGCAATAGAAATGAACTCAAGAGTTAAAAAGCATCACCAGTTAAAAAACAAAACCCAGGCAAATGCCCCTTTTGCCGCTTATTCGTTGTAACCGACGATCTACTGTATGTATGACAATGACTTGACGTGTTCATCTTTGCAGGACTGGTCCATAGGAGGTTGCCGGTCTGCTTCATCAAGCCTCATGAAGCCAAGTCCGTCACGTGACAGTTTGTCATCCAGGTCCTGGCCCGACCAAGGTAGCGTCGCGCTTTCATTCTTTAACGCACTCAAGTCAATCAAGGCCAGTTGTTCTCGCGTTTGATCCGCTCAAAGCTCTCCTCGCTGCCGGTGGGCGGGCTCGATATTGGCGCCTTTGTCTCCCGCACTGGCCGCCGCCGGGTCGGCCCGCCGCTCTCCTCCGGTACACTTAAGCCGGCCTAATCCTCGCCGCCGTGTATCGTCTTCACCTGTGTACGTGCTGTTTGGTCCAAGCCAAGGAAAAAGGTCAACAGCGCCGCGCTTCCTCCCACGCCGGCCCATCTGTCTCCCTCCGCGGAGTTTCCTTCCACAGTAAATATTTTCTCGGCTATACTGACTCCAAAGACCCTCCAGACTTGCCACCTGAGTTCTGACTTGAACGAAAGGAAATAGATCACATTTCTTCAATCATCTTACAAACAAGAAAAGTTGTACTCATGGTCAGGAGCCTCTCAAGACTCCGGTTGATCCGAAATGCTGCTGCCTTGAGTTGTGACTGAAATCAGATTTTGGGTATTCACAAATGCTGCTGGACAAGTTCTGAGCAGAACTATGAGGAAGGAGAATGGTCTCCATCTAGTTGCACATTTCTCTGTGCATTTTCTACCAAAAGCTTTGTTCGTTCAGTATTTTGGACAACCCAGAGCCTCTAAAGACGCCGAAACTCGTCCAAAATTATTCTTCCTTATTCTGAATAGAACGATGAGAAGAGATCATAGTTGACGCCGGCGGGCCGACCGACTTCATCCAAATTGTCATCTGCGTAACAAAGTGGTTAATTTTCCACTCGGCCGCGTCTCGGGCTCAATCATTGCGGCGAGCCGAGCCAGCTGTGACCGTCGCGATCCGACCTTTGAGCTCATCAGGAATTCATAGGTGGACTAATCCCCGAGCGCTCCCTCAAACCCCCCCCCCCCCCTCCGTTGGTTAGCATTCAGCTGCGAGCCAAGACGTTATCGCGGCGACGTGCGGCCGGCCACAAAAGAGCGTTAATCTGAGTTGGCCGATTAGCGGCGTAAGCGTGAGGACCACACACTGGCCGTGTCGCCATTGTCCGCCCAAAGTCCTCCAGTGGCCGCTCAAGCCCCGCCCACTGCTCTGCGCCGCCTTTGATTGGCACTTGTCAGGCCTAATTGAGAGGCAGACGTGCAGGAAGGGAAAAAAAAAAAAAGGCCCATGAATAATCATTTGCGCATTCTTGGAGGGGGAATTCTCCGGGTGACAAGAAGTTTGAATAGCTCGGACCCCGCCGATTGTCCGGCCGCTGCTCATCCTTTTGCCAAACATGCAAAGAAAGAGAGACAAGTCGGAGCGCCTTGCCCTGGCCTGGTTCTCGTGTCCGAGCGGCTTTTGTCCTCTATCAGGAGAATTGCAGCGCTTGTCACGGCGGATTAGGATTTAAAAACCAGTCCGTGATTTGGGATGAATTTCCAGCTGGTCCGAAAATGCTGCGATTTGGGATGGCCAAAGCCCTGAGGAAGAATCTGCTTCTGCTCGAGTTCTGACAAGAACCAAGAAAATAAATCGTAGTTCAAAGCCTTTAAAAATTCCCCAGCGGGTCCAAACTGCTGCTGAGTTCTGATGAGCGCTAAAGTTATTTTTCAATTTAACTGCACTTTAATTAGACAAAAAAAAAATATCACTCATGTATGTGAGATTACATTTTGTACAAGCGGATCCTTAAAAGACTCCCGCTGGTCCTTCCTGACTTCTGAATAGAACCAGGACAACAGATCATACTTTTATATTTTACTTTTATTCAAAGTTGCTCCTTTGGCGTTTCTAGAATCGTTTTATTTCCGGAAGCATGAAGGACGAAGGCGAGATTTTTTTTCCCGTATATTTCAAAGGTTTCCGTGGTCACATGCATCATGTGCAGCGTTTGCGCGGCGTGGCGTTCAAATGACATCCCTCATTCTGCCCTTCCCGTCGTCCTCACTGACTGGACGCCAATTCGGCGTGATTGCGTGCAGCGTGCCGGATGGCCGCCGCCGCCAAAGGAGTCGAGGCGCCATCAATCGGAGCGGCCGAACCGGCGCCCGTCTCGCTTACTTGACGGATGTTTGGCTCTCAAGCCAAAAGGTTCTGCGGGTGAACACGTCGGCCTGAACGAGACACTTAAGGACTCTCTTGATTGGCTGCTGTGTGACAAAATGGATGTGGAAATTGTGGAAAAAATTCTCCCGTAAAAAATATTTATGTAATATAACAAAAATATTTCTTAACATTGTGTACGCAACAAGAAGCATTTTTTTTTTAATTTAATTTTAATTATTTATTTATTTTTTTGCATCCAGGTTCTGATGTTGGACTGGCAGGTCTTTGTGAGCAGACGCCGGCATTAGCTGGAGAGGAGCCGAATGCGGGAGAGGAGGAGCAGGACTGGAGTGTGGAAGCGAGGAAGAACAAAGTCCTCAACGTGCTCTACAAGATGCAGGACCCCTCCAAGCGCATCACCGCAAACGCTCGCATCTGCTCCGACTTTGACGATTGTGAGTCTGCCGGCTGTGGTCCTCGCACAAAAAAATCATTTCATCCAGCTCTTCAACGTAAACCTGAAAAAAATTTACGTGTGTGGCACGAAATTGACAAAATTATCGGGACCCATTTGTCATTGGTGATGAACTAGAACAGAAATGATGACCTTCGGTTCCCCCTTGGGCGTCCGAAATACTTTTGTCTAAAAACACTTCACCCCGTCCTTCTAAACAAGCAAAACCACACTTTTTTTTTCTTTTTACTCCTCTCGACTCGTCAATTAGTGCACTTGATTTTTTTGTTCTTTTTTTGGGGGGTGTCCAAGCATCACTTTAGCCAGCACTCCCTCCCCCCAATCCCTCCATCCCTCATTCCCCCCTCCCCTTTGTTAGCACACGGGGCCACAATGGGGTCCCACACCTCAGGTCAAGGCTGTTGAGGACAACTGAAGGGTTGGAGGGGGTCAGTCAGGTCTCTTGTAAGTGCCGCTGCCGCTGGAAGCTGATTGGACAATCGGACGAGGACCTTTGCAGCTGGCCGCTGCCGCCGCCGATGGGCGCCGCGGATTCTTGGCTTGATTATTTTCTGAGGTGGACGACTGCACGACGCGGAATCGAAGGCATGAGCGCCGTACGCTGACCATGCAGTTTTGACTTGCGCTGTGTGTTCATTTGCGTTGCGATCAGTCGTGCTTGTTCCTAATATTTTGACCCACCTAAATATTATTGAGAAACATGCTAACAATTTGACATGTATTCAATCATGTTTTGTCATTGATCTGTAGATAAAAATTTTTATTTATCATACAAAATAATTAAGATAATCAACTTAAGAGTTAGGATGAATGAAAAGCTAAATGTGGGATGGAATTATAAATTAGATATTTTGCATTTTAAATAATAATGAATTGATTATTATTAAAATGGGGGTAAATATTTCAAATATTTTAATGACAGATTTGAATTAAATTGGTTAAAATAAGTCATAGAGAGCCCTCATGTTACCCCCCCCCCCCAAAAAAAAACTAATGCACACACACGCACACATTGTTCTCGTGCATTCTATTGACGTTACCCTAAATCAGGTCACCAAAATATTAGAAACAGCTCTCGGTGCCCTACAGTCTGCTTTCATGCAAATGAAGTCTGGATACTTCAAAACAAACGTTTTTTTTTTGGGCATGTGTGTGCATGTTTGTACTGTACGTGTGTGTGTGTGTTTCAGGTTGTCGTTGGAGAGTGTACAGGGTGTGTCGTGTTTGCAGTCTGTATGCTGGTCCAATCTGTCATATCTTTTTTTTTTTTTTTATCCTTTTTCTTGTTAGTCGTGTGTGTCCACGCATACACATGCATGCAAATTTGTCTATGTGTGTGCGTGCACGTTTCCCTGATTACATCCAAACACTTGTGGCGGCAGCCCCTCATTAGTGCTGTGAAAAGGCCTAATTGTTGGGAGTTAAAGACAAAAAAAACAAAAAACTACAAGCTGTACTCATCCACTCATTTGGGCAAACGTATACATCGCCACGTAGCATGCAAGTTAGCGATCCGAGTTGAGCAAAGTTCATTTCCGACCAAGCGACTTGATTGGGCCAACCAAGTATGTGCATGAAACCGGTCCATGTCATAAATAATTGAATAATGTCAATGACATCGTCGATTAATCGACTTCAACTCAACTGTGGTCACATTATAGTCGACTACAAAAAAAAATCAGTCGTTCCAAAGTTTACTGAGGGTCAAGTTCCCAAAAATCCTCCCTAAAGTTTTTGTGGGTCGTGTGAATGATTGTCAACGTCGTAATTCTCCAAACTGTTTTTTTTTTTTCCTCGTTATTGCCGTCTGTTGGCGTGGGTGCCCTGCAGCACTTTGGAGTTTTGCATAGCTAATTGTGCTGCACACGCACGTTCTTGTTGTTGCTCGGCTGCTTCAGATGATTTAAAAAAAATAATAATAATAATGTAGCCATTCATATAAACATTGCTGAATTGAAACTCTGCTCCTGTATGGAATAGTTTTAGGTGATCAAAATTTTTTTGGGGGGGGGAATAAGAAAATATATATACTTTGTTATATAGTTACTGTTAAAATGTATTTTTCTATTTTTACATATATAGTCAAGTTGTGTTTTTTTCCCCACCTTTATGTCAACAAGAAGGCTCGCAAACACCTGGCGGCCTTGCGGTCAGCCTCACTTTGGCCCCGCCCACTTGCTTCTGACTTTTTAACCTGGGGGGGCGTAGGGAAAGTCACCTCGGAGCAATTAAACCAGATGAATGGGTTAGGGTGGGTACACGCGTGCGTTGAGCGCCGCGTCCTTTTATGTAAGGCGTCTTTGCCTCGGCGTGTTTACCGTCACTTGCCATTGACGAGCGGCAGGGCGGCGTGCAAAATGGCCGCCGCATCTGTCAAAAGCTCCAAATGAGCCACAATGGGCCTCGTTGACGGCGTCGTGTTAAGGAGCGGCCGTGTCATAATAGGCCGTGATTTGGCTTTTGTGGAGGTTATCTGCGCACATCTGTTACGCCGGCGCTCAGGTGGGCATGCACGAGCCGGCTGATTGGTCGGCGTGTGTCAGTCACTTGTGGTTTGTGGCGAGGCCGCGAGCGTGGTGGCTACGTGTGGCTTTGTTTGTTTTGCCTTGCCAGCACACACACACACACACACCCCAATAAGCACTCACACACACATTCACTCACAAACACTCATACAAACAAATTTGTACACGTTCAAAATTATTATTAAGTTGATTGTCGTTTTCTTTGGGCGGCAAATCTCCAGTAAAGATCTTTGTCACGTGTGAACGATGGCTGCTTTTTCTTCTGGCTGGGGGGGCGGGAGGGGTTATCCAAAGTAGGCCGGTGACATTCTCCCGCTATTAAAAATAAAAAAGATCGGAGAAAAAAAGCGGGGTTGCGAGAGGAGGGAGGGGTGTCACCCGTGCTGAATGTGAGCTTTGTTGAAAGGCAATTTGGGACACTTTGGATACAGTGGTGACGAGGAGCCAAAAAAACAAAAGTCTGGGATGAAGCGCGAAACGTGCACACACCAACGTGAGCGAGCTACAAACAATAGCGCGCTATTGTCCGCTTTCATGTCTGTCTGAGTGTGTTTGAGTGTCAGGGTTGTAAGTGTGTGTTTTTTCTGTTTGTGACCACGTATGTGTGAACATGTATGAAGTGTGTGCTCGCGTGTGTGTTTTTATGAGCGTGTGCGTTAGCGTAAAGAGATCACATGTGAATTTGTCTGTCTGCATGTGTGCAGCCATCGAAGGTGGAAAATCAATCCCAGCCAGCGCATGGGCGCATTTGTCCTGGTTTTCATCTGTCAGGCTGACGTCCACGAGCAAGCGCTCAATGAGCCGCTCATGATGGACAACATCGAAAGTGATGGACAATAATAGTTTGGTTGTTTTTTTTGTTTTTTTACCGTGACAGTCACATTTTTTTGTTTTCTAGGACTTTGCCTTGAAGTCACGTTTTAAGTGTCAAGACGTCACCATTGTGATTGAGCATCTTGTCTTCTTTGAAGTAAACGTGACATGTCATTTGTACGTGGAAAAAAAACAAAAACAGGAGAGGTTTGTGCAAGGACTGGCTGACTCCAACCTCAAATCTGTTACACGCAATGCACACGCCAAATACATGCCTGTCGGTCCTTTTGCTTAGCCAAAAGTGCGAAGGACCCCTTAGCTGTCTCCAGCCATGCCTGCACGATGGCAAAACAAACGCAGGGATCACTGAGGTCTCGGGTTACAGATTGCCAGTGTCTTTCTCTCCCTCTTTCAGTCTCGTCTTTCTCCATCCAGTCGTCTGGCTGATGAACATTTTCTGCTCGGCTTGACAGCAAAGGCGCAACCTGTGCTGCTGCTGGGGTGTGGGGGGGGGGGGATTGGAAAAGGGAGAAAAGGCGTCAGGCGCTGGAGTGGAATCAGATAAGACTCTCGGGCAGGAGCTTTTCCAGGCCGGCTTTGTCCCACCGCTGGTCCTCCCTCAATCTCTCACTCCACTGCACCTTTTGTGGCCTGAGCACCCCTACGCCCCCCCCCTCCCCACCGCCCCTAAAAGACGGAGCCGAGGACCAAGCAGGTAGTCGCAAGCTAGCGCCTCGCCATTTGAAAACCCAGCTGACCTGTGAGATATTTGCAAACAGATGCTGGAGCTTTCTTCTTTTCTTCTTCTTTTTTTTTTTTTTTGATCCATCAAGCTTCAACAAGTCAAGTTGACTGCACGCCAATGTCGCACTCTGCATGACAAAGGCGGAGGCCCGCTTTGGATGAGAACTAAGCTGATAAATGGCCCGAGCCGCACAAAGCCCGCCGGTCCAGAGGTTTAAGTCAGACGCACCGATATCAACTCTGCCGCTGCCCCCCCCACCCAACACAGGCCATGAATACGGCCTTTATGCGGCACAGTCACTCTCATCTGCTAAATTGAAGTGGCAGCAGCTTAAAAGCCACCCCCCTCTCCCCAACCCCTCCTCATGATTATCACTCTCTCACTTACTTTAACTACTGGAATTACTCAGACCTTTACGGCAAGTCAACAAAATGACAAAAAAACGCAAATTCCTCCCAATTAAGAGTTGGGCATCATAAAACATTTTAATTCCGGTGCATTTTATTTTTTGTTCCCTCAAACATGGTTTATGGACGAAGCATGTACAAGGCGCATCAGGTGAACTTGACCGGTCGTTGTGGGTCCCTCGTTGGGCCTCCCGAGTCGAACATCAAGAATGAATTAGCATATTGATGATGTGCTTTCCCTTTTGGGAATTTCATCATGAATCTTTGCCCCGGCCTCCGCTGTGACATCTATTAAGCTGCTTTTATTGAAGGAACTATTAACCCTCTCTCTTTTTCCGCTCTCACACACGCACACTCACGCGCCCTCAGGCCAAATGGACCGGCTCCTGTGAACCACTCGCCCTGCATTGTCCAGCCTGCCTGCCTGACCCCATGTCGGCCAGAACGGGACAATTCAGTCCCTCTTATGCGTTAATGTCCATAGAAATGTGCCGTTCTTATTAATCTGAACTTTTTTCGTCTTGCTGTCGTTGCAGTCGACTTTTTGGCAAAGTTCTGCATCTTCAGTCCGGAGAAGCTGGAAGAGTACAAGAGAGCTTTTGAAGCAGTAAGTGTATAAAAATAAATAAATAAAATAATTCAACCTCATGTATGGGCAAAAGTTTTGGGACACTCCCCAACGGAATGTTCCAGGAAGACTCCGACGGCGATGGTTACATCTCGTGCATCCAAGTGATGGCTGCCCTCAAGCGAATTGTCCCGGCCGAGCTTCTCTCCGACGAGGAGGAGATTTACGTTTACAGGGTTGGATTCTTTTTTTCTATGTTTTATTGCAGATTTTCAAGCAAAACTTTTTTATGGGTTATTACCTTATACAAGCTAGTGAAACAATATGAACAGTTTAAATGTGATTTTTTTTTTTTTTTCCCCAGATCCTGGCCCTGGTGGACTTTCGCGTGACGGACGGCCTCGTGGACGTGCGACTCTTTGCGGTCATCGCCAGCCTGGCACAGAAGATCGCCGGCATGGAGTGAGTGGCTGACCCCGACGTGCATGTTAAGAACACAAGTGTGCGTTACGCATTTGTCGCACATGCGCGATTGGTGACAACTGGCTTGCTTGTAAAAACACCCCCAAGAAAACGGTGTAGCGAGAGCGAACCACCGTCAAGATTTTGGCTTTTGTAAAAATATGTATTTTTTTTTTCTAATTTAAATAGCGTCACATGTATTTATTATTAGTCATTTTTTTGTCATGCCAATTATAAACAATAGAGATTTTTTCAAATAAAATAATTTATACAATTGTATGACTATATCCTGCAAATATATTTTATATGAAAACAAGGCTAATTTTTTTTGTCATTTTTCGTAGGAATCTGCCTTAAGATTCTCATCATAAAGATAAGTAACAAACAAGCCATCCAAATCTCCTTGGTGGAGGTAATAACTGTCGTGTGCAGAAATATTTGGACAGACGCTTGGATAAGAAAAAAAAAAAAAAAAAGAAGCATGTGTGCTGTCCTTGTGCTCAATGTGCATGACATTCCCACACACAGCGCCGTCTTCCTGCCTCGGGGGTCTTTGTGGCCCGAGCGGGTGGGGGGTCCCGACCGGGTCAAGGCCCGCTCCCGGTGCCCCCGTCCCGCTATGATGGCTCCTTCTCAACCAGGCCCGGGCCGGGGTCACGGGTCCCGAGATTTACGGCCGTGTCATTGTCGGCGGATTTGAAAGATCCACGCGTTGCGAGGAGATGAGCGCTGATGATAGCGAGCGGGAGGAGAACAAAAGCATCCTTCTGCCGCCTCTCCTCGTCTCGTCCCGATCCGATCCGCTTACCTGCGGCCCGGGCTAATCTCGCTGCCTCTAATCCCGCTTTGCGCGCGAGCTGCAACTGTACTTACACAATCGGCCTTTTCTTTCACGCTCGCCGCCCTTTGAAAGCTGAGCGGGCGTCTCCAATTTGCATTGATTGCACCCGTTAAGCTTGCACAAATGCCGTGAAAAACGCCTGCCGGGAGTGGGGAAAAAAAAAAAAAAACTTCAAAGGCAGCCAGCACAATAATTATACTGTCAATCAAAACTCAACATTGTCAACAGTTAGAAGTGTGAATATTCGCAAAAAAATCTTTTCTTTTATTCAGCTTTGCTGCTCGCCAAACCTCGCCGAGCGCCACATTTTTGGGCCGCTCGTGTCACATGACCAAAACAAGCATGGTAACAGGAAGTTGTCACCAGCGCTGACTGACGCCGCGGTTCAAAGTAGGTCACGAGAAGCCGGTGGAGAGCGCCAAAACATTTTCGGGAGGGGATTACATAAGCAACAAGTCTGCTGTGGTCGCCCAGCAGGAGACCCGAGGAGGGAAATTGGGTTAGGTTGCTGTTAACGCGCACACGCTCACCACACCCCCCGCCCCCCCTCGAGCCATGACTACGCCAGTGTCCTCAGCACACAGTCGCATTTGGACTCTTTTACCTCAAACCAAGTGCAATTAACCATCATTAGCCGCCCTGTCCTGCCTCATCCCCATCAAGCCCCGCCCCGCCCTCCCAAAGAGTCCGCCACACCGCGGCCAATCACGGCGCAGGAGGCGCTGAGGCGTAGAGTGCGTGCACTTGCTGGCCCGCGCTCGCCCATTCTTTCGCAGCCAGGAGGGAGGGGCTCGTTCGGACATCCCGATTGAATTCAGTGGAATATTTCCATTTAAAATTATTTGAAATCATCTTTAAATGAAATTGTGAATAATTTAAAAAATATTAATAAGGAATCCCTTTTCTTTGTTATTGGAAAACATTTTTATGATGAGCAAAATGCTTCCAAGTCTATTTTTATTTATTTTTTTTTGTTTTTGGGGGGGTTTCAACTCCATATCATAACATTGGTGCGTCCCAATACTTTTGCCCAAAGGGCAACTAATTCTCCATTGTTGATGACAGTCCCGCCGGACCTACTTTTTGGTGTCGCCCGCTCGCTCCCCTCTTTCCTCAGCTTCCACGCAAACCCCTCGCACCCCGACAAGATCCCCCCCCCCCCCTCGCCCCTCCTGGCCCCTTCCCCAAAGCAGTTGTAGCCGTTATTGTGGCGGGACGTGTGTGCGCGCCCGCGCATTGTTTGGCAGGCAGGCCGCGCTGAGCAACCACAATGAACTCACAACACTTTACCATCAGCGCAAACGCAGCGTGGCACAGGACCGGCCGGCCTGCACGCCCGCCCGCCCGCAAAAAAAAAAAATAATAATAATTCAGCACTCTGGCCCAAAATGATCTGTTGCCTTCCTCTCTCTTGCAGTGACTTCATGAGGTCGCTGGTCACCAACATGGACTTTCGCTCTCTCGAAGTACGACTCTTCAAAGTCAAGGTAACAAAAACTTGACTGCCAATTTTGGTCGACCGTTCCATGCAAGATTGGCCTACTCTACCCTTGACCTTCTTGACTCAGCAATTCTGATCCAGTCTGCACCTTAAGGCGGCAAAACTGTCCTGTTCAGTCATTGCAAGGCGCACCCCCCCTTTTCGTTCACCCCATTGAGTTTGAATGGAATTTAGGTCAGGGCTCTGGCAAGGCTGGCTCTTTGTGCAAAAGTTGCCAAAAAGTCCTAAATAAAGTGAGTCATTTATTTCAGGGCGTAACAATGAATGGATGAATCTTGATTTGACGAAGACGCCGCGTCTGCTTTTCCCTTTTCACAGATTAGCGCTGCCTTCATCTCATTAAAAAGCCGCCTTGTGATCACATACGCACACGAACACGCTCTCGCTTCCAGCATACATGTGCACACTCTCACATCAACATTCTCTCAGAAACACACACACACACACACACACGCGCACATCTGTCCAGCCAGCTCGCAGGTAGCTTTACGGCTTTGTAGTGGCCGAGCTGCCAGAGATAGCGTTGTTATCTTGCAAGCTTTACAGGGGGAAATTGGCTAATTGCCAAGGTGGGGATTAGTTGCAACACCCCAAAGCACCCCCTCTAACTCTCCCCAAACACCTCCTCCCCCTCTCCTGCTCCCCCCCAGCAATTATTCTCCAGCCTGCATTAAGTGTGCAAACAGGTGCACTCCAACAAGAGCACAAACAGGCTGAGGTAATCTGACGCCCGCCGGACCTGCACACTCACACGTACATAACTACACACGCACGCACGCACACACACACATGCACACACAGCCATACACGCTTGCATGCAGAGGTGCCTCCACTTAAATGGCTGGCTCTTGTCTTTAATCCCGTTTACTTAACATTTAGAACCTTGGCAAAAATAATAAATTGCCTGTGTCGTTTTCATTCATATTATTCATTCATAATTGTTGCTTGATTGGTTGTAATTAAATTATTAAAAAAAATACAATTATAAATGAAACATTTATTTTTATATGTGTTGTATGTAATAAAATGCAAAATATTGGTACCATAATCTATTTTACATTTTATTAGCACCATAAACTATTTCATGTACAGATTTGTGCTTTTTTTAACCACAAACCTTTCCTTTTTTTTTTTTTTGCTGAATTCTATTCAATTAAATGATACAAATAAAATGTCAAAATGCATTTCATTAAATAATTGGATCATCATTGTAGAGATTACTATTAGTAAAGTTTTTAAAATTACGTCAATAGAAAATAGTTTTATAAAAAATGCACTTCATCAAAATTGAATTAATCACAAAAAATACATAAGAATTATTTCATTGATTATTTTTTTTCTATTTAATCTCTCTACTATTGTTTAATGGTAATTAAAATCATCATATATAATACAGTGTAGGAATGAGAATATTTTTTTTATTCAAATCAATTATTTTCCATCCACATTTGGACTTACAAATGTGATACATTTTCAAACTCTAATAAGGTTCTTGTTAGTGTTGACATTATCAATCCTAATCAATCGAGCAATTTGCAGCAGCTCTTCCTGTTCCTCCTGGAGGAGAGTCACGCGGAGGCGGGCGGCCGGCGAGGTTTCATCAGCGCCGAGCAGCTGGCGCTGGAGCTGAAGGCGGGCGGCATCCGTCCGGCGCAGGAAGCGGCCATCGGGCGCCAGCTTCGCAAGCTTCCGCCTCTCGACCTGCTCGACTTCCTGGCCTACCTGCCGCTCTTCATGCTCATCCACACGTCGGTGGTCGCCAACCCGCTCGACGACGACGCGCAACTCGGACCAGGTAGGCGCCGTCTTTCGGCACTTCTCGGCAATCAACTGCGTCAAGGAGGTGGAATGAAGTGTCCTCAAAGATGTCACTTCTCGATGCAAACAGAAAATAAAAAAGTGAAGGTTGCTGTCTGTGGTCCTGAAATGACCTTAATCAACATTGCATCATTGACTAAGTAATATTTAAACCTTGACTAAATCACGCCTGCCTACTATATACTTTGATTCGGCAATATTTTCCTGGTCTAATAAACTTTGACTAGTCAATTCTGCCCTAGTCAAAACTTTGACTCAGCAATATTTGTAAAATCTAAATCTTGACTCTACAATATTGGCTCATACACCTTGACTCGATACTCTGAACCTTGACCTTGCAATATTTGCCAAATTCTGCCGAATTTTTAATTGACTCGACTTGAAATTTTGACTCAGGATTTCTTTTTCTAAATTTTGACCCGTTATTATTTGGCTCATCTCAACCCTGACTCATCAATATGTCGCCCCCTCCCTGCAACATTGCACCAAACAGGTTGTGCAGCACATGTTGCCTGGTGTGTTCTTATCATGCAAATGTGGCGAAGCAACAATCAGTCTGCAATGAATAATCCGCCCATCAGATATTAGACGGCGCCATTGTCGCCAATTGGACACGGCCGCGCACGCCTACCGGAGCCTAACGCACTTTGACAGCCCACCACGCGGGAATTTTGGACTCAGACTAATGACGGCAAAAGTATACTTTTATAATAATAATAATAATAATAATATATAATATTCCCTTTATTAGTCCCACAATGGGGAAATTCGAGATTCGAACCCAGGCCTCCTGGGGAGACTGGGTCCTGAACGCGGCGCCTTAGACCACTCGGCCATCCTGTAGTTTGTTTTCTGACATATAGCAAGCGTGTTGCATTCAAGCGTCATCGGCTAAATGACAAATCGTTCTGTTTGGGTGCCGCATTTGCATCCATTTTATCCACCAGTGAGTCATCCGTTGTGAATAATTGAACAAACTGAATTGGAGTCGTTTGCATGTTTCAATTCTTATCGGTTGCAAATCAAACGAAACAAGCGCACCAAGCACTTGTTTTTTGGGCGGGAATTTGGACGGCGAGCGACTCGCGTGGCTCGGCGCTGCGTGTCAGCAGGCACACGCCAAAAGCCTCCCGTCCCCTCCCTCACCTGTCAAACTTGGTTTGGGCTGAAACAAACCCCAACACACACACACACACACACACACACACAAAACCTCCTGAGGCGACCCCCACTTCTTTTTTTTTTTTTTCCTGCACTGAATCACACTTTTTCTCCTTGTTTTGATACCCACAAAAGTTGTTTCATTTCACTTGTGCACACTTTTGTTGCTCATGTTTTTTGTGCTTAATATGTGGATTAAAATCACAAAATGTTCACTTAAACTTCCATTAAAAAAAAATCCATGAATAAAAAATGAAGTGTTATGTGGACAATGTCCCCCCCAAAAAAATCCACAAACAGGTTTCAGTAGCAAATCATTTATTGTTGCACTATAGAAAATATGCGTATTATTATTATTATTAGGGTGATAATAATAATCGTTTCCAACATGGTGCTGGCTTGTTTGGACACTAGCTGCATAATAAGTTTTGATCATGGACAAGTTGACACGTTTAAATAAGACACGTCGGTGCTGCGTTCAGGGAAGGAATAACACACGTGACATATATAGAATTATGTAAGCAAAATATATACAAAAAAGATGTGTACAAAAAGGTCTATAAATCTCTTTACATAGAAAAATAGTTTATATATTTGCAAAACAACAACAGAGCACTTCATAGATAGACTTTTTCTACACCTTGGAAGCTGTTGTGACGAAGGCTGATTGGATTTAGCATAGTTATTTCCTCTTCTTATCCTTATTATTATTATTCATCTTAAATAATGTGCTGCTCGGTTTTTGTGTGTGGCCAGCGGACACCCCGAAAGTCTCTTTTGTGTGTGCGTCCCCTTTCGTCGTCCTGCGGGCTTTTCCTCCCAACTTCTCCAGACTTTTTGTCTTTTGATGTTGTTGTTGTCCCGAGCTGGCTCGGGTGCTTCTTGAGCCACCTCCGGGACCACCCGAGCTTGCAAACGGTCTGGAGCATTATTGTTATTATTATTATTTGGAACTCCTGTACGGAAGGAAAATGAAAGTTGGAGGAGAAGAGTCGCTTGAGGCTCTCGGTGTTTGGGTTGGGCCTTACCCAGAAGTATGAGTTCAGAACCAGTTGGTGAAGTCGAGGAGTTCCTGCTCCTCCGGGCTGAGGGGGTCGTACGACACCTCATCCGACGAGTAGGAGGACACGGGCGAGCCGGCCAGGGAGTTCATGTCGGCCGCCGGGTAGCCCTGCGCCATGCCGGGCGACGACGCCTGAAGCACGCCCGCTTGGAAGGCGGCGCTGACGGCGTCGTGCTCGTCCAGCAGCTGTTGCAGCGCGCGAATGTACTCGACGGCCGAGCGGAGCGTCTCCACCTTGCTCATCTTCTTGTTGGCGGCGCCGTTGGGGACGTGCTCGCGCAGGGTGGCGAAGCCGTTGTTGACCAGTTTGACGCGGTTGCGCTCGCGCTCGTTGCGGCGCGCCACCGCGTGAGGCTGCTGCGGCGGCAGCGAGTAGCCGAACGCGGCGAAGTTGAGGCGGCGCTTGCAGCGGAGCAGCTCCGGGGAGGACGAGCGGGGACGCTTGGCGGACGACGCCGCGGGCGCGGAAGCGGGCGCGGGCTTGCCGCTCGGGCTCAGCGGGACGCTCTGCGCGCTGAATAAGCAGGCGGGGTGAGCGAGCTCCATGGTGCGCTCCGGAGAATTTCAATTTGAAAATTGTTTTTAAATAAGAAAAAAGTGGAGGGGGGAAAAAGTATCAAAGAAATGTCTTTCCCCAAAAAGTTTGGAAGTTGCAACAAGACGCTTGTCAACAAAGAAAATTTGGAGCGCTCACACAAATTGTTTTAAATGAGCACTAATAAAAAAAAGTTGAGGGGAAAAAAACTAAACAAAGCACCAACAAAAAAAGCCACTCTGTTTTCCAAATTAATTACAAGTTTTGTTTTTTTTTTATCAGTGCGCCTCTCGCTCGCGCCGGTCACGTGGTTTGACGCGCGCGTCTCCTCCGTGCGTGCGTGCGTGCGTGTTGCGTGGCGTGGCGAGTGGAGTGTGACCAGCAGACAAGAGGCGGCCGCTTTTCAACGGCAGCCGACGGACGGCCGGCCGCGTGGCCACACCTTGGCTCCGCCCCCCGCGCCGGTGCGATGCGCGCGCCTGACGCGTGCCACTTGGAGCACTAAACAAACAGCCTATCGCTCTCTCTCTCCCTGTGTATGTGCGCGTGTGTTCCTTTTCAATGTGTGCGTGACGAGGAAAAAAAAGTTGTAAAGGAAGGGGAAAAAAACAAGTGCAGTGAAATTGTCGAAGTTCGTGTTCTGCAGATTTAGCCAAACAGTTGAATCCTAATCTAAATGCAAACGTGTGATATTTGCTTTACATGAGGAAACCAAAAGCAACATATTTTCATTTCTATGCCATTTATGTCTGTCGGCATCCTTTTTATGAATTTTCCCTAAATCATATTCATCCATTATTGTTCACATTTGAATGAAATCCTTCCCAAACAATTTTCTGGCGTTTTGTTCATGTTGGCATGCGTGCGTCAAATACCTGTAGTTAACAATTTACATTTACAATGAACATAATTCACTGCTCAGAGCAGGTCAAATATTCTTTGTTTTGTGACATTTTGCAAATATTCATCTTCTAGTGTTTAATTTACAAAATCAACTAATTACCACTTTTTTCCCTGTGTTTCTTTTATATTATATTAAAACTTTTTCAAATGTCCATAAAGTAGTTTTAAATCATCAAATGTAAACTTTTTTTTTTTTTACATATAGTCATTTAAAAAAAGGCTGCTTCTGTTTTGTGTGTTTGTATAATGACAAAATAGAGTTCTAAACTTATTAGGAATAAATAACAACACACCTGCTCCGCTTTCTTGGTTTTGTCTCACTTGTTCCTCTTTGTGATTGTTTTGTTCCTCCCAGCAAAAGCATTCAGTTTGCTGCTTGATGTAGGATTAAGACTCATCAGGCACTTTTTCTCACCTAATTGGCACGACAACTGTCATTTTCATCTCTTTTAAAATGTGTTGATGAAATAATTGCAATCTCTGGAACACCAATTTCTCATCCGTGTCCTTTTCATGTTTTGCACCAGAGTGAAGACTTGCGTCTTCTGCTGATGTTCCAGGCTGACATTTTCCACTTTGATTGGAGAGGATCATCGTCCATATGAAGTGGGGTGAGAGGTGTGTGTGTGGGTGTGTGTGTCCTTTTGTGTGTGATTGGCTCCACTTGATAGTGTTACAGTAGCGTCCAGCAGGCTCTGTGCTGTGTGCGTTATTGTCGCTTTGGGAGAGTGTGGCATAATAAGACTTGTCAGTCAGGCTGGAACAAAACACAGCAAAGTGTACCCCCCCCTCCTCGCCCCCTGCACCTCTGTCCCCCCCCGTCCCTTTTTCCTACTCCCTCCTTTATTCCCGTCCCTGCGTCCCGAAGAGGGATTGTAATAAATTGTGCAATTTTCTGCCTTGGCCGTGGCATTCAAAATCAGCCTTGTATTGAAGGAGACCCCCACTCTCTCGCTCCACCAAGACTTTCCTTTATTTGCCCCCCCCCCCCCCCGCCCCAACTCCTTCGTGACCACCACCCCCCTTCAGGCCTGCTTGTGTGTTTGGCCCAGCAAGGGAGTTTGGAAAAGGAGCGTGGGTTCTATTCAGGCCCCGGCCACGGCCGGCCTCTGTGAAACCAATCCAGGCGCTCTCAGCCGCTCGCCGGGTCCAATTAGCGCTTTGTGAGGACTTGCAGTGCACTCGTCCGCAGGCCCACGGGGGCTTCCCGTGCGCCGTCATGAAGGACGTGTCATCTGGGAGCCCTTCCAAACGCCTTCCCACTCACGGACTGCTTACCTGGAAAGAAATAGAAGCAGCTACCGGCAAAAAAGTGACAAGGGAATTTGTTGGCCAGATTTTGAACTTGTCTTGTGATGGAGAAAATGCTTGTTGGGAGATAATTTTTTTTTCTTTTCCAACACTTCTCTCTGAAGTAAATGTTTTATGGATGAGTGTTTCTCAAACTTTTTACACTTCCCAAAAAATATTTGCATCATCATGACAAACATTAAAATACTGTAGTGACTAACACTGCTGCTATGAATGTCAGAAAGGTGCATTTTAAAGTTCTTCCGACTTCATTGACTGTTTTAGCCCACAAGCATGTTGACAATTTGTCATCTATTTGATTTTTTTGATGCAACCCGTCCTAACTAACTTTGCTTAGCTTCCACGCCATCAAATGTCATTTTTCCAACACTTTTCTCACATCTCCTTCACTTAGAAGAAATGTTGCTTTCTATACGTGAAAGTCAATTTATGTGACCTGTTCAGCTCAGTGGAGTCGCTGCCTTAATAATAAAAATTGCAGCGAACACCGCCCTCCTGTGGACAAAAATGTCATTGCGTGATATTGCTCGCATTGTTGTATTTCGTCCATTCTGCTTTGCCGTACTTTGTTCTGTCACGTGAGTTTGTTTATCAGGAAGAACGTGTCCGACAGTTACATGAGCAAAGAATGAAGCAAAATCAAAAATAAAGTGTTCTTAGATAAGTTTGAGACGCTCTCGTAGGATCCAAACTGATGTCAAAGTTGCCACTTGGCCGCATTTCGCCGCTATGAGGTCGCTGAATTACGTGCAGCGTGTTAGTTTGGACTTTGCGGGCACGCTCTTTCCTCACGCCATCTGCTTGGGAGATGCCGACAACGACACGGTAAGCAAACACTCGTTGCATGGCGACCAAAGGAAGTCACATTTTGCACTCCAACATGCTTTTCGTTTGACTTCTTTTCAGCCTTTCTGACATCTTTTTTCTTACCTTCCTTCTTTTGCTTCCCTCAGACTCACTTTTATTCATGCATCTTTCAATTGACTTTTTCTGCCTTCCTTCCTTAGTTCTTAACATTTCAGCCTTCAACTGTTGTTTAATTTGTGGCTTCCTTCTACCTTCTTGTCTACCTTCCTTTTGCTGATCTTCCTTCTTCCCTTTTGCTTGCTTCCTTCCACCAGTCCTTTTTCCCTTCCTTCCTTCCTCCTTTCCTACGTCTCATTTTCATCCTCCCTTTCTCCATCCCTCCATCCTTTCCTCCCTCCTTTGGTTCTCCCACTCCTCCGTCCTCCTTTCCTTCCTTCTTGTCCTTTCCACCTCACACCATATTTCCTTCCTCCTCCCTCCCTCCCTCCTTCCCTTCTCTCCTTTCATCCTTCCTTCCTACATGAACTGGCTGCCTAAATATGTTTGACAAAAATTGCCTGTCAGTATTTGACTTAATGCATCCATCCATGGTTGCTTAGCTGAACGAGCTTGTGGTGGGCGACACGAGCGGCAAGTTGCACGTGTACAAGAACGACGACAGCAAAGCGTGGATCACCAGAACCTGCGTGGGCATGGTGGGTCAAATCCAGTTGATTGATTTTGCATTCCTCATGGTGATAACCCCTCAACTGACAATTGCTGTTGTCGCTCAGCTGACGTGCGTCGCCGTGGGAGACGTCTGCAACAAGGGGAAGGTACGTCCGAGACCGGCGTGCGGCTCCCGGGCCGCTGTTTTGAACGCTTGCTAATGAAAGGTCCCGGGTCAGAACTTTGTGGTGGCCGTGGGAGCGGAGGGCAGGTTCCACCTGTTCGACTTGAGCGCCGCCAAGGCTGACACGGCGAGTCAGCACGAAGGTTTCGCCGTGGACGAGCCGAAGGCATCCTTCACGCAACGCATCCCCGCCAACACCAAAGTCATCCTCATCAGCGATATCGGTACTCGTTCATATTTGAAGTGCCGGGGAACATTGTTGAATTCATTGAATCCATTTTGAACTTTTTTTACTTCATGACAGACGGTGACGGCCGCAGCGAACTGGTGGTGGGCTACACCGACCGGGTGGTGCGAGCGTTCAGATGGGAAGAACCTTCGGACGCTTCCGACTCAGGCTGCGGTCAGCTGGTTCTACTCAAGAAATGGCTGCTGGAAGGACAGGTTCCACCGTTTTTTTAAGGAGCAGAGATGACAATTGCAAAACCAAAAGTTCTCTCAACGCTGACGGTTTAGGTCACAAAATGTCCGTCGCCTGCTTCAGGTGGACAGTCTGTCGGTGAACCCGGGTCCCGAGGGCCTGCCGGAGCTCATGGTGTCCCAGCCCGGCTGCGGCTACGCCATCCTGCTCTGCTCCTGGACGCAGCAGGACTCGCCGGCCTCTGGCGACGACGACAGTGACGATGCCACCGCCGCGTTCGGCAGGTAGCAAAACCCATCCGAGATCATGTCAACAATTTGCTTACGTTTATGTCTTTCAAGTGACGGGCCTTCACGAGATGTCATTCTCCATCTGACCTCCGGGCGGATCCACAACAAGAATGTTTCCACACATCTCATTGGGAGCATCAGCAAAGGTGAGACTCATTTCATTGATCAAGGCACTTTTTTTTTATATACATTCATAAAAAAATTTATATTTTTCTGCTCTGCTAAGTGATATTGGTTGATGACATTAATGATGAGCAAACGTTTTCATGAGTGCATTGATGTCATGTCGTCAACAGGCTCGAAAGAGGAGTCTTCCAAATGTGGCTTCTTTGCTCTCTGCACTTTGGATGGTAAGAGCATCACTAATTCATGACCAGTAGGATTATGCGACCTCCCCCAAGGCTTCGAGTGTGCGCTGCGTTCAGATTAGACTCCGGCTTTTAAATAGAATGACACCCAGGAGAGCGTCGACCTCTGCCAAGGCCAAATAGTCTGCATTTGGATGTAATTGCGCAAAAAGAACAGCTTTTCTTGTGAATTTCCGTGCTTTTATGCGATGAGAAATTGAGGAAAAAAGAATGACAAATAAAATGTGTAATTGTGTGCTGCAGGGACGCTGAAGTTGATGGACAGCTCGGGGCAGCTGCTTTGGTCGGTGCAAGTGGACCATCAACTTTTCGCCCTGCAGAAGCTCGACGTCACGGTCGCTTTTTTTTTTTCGCACTTTTCCCACTCACAAGAAAAAGGCGAGCAAATGTTGTGTTTTGATTGTGACAGAGAGACGGGCGCGAGGAAGTGGTAGCATGCGCCTGGGACGGCCAGACATACATCATCGACCACAACCGCGCCGTGGTACGCTTCCAGTTTGACGAGAACGTCAACGCCTTCTGCGCCGGTGAGGAATGGCCTCCATTCTAACGCAACGAGTTACCGTTTTCATCTTTTTATCATCAATTCTCAGAGAATTCACGCGGAAATTATTTTCAATTGATTTTTATTTATTTTTAATAATTATCAATTAAGTTGATCATTGATTAGTTGTCAATTAATCGTTGCACCACCATTTGCTATTTGTAATTGTATTGTATAAAATTGTATAAAAATTAAGACATGAACCACCTCATTCGGCCAGCAGGTGGCAGCAGAGAGCCTCACATTCTCAAGCAATTGCTTTTATGTTGTCAAAATGAAATCAATGTAAAACCAAATGAAATTGTAATTGCCCATTAATAAACTGTATTCTGAAATATAATATTCAGTTGTCATTTAAAAAAAATTACAAGAGCTACTCATTTATTATTCAATGTTCTTGCTGTTTAATTTTTTGTGTGCGCATGCAGGTCAGTACGCGTGCAAGGAGGGCAAGAACATCCCGTGTCTGGTGTACGTCAGCTTCAACCACAAGATCTACATTTACTGGAAGGTGCAGCTGGAGCGCATGGAGTCCACCAACCTGATGCGCGTGTTGGACCAGCAGCCCGAGTTCAGACGTCAGCTGGCGGCGCTGGGGGTCGGTGAGTACGCTTGGGGAAGTCACATGCTTACTTTGCGGCGGCGGTGGCCGCCCATCGGATGTGGTCGGTGGTGGTGGTGATGCGCTGGGCGATTTAATGAACGACGGGCCTCTTAGAAAGAAGGTTGCTTGTTAGCAGAAAAAGCGAGCGAGAGAGAAAAAGTCCTGCGTCAGGAGGCATCAAAACCGACATAATTAAATCAGAGTGCTTGCAAAGGTCTACACACCCCTGTTTGAATTTGGTCACTTGAGGTATGCATGCTATTGGTCACATCAATGTGAATTATGACACAATTGCTGCAATCGCGATATCTTAAATGATATCAAATTCATTTTTGAGTCCCGGACCCTCGTTTCTAGCGCCCCCTGTTGCCTCAAGAGGACTGCGCCGTAACCTCGGCCTCTAAAGAGGTCTATGTTTGTGTGGCCCCTTGCCTCCACAGGTGGCGAGGACCCGGCGGCCGTCAGATCGCTGCTGTCAGATGTTCTCTACAAGGATGCGCTCTGATCTTCTTTGTCGTTTTTTTTGCCCGTGCTGATAAACATTTGGCGACACGCCTCCTCCTTGTCTTAAAAAGCTGCTGCCAATCAAACGTGACAGGCCGATGGAAGTGCTTCAGTCGCTCGGCGCCGCCTCCGTCTTTTCCACTTGTCAATCATCTCCCCAAAGACGTTTCATAAGCTCCCATCGGCTTACTCATCGGGAGGATCTCGTTGTTGCCCTCGGCAGATGGATGTCGAATTGGCCGCCCGCGTGCTCTTGGGGCACAACCACAAAATAACGCTCGCCTCACATTGACTCGACCTTTGGTGACACGGCGCACGTTAAACACAACAATCGGGACCTGTGACATTTTGAGCGGCTTGGCCTTGCCAGCACGCGGGAGACCGAACGAGCTCCTCGTTAATTTGGATTCATTGGCGCGTCCGCGTGGCGTCCAGAATACAAATCAAAGAGCCTAGCGAGACTCTCCTTGCTCGCGTTGGAGGCGTTTGCCCGGTGAGCTCGTTACGTAAGCTTGATTTGATCGGCGGTGACAGGCAGCTGCGCCTCTCGCCTGGGGAACTTCATCACATGACACCACTGACCCCCCCACAAAAACAAGAATATCATTTTACGTGCTTTTGTCTGAAGTAAAAATTAGCATTGTTTGCTTTGGAAAGGCAAATTTTATTGTTTTGTTTCATGTGAATACCCTAAAATCATTTTAGGGAGCGTTGCATCCAGAGGTTATGCTTGGATTACGATTTTCTTTTTTGTGCGATCAAATTAATCAGATGATTAGATTAATCGTTTCATGTGCCGATATTATCCCCTTTTTGCAGATTTTTGTGAAGTTAAACACTGAAGGACAAAATTGGTTAAAACTGTCAAATGTTCTGCCTGTAACATATCTTTATTATTAAAAGTGATATGGGATGAAAAACTATATTATTCGCGATATTTATGTTTTTAATTAATCGGCCAATTATTCTGTTATTGGAATTTAATTCTGCCAAATTAAAAAAAAAATCCATCCACTATTGCTGATGAGAGCTAATTTGAATTATGGAAGGGGGGCAATATTAATCTGGCACACCCCATGGAGGATGCTCGTGCTCCCCGTTATTTGTGAATCCCTGCTCGGGTATGGAAATATCGAGAGAGCGTGTTTTCATTGTCTGTCTGGCTGGCTTGCTCTCTGTGGAGCGTTACGTAAGCCTCGCTTACAGACGAGCCGATCAATATTCGCCTCGCTGCTTCCCTGCGGAAAGATGAGCTGAGCCACACTAGATGCAAAAGTATTAAGACGCCAACAGGAAGAAACTTCTACTTGTGCCGTTTTTTTTTTTGTTTTTTTTTGTTATGTGTGTGTAGTTGAGAAGCAACAGCTATTTTGCTTGTGCGAAGGTGTCACAGCGAGCTCGCTAACAGGATGTGGCAAGGCGAGAGGGAGCAGGCGAGGCGGCTGATTTAAGCGGGGATTTTCTCTCGCTCGCCTTCTCGTATTTCCGTTGTCGGCTTCATGTTGTGCTCGGCTCATCGTCGGCGTGAAAAAAAAAAAAATGTGAGAAGCGCCTGACAGGCCCAATTTGAAGAGGGGAGACCTAACGAGAGAGGGAGGATTAAGGACGAGAAGCTCGGTGTTGGCTCATTTTGGACACTTCTTCCGTCTAATTAGAGCCGGTAAAAGTTGCGCTATTAGAGTTTTTCTAAGTGAAACTGTTTTCCGGGGCTGAATTTTGTAAACATTCAGGCAGGGGGCAAGTATGGGAACCCCCTCAAAACGACAATTTGTGTGTTTAAATTAAGCAATTTCAAGAGGGTGAATAATGCTTGTCTGTGCGAGCTGCCTCAAGTGTTTAAGCGCTTCTCATGTCGCTAAATGTGGTAACTGCAATTTATTTTCCGTCCTCAGTCACGAGTCCTTATTTAGTCGCACATTCACTTTTTTTTTTTCATTCTTGGGAGCGAGAGCGAGGTAACCTTTGGCAGGCCGCCATCTGTCTGCTCGGGCGCAGATAAGAAGATGACATATTTAACATGCGTGCCCTTAAAAAGGGAAAAAGAAGCACATAGCTATAGCCAGAATACATATCTTTTATTTGTCAGCCAGAGAAAATACTTTTATACAGAAGAAGAGCAAGGAGAAAGACCAAAAATAAACTTCTTTCGTATCGTAACTGCACTGGTTGACGGAGCGTGAAAAGTGGAAGGAAAAAAAACAAACAAAAAACAAGCAGCTGTGCCGATTATCTGCCAACCACAGATGTGCAACTGTTCTCGTCTCTAAAACAAGTAGCTGTCAATGAACGACGCCATTTTGACATGGCAGCCTTGTTCGAGACTCCAAGTGTGGCGTAGTACCTGGACTGACCTGTAAGAGGCGGTGTGGTGCCAGAAGGCATTGTTAAAATACAAAGAAGTGAACAAGCTAGGCTAGCTGTTAGCTTTTTTTATTATTTTTTTTAACTGAAAGAGAATTCAGTTTGCCACAATATTCAAATTTAGTTTTTTTTCCTTCACATCCTTGGCCGTTTTTTATTTTATTTTTTAGCTTATCTACATGATTTTTTTGGTGTAAAAGTACATCTGTGGTTTGCAGGATCCTTTTCTGAAATACAAAATGAAAAAGGCGGGTGAGTGCTCTATTTCCAACGTTAGCTAAAAAAAAAATCAAAGAGGCAAACGTTGAGGTCTCAAAGGCGCTAAAATGATCCCGAAAAGATGCAAAGCTTTTGAAGGTGCGACAAAGGCGGCTTGGGAAGGCAGCTTGTTTGGCAGCTCGTACCCGCTTTTTTTTTTTTTTTTTTTTCTGTGTGCACCAGAACACACACACACCCACACACACACATTCTCCCAGGGTTCACGCCATCAGACGAGTACACAAACATGCAGGCGGAATGCCACGACGTCATGCACATGGAATGTTTTCATATTTCCGAGTGTGTCTCAGATATTAACGTGAGACGGGCTGTTTTTTTTACTTGCTCAAGCCAGCCGCACACCGAGCGTGACACCACGTGATCATTCACAGCAGAATATTTTCCGGAGAAATTGCATGTGAACGCTTAACTAAAATTACTGCAATATATTAGAATTTGTTAAATGTCGCCATTCGAATTGGAAACGGTTTGAATTGATTGACGATTTCAGAAAGTTGGTAAACTTGCATAATTATTTGGGAATTTTCTTTGCAAAAAAAAAAAATTGAATGTCACAATAAGAATGAATGAAAGAATCGGTTGAAAAATGTGCAAGGATTAGGTCCATTTGTAAAATCAAATTCATTTGGAAATGAAAAATGTGAACTTATGAAGACGTGACAAATATGAGCCCAAATTGTCTTGCTTTAAATGAATCATAAATATGAAAGGAGGAGGTCGTGAAGTATGCGGCTGGCTTAAGAGCTCAGCAGCTAATCGCTTTTTCAAATTCTTCTGTCCTTGTGCGTCAAGGAGGTAGCGGGAGGACGAAACGCTTGAATTCTCTGTGAGCGCAGCCGCTTCCCGCGTGGATGCGTTAGCGAGCGGAGCCGACTGTCGGCCTTTGTCAAAAACGGTGAATTTGCTTTGCATCAAATATTTAGGCAAGGAAAATGTACCGTTTATAATTCAAAATTGATTGTCACATTGAAAAATTTCCTGTTTTCTCGATAACCTCAAAAAGATTTGCTAGAAAAGCGCCAATTAACACACACGGGCTCATCCAACGAGGCTAATTTTTTCGCCGGCTAACGCTCATTCGGGTTCTGGTGGCGTGGAAACGCTTGCGGTCCCAAACCGCCGCGATGACGACCACGATCCGCGCGCGGCAGCAGGGGGCGCTCACACCTTCTGTGCACTGTCGGGTTTTTCGTCACTCAGGAAGGGAAGCTCCTCAGCGCCGCCCCCTAGCTTCAAAACCCGGCGGTTCAGGTCCAGGCAGCACTGCAGAAGGCAAGTACGAGCATATTAATTCATCTTCATCGTTATCCTCATTTTTTTCCCTGTTAATTTGCTGAAGCGTAATGTCGCCTACTTTGAGTTGGAGCAGAGTGTGCAGGCCGAGGCTCAGCTCGCACGTCTCGTCCTCTGAGAAGTCAAAGATGCCACAAGGGGTTTGAAAATCTTCAACCCCCCCAAAAAAATGTGTTGAAATCATTTTATCGTTGGTACCTTGGACCACAGCAGAGCACTGGATCGTCCTCGAGCCCAGCTGAAGCTTGAGGTCGCTCACCGGGCCGCTTCGGTCCCGGCTGGGCGCCGAGACGCTGTTGGAACACGAGAACGTCATCGTCATCTCCAAGGTCAGAGTGGATCACGGCGACAACAGGTATGAAACCACTTTGAAGAACACTTTCACGTGGAAATATTTGTCGGGTGGTCAGCAAAAACTGTGCTGCCATCTATAGGCCTGGAGTGGAACTTTTATTTCGAGTTTTTAATTTCTTTTCAACACCCACGCTTGAAGCTTCATGTTTAAATTTGACGTTTCCGGCGGCATGAAGTGATTCGTGTGTTGATGTTCTTACCCGAGCCTTTGGCAGCAGGATGCAGAAATGTGGTTGTGTACGCTGTTGGTGTTTAAAGAAACCTTCACGTCGCTCTCACAGCACTGGAGAGGACACAAAATAGAGCGTCACAACCACAAAATGGAGGCCGCCTTTGCCTCGACTTGTTCTAAAACTTTAACACCGATTAGGGGTTAATCATCTATAATGAATGGAGTTAAACTTGAAGCCGCGGTGCTCATGTTGACTCTTCATTGCTGCGTCATCAAAAATTAACTAAGCCCGTTAGGTCAGGGGTCACCCGCTCAGTCCGAAATTCACTGGAAATTGCAAGCAGGTTGAAAATTTGTTGATTTTAAGAGTGTGAGAGGCAACTTTAAAAAAAGGGAAAAAATCCATGGTTCGAAGGTGTTGTTTTTCAAGCATTTTCTTGCAGTCTGCCTGATGAATCAATGGCTAGTCCACTTAAGCCCCTCGGGTTATTTTCCCCTTGGGGGAAAAAAAAAGGCGAGCTTTTTTTTTTTTTCTTCATTGTTGTGAAGTGCTCAAGCTGGGCCCACTCGCTTTTGTCCACCGAGGCAGAGCAGCTTATCAGCAACACCACAAAGGCTCACTTTTTTTTATTTTTTTTATGGTTTTGTTTTGTCTCGCTGCGAAAATCTCTCTTTTCTCGCAGTGAAGTTTAAAAATAGATGCCGTCTGAATAACCACGCGGGCTCGAGCACTTAGAAATGCTGCGCGTGAGCAAAGTGCAAAAAAAAAAAAAAATTGCTGAATATTGCGGAAAGAGTTTCACAAATATGTCACTTAAGTGACCTCGTACGTTTGTGGGTGGATTTTGAACGTTTGGGCCGAAGTACAGATCCTGGAAATTGGGGAAAAAAATTCGATTAGTAGACAAAAAGAGTATTTTGGGAACCTTGCAATGTACGAGCAGAGCCGCGAGGCGTGTCGGTTCAAATGCCGCCGCCGCCGCGTCGTCATCGTCCGATTGTAGACTCTTGTCACTCTCCTCGGCCGAGGAGTCGCCGGCGCTGTCGTCCTCGCCGTGCGCCGCCCCGTCCTTGCCGCCATTGTCGGCCAGCGGCGAGCGAACGTGGGCGGCGGGGTCGCGGGCCTCGCCCCGCAGCCGCGTGATGTTGCCCTCCAGGAGGCGGCGCTGCACGATGCTGTGGGGTTGCTATGGAAATAAGAGCGCGTATCAACGTGATGCTGTCATGTATGTAATCAAGTCTTCTCATGTGTGGCCATGTCTCTTCATTGCCTTTCAGCGTCCATCTGGGAAAAAGCTCAGCTTCACGCCGCCATGACACCAGGGAGTTGCTTTTGGCAGCCGTGTGACGGTAAGATTTGAAAAAGAGGACATTGTCTGCTTGGCTGAGCACCAAAATCCCAAAAGTCTCTCTTCATCACTTCATGTTTACCTCCTTACACTCCACTTTTAAAGCCACTGTCAATCATTTTACGATCTACCTTTAAAAATCTGTCCTTTCATTTCTTTACAGAGCGATATCAAATTCATCATGTATATATATATTTTTATTTATTTATTTTTTTTGTTTATCCAGTCAAATGAAACTGTACTCGTGAGCATTCTAGACAAGAAGTCGTTCGGCAAATGTTGTCTTTCATCCTGGACTCGAAAGCACGGCGTTCTGTTAGTCTGTTTCGAAGCTAATCGGCGTGGCGGCTAATTGCTCGTTTGCGTCAGCTTTTCTAGCCAGTCATGTGACCTTTCTAACAACCGCTTTGCGACGCCCTGTGGCGCCGAGCGCGAGGCTTTACAGACTGCTGTTGAATTAATACCGCACATTTTTCACTGTTGTGTATTGTTCCTAATAAAGTGGCGACACGACGATCCGCCTGCTAGCCGCTTGCTTCCTAACGTGATTTGTGGCAGGGTTTCAAACCCCCCCCACCCCCCGGAGCACAAACAGACGGCGATGTAGCTCCAAATTGAATTGTGTTCATAAATTGAATTTATCCCAGCTCTGCTTCCCTGACAGAGGAAACACCTCAAAAGACGATATGAGCAGTGGATAGCTGCTAGGTAACTTTTGGCCAATGATTAGCTGCTAACAAGTTATTAGCAATTGCTGTGCTGTCCTCTGGTCGGCGATTTGCTTTTGACAAATGGAAAGCTTCGAACATTTAGTCAATCAGTCATTCGCTATGAATGTACGTAGCTTGACTAGTCTTGGCTGATATTAAACTTAGCGCTGACTTGTTGTTAGCCTATAGCTAGCAGTCAGGAAGTTATTTGTTGGCTTTTGACTCTTGACAATACTGCACTTGGGTGTTGACTAGTTACTAGCTTGTTGCTAGCTATCGACTAGTTTTTGCTTGACTTTTGACAAGTTGATAGCAGTTCTTTAGCTATTCACTAGTTGTTTGCTGATACTTTACTGACACGTTGTTCAAATTTCCCCATTGTGGGACTAATAAAGGACATCTTTATCTTTATCTTTAGCTTTTAGCTCGCCCTCGGCTAGTCACGGCATCTATTTGTTGTCGACTATTTTTAGCTGCCCGTCCTCCCACGCAACACACACGCACAAACTGATGCTTAACACAGCTAATTGTCCTGCGGCGAATAATAATGATAATAATGCCGGGTACGTTTAAGCTGTCTTTATTTTTGGGGGCATAAGGTTTCCTTGTGAGTGTGCTTGACTTTGAAGTGCTGTTCTGCCGCCTGCTGAGGGCTGGAAAAAACACCTCACATTTGGAAATGAATATAAAACACCTGCTGCAGGATTAAGTCAACTCTGCACCATCTGCCCGCACGCAGCACATCTTCTGGACACCACGTTCCCTTCAATTCACACCGGGCAGCAGTCGAGCCGCACCGTGGCTCGGGGTTTTAAGCCTTTAGTTTCCGCGTGAATGTATCCATAAAGTTCACTGAAATTTTGTTTTGCTTGAAAGTGCTTCCACAGGCAAAATATGATGTTGTGAGCACAAAATGGCGCTGCATGTGGAGCTCAGGTGTTTGGATGTCCCTTGACTCGGATGTTGATGTCCCAAACGCACGATTCCCACGCGTCTACTCTGCTTTTTCTTTACATTTAATGCACACGATTGCATAATGAAACGGCGCCCCCTCTGGTAGCACGTGTCCTCCGTGACCCGTTCTCAGGACGACGTTTCCCTTTCTTTTCTTTCTTTTTTTTTTTGAACATGTTCACTGATGCTAGCTGCTCAGAACCTCGGGCAAAAGAGAACAAAAACAAATGTTGCGTAACCAACACTGCTGAATTACACATTGCAGCGGAAACGCCGGCGGTGGATTGTTGATGCCTTTCTCGTGGAATTGTGATTGTGGGATGCCACTTGGGTGCTAATTATGACAGGAATATTTATGGATTCATAGAAAATGCTTGCGAAAATCATTAACAGTGCTTCACTTTTACTTTTTGTTTTTTTTTTAGCAATTTGGCAGCTAAAAACAAGCTACCAATGCGCAAACAACCAATTAGCAACTAGCTATCGGCTAATCCCTGATAGCCAGCTACCTGCTGGTGATGCGATAAACCAAGCTAGTCCGCAGCTAATTAGCGGCTATCCACTTGTCAACACGCTGCACTCCGTATCTTTTGAGACCCTACTTAGCATGCTAGTTTGCTACTTTTCATTCTGAGGGGAAATGCTAAAAATGTTAACATGAAAGAAATAGTCGTGATAGATGCAGGCTCGCGCACGTCCTTATGAATAATCTGTATCCTTGCCGAACCTTCTTTCTCGTCATTTAATGAGTTTTTCAAGTGTATTCAGCGTCTAAATAGCGACCCAGGATCTCGTTTGACGGACAATTTCCACGCCCGCTGGCTCAAGTCGTCAACGCCACGCTTGACAGATTGCATTCTTTTCCTCCATCAGCGGCGAGACGAGCGTCATTCCCGATAATTGGTTTTATCATGAGCGGCGTCCCGTGTGCCTGATGTCGCGCTTGGAGCGCGGACAGCTAATGAATGACTAGCGTGTTAAGCTGCTCCGAGCTAATCGAGTTTTAGCCATTCAAAGCTAGATTCATCATATTTGCCAGTGACTTATTTTTCTCTTCATTGGGTTTCCGCTCCATGCAGAAAAAAAAATAACCCCTTCAATTCGGTTAGGGCTTAGCAAGAAAGCTTGACAAAATAGATCATGTTAATGCGCTGTGCTATTCTGGTTTTAGGATAATTCCAATTGAAAGATTGATGTAAATGTAGCTCAGCAATGTGGTTAAATGGGAGGAAAAAAAATATTTTCTTAGTGAGTGGTATGCTTTTCTATTTATAAGTTTTGTGCCTCAGAATTCCACCTAGCAGCAAGTCATGCAGGAAAATAACCCCGGCTATTCTGTTCGCTGTTCGCCATCCATGCTTGTACTTAAATTGGGAAGTTTTCAAATGAATCACATTGAGTATTTTTCATCTGTTTGTCACCCATCAAGAGCATGGTTTCATGTCTAGGCGCTCAGGAATTTTTAAAGGAAGCCTGATGTGAGCTGCCAAAGTTAGCTTCAACATTAGCTTCCAACCAGTGATGCCTCCAATACTCGTGTCTGATTTTAAATTCTTTATTGCTAGCTTTTGAAGTTAGCTTCCTACATTACCATGAATTTTGGAGGTATGGTAGAATGCTATATTCTAGTTAGCTTCCAATGTTAGCTTCAACGTTAGCACCAATATTCTCCACTGACGTTAGCTTCCATCGTTGGGGCGAAGGAAGACCAATGTTATCACCCCAACATTCGCTCCCAATGTTAGCTTGGACATTAGCTTCCAATTTGAGTTTGTGGATTTCCATGCTGATACTACTTGCTACTCTTTGCCAATCATGTCAAGGCTCCAGTGACGTGGACCGTTCATTATTGATGTCCTTCAGGGTGTGCGCACTTACCAGGTCTTTAGACGTCCCCAGTCTCTTGAGACCGTCCAGGGGCAGCAGGTCAGCCGAGTCCTTGTGCGTGAACTGAGTGGCCTGCTTGAGACGGCGCTGCTGGTGCAGGATGGCTTTATCTCGGATGGCCAGCTCACCTTTTTTGGCCTCACTCATGGTCCTTAAAATTGGAATCCACCCTCGCCTCAGACACCAGAGATTGTAGGAATGTGGACCTTCAAGGAGAACAGTGTTGAGTCGTTGTGTTTCTCCTGGATGATGGTCTGGTTTGGACGAGCATCCTCCTGCGTGTTTTCCCGTCTCTGCCTCCTTTACGAGTGGCTTCTCCTCCCTCGCTCGCTCGCTTGGTTGCTTTCTCTCTTCCCTCGACCCCCCCCCTCCTCTTGTCAGACCCCGATGAAGAGCGAACGTTTGCTCACTTGTATCTGGCGTCCTGGTGGATGCTTGCTGATTTGCCCCCGCGGTCCCGCTGTGGAGGTGTGACCCCACACACTCTGAGCCGATCAATTGTGCAGCAACGATTGTTCCTGACATATCACAGTGGGTCGCTTTCGCACCAGTGAACACTGACTGAAATGTCTGTGTTAACACTAACGTTTATCTTTCATATAATGACATCAATCTGGTGCCATATTTTAACGTGAATTCTTGAGTCTTTGTGAAGGTTAAATTTGGATTTCTGGGTGGTGTTTGGCGCCCTCTGTTGGCCGTTTGTCTGCACTACAGGTATTTATCTCTCGCCAAATGAATCTGTGCTGCATTTTTGATAATGACAGTCTGGTTGGAATTTAGAGAGAAGTAGTTCAGTGCTCTTGAAGGTGAATTAGGCTTTGTTTCTGGAAGGTGTTTGTCACCCTCTATTGGCCACCTTCCTGCACTACACATTTATTTTGCTCCAATTGGTTTGTTGACAAAATACATTTTCGATTATTGAAATAAGTTGGATAGATTTTTTTTCTGTTGGCCACCTGCCCACTCTACACCCATTTCCAGCCTGCCCAATCATATTTCAGGCAAATTTAACCACTTCACCTTGTATGAGTAGGTTAGGGGCGCCATTGTCGTGGAGAACAGAATTTAACCTCCATGATTTTTTTTAATTAAGTGACAACAAAGTCAAGCCCTGAATGCCAACTTTATTGTCATGAAATTGTCAATCAAGCTTAAATCAGACTTTTAAAGCATTGACCCCCCCCGAATTGTTCATTTATTCCACCAATTGGGGAGTGAAAAGCACCTTTATTGAAACAAAACAACAAATAAGTCTGCTTTAACAACAGCAAAAAAAAAACAAAAAAAAAAGCAGTATGGTCATTTTGTGCTTTTTTTTTTTTGGAGGATCAAGTTGGTAATGGAAAAGGCACGTGTGCAATTCAGGACATGGAATTGAAACTTTTTTTTCCAATGTGGGAATGCTTTTTAAGGTTTGTAGTGAGTATGTACAGCATGCATATCATTGCATTGCAATAATAACAACCGTTGTGAGCTTAGCTATTGGATGTTTTCTGACCGCTAACATGATTTTTATCCTCAACATACGCTAACAAGTTCCCATCTCTGCTCTTAGCCTGCCCTCTGTTGGTCTGGAGTGTGAAATACAAAGTGCAAATTGGCTCAATTTGGCCTAAATTCTGTCAAGAGTTGTGTTTAGAACAAGTGACTCTGCAGTCTTGTCTCTGAGATTTCATCAGAGCACGTTGGGGAGGTAAAGCGAACAGAGCAGCATGTTCTGTCCAAACGCCCGCAGGGGCCTGAAGGCCTCCCAGGCGTCGTTGAAAATGTTGTACTTGAGGAAGACGCGGTGCTCCATGCTGGTGGACAGCCCGACGTCGCGGCTCATGATGTAGATGCCGTCGTTGTGCAGCGTGCACGTCAGGTTGAGGCCCGACTTGGATGTGTTCTCCTTGAGCTGCAGCCACTCGCCGGTGGTGACGTTGTACGACTGCACGGTCAGCACGTCCTCCGTCTCGCTGGGCCAGCGCCGCGCGTGCTCCAGTTTGTGCGTGTAGCCGCCCACCAGGAAGATGGTGTCCTCCACAGACAGCATTTGCTGCTTGCGCACGTGCACCGTGCACGGGCGGAACGCCGTCCACGTGTCGGCCACGGGGCAGTAGCGCAGGAGGTTGGTGTTACGCACTGTTGGGAGAGACAAACGTCACCGTCTGCACCGTAAAAAAAAAAAAAGGGGGGGGGGGGGTTCAGCCTTTGTGCCCACCTCTGGCCGTGTATCCCCCCATGACGTAGATCATTCCCTGGCACTCGCAGGCCGAGAACTCAGCCAGCGGGTCTGGCATGGACGACACGCAGGTCCAGAAGTCGTTCTCCGGGCTGAAGCACTCCACCGTGCCCAGACTCTGGCCCCCCACGGCGTACAACTTCCCTTGCACGGCCAGAAGCTTGAAGTTGCACCTGGAAGACAGCAAAAGCAGTTAGTTTCACTTTGACACCTGTCAATGTACTTATAGTGCTGACAATTTTTTTTCTTCAATTGAGAGTGTCAAGAAACAGCTTAAAGGCTGTTTTTAAATTTATTGATGACTGTCTGCCAAACCGCCGCCCTTGCCATGTTGACGTTACCTCTTCTGGTTGAGTGGCGCCACCTGGTTCCACTCATTCCTGCAGGGGTTGTAACAGTGCGCGGCCGAGATCTCCTGGCTGCTGGCTCGGGAGCCCCCAACGATGAAGAGGTAGTTGTCCAGCACAGCCGAGCCGTACCCTCTCACGTTGATCATGTCTGCCGGCAGGTTGTTGGCCAGGGGCTTCCAGCGCTGCTCAGCCTCGCCGTACCTCAGCATGGACCAGGGCTCATCCTGGTCCGGCACGTCGAAGCACAGGCTGCTGAAGTCCCCCATGGCCACCAGGGTGGCAGCGCCCCTCATCCGCATCTCCCTCGCCTGCTCCCTGACAGCAAGGGGCAGGCTGCAGAACTCAGGTCTCCTCATCATGGGGTGGTAGTAGCAACTCATGAATTTGAGGCAGGCGCCGCGCAGCTCGTGGGTTCCGTAGACCTCCGATAGGCTGTAGAGCTCCACGCAGTTGTCCAGCCGTATCTCTGTCGTCAGGAGCTTGAGGATGGAGGTGACCTGCAGGAAGGAGGCGGTTTCGATCAGGTCCTCAAGGGTCTCATTGGCAATCTCCACCTTGGAGGTGTTGATGAACTCCAGGACCAGCTCCAGACCGGGGGCGCTGAGGCCCTGCAGCTGCACGGAGTCTTCCGTGGACTCCCTCATCCCCGAGCTGTAAAGCGCACGGAAGTAGTCGCTCTTCTCGATCAGCTTCCTCTTGTTCACCTCGTACGTTTTGTCCTCCATCACGATGGCGATGTTCTGCTCCGATGACATGTCGAAAAGAGTGCGTCTCCAGCAGGCCGACTGAATTGGGTTTTGCTTACATCTCATCGGCGTGCAGCGCTCCAAATATGGCCATGTTCGGCCCATAGGTCGTCATCGAGCAACTTTCAGTAGCCGGGGAAGCTAAACTGCTAACGAGACGAGACGCAACCAGCCACAAACAGGCCACTAACGCGCTTTAACACCCCGCGGGAGTCCATCAATAGACCCGCAACATAATCAAAGTTGTAGTTTAAGTTGTGTAAAATGCTCCCAGAGGCGACAGTTTGAATTGCGCGTCATTTTGTCAGCCTTCACTTCCAACTTTGGGACTGTTTTGGTTCCGAGTGCTCCTCTTCGTCGTGGCTCTATCGCGTAAGTGCGGTGTGCTGCTGCCACCTTGTGGCGACTGAGCGCCACAGCACAGCGATCCTCTCACAGTTTGATTCGATCGGCGAGTTTTTTTTTTCATAATTTGCAGCTTCTTTCACAAGAACATGTTTGGAAAATCTCTTTTGGTAGAAACTGTTACCTTTTAAGTTGTCATTTATAAAAGTTTGAAACGGGTTATCGCCGGATTTTCTTTTAATTTGAAACCAGGAAATGTTGCTTTCTATCTGGCTTGACATCGGTGATTTCCGGTGTATCTTTTAATTTGAAACCTGGATATGCCATTCGTGCATTCCGCGTGGCTTGACGTCGGTGCGTATGCACTATGCTGATGAGTGACAGACAGACGGAGGCGCACGAATGACTTGGCCGCCACACGACCGGACCGCTTCGACTCTCCGGCTCCAGGCAGTGGGCCGTCCGGCGTTCGTGATCCGAGTTAAGGATGTGGGAGTCGACGCGGGCCACATGGCCGCCCGGTTGCCTGCTGGTACTCCTCATCATCATCACCGCCGCTCTCAGGGCGACCTGCGCCGGAACGACGCTACCGCCATGCGATGAGGTTAGCGCGCAGTGTCGCTCATATTTCTGCAATATTATGAATAATACTTATTACTGATGTCAACTGACCTGTCCTTTGATTGACACCATCGTCCTGTTGTAATATTTTGTTTACCTAAATTAAATTCTGGTGCTGTAATAATTGTAGCATCAGTGCAAAATAGTCTTGATAGTTATTCATATACATTTACAGTGATGAATTATAGAATACCAAGTTGTCATTATGCACAATAATTGTTTTGTTGCACGTTGAAGCTTTAATATTGTGAATTTGATGCCATCTTCCGCTCATATGTACTATGTGCATAAAAGTGCCTTCTCTACCAAGCTTATGCTAAGCTAACAAGCTATCTTCACCATTAGTGTAATATTTCCCCCCCATGCTGCCTTCTGCTTCCACTCAGCTTCAGTTGTTGTCATTGCTGCCTTTTTATCGCATGCCCCCGTCCAATCTCATCTCTCTCCTCTCGCACGCTCATCAGTCGCCATGGCAACCAGCATGAGTCACCCGGGAGACCAACAGATCACACGAGCTGGCTGTTTGTCTTGTTCCTCGGCTGCTCATCGGTTTCGCCGTGAACGCTGCTATTAATTTGCAGACGGCTGGTGGCTTTGATTTTGCCTGCCGGGCAAAGTGGGGGTGGACTCATGCTTGAGCATCGCTGAGGTGTGTTGGTTGCCTCGGGGAAGTTGGTGGTCATAAGGAAGAACTGGGAAAATGCACACGCGCACAAACAATGGCAATGTGGTAAACAGCAAAAAGGAAAGAATAAAAAAAAAAGTGCTCGAGCCTTTTGCGCTCTCAGAGTGTAAAACGATTACAATCTGTAAACTTAAAATAAAAGCATGTCTATCATGTTTTTTTGTTTATGTGGATGTAGCACGTCTCATTCTTGAGTAAGATGCTCCTCCGGCAAAAACATCCATTATAAGCCTGTAGCACATGACCCGATGCTCTTTCCCTTTCCGGCCTATTAGTGGCGGTTGGTTGCCACGGCAATCAGGGTCACCACCGCCACTTTCGCCCCACTGCTGTCCATTAATGATTGCCGCTAGTGACATTACATTATGTTTCTCCTGCAGACGTGTGTTGTGTGCTATTTGTGCAGATGGACTACTACTACCAGTACACTGAGTGCGACACCATGGGGTCCCGCTGGAGGGTGGCCATCCCGCTCAATCCAGGCACCTGTTCGGGCCTCCCGCCCCCCAGCCGAGGGACGGACTGCAGTGAGTACGCCCGCGTCACCATTTCAGATGCTCTATCCTTGTGCTCATTTTGTGAATGTTGTCCTTCGTCTCCGATCAGGCTTCTCGTGCTCGGCCGGCAAGTTCCTGGAGATGTCCACGCAGTCGTGTACGCCGTGCACGGCTGGCTCCTACTCGCTGGGCAGCGGCCTTCGCTTCGATCAGTGGGACGCCCTCCCCACCGGATTCATCAGCCTCGCCAGCTTCCTCAATGCCAAGCCGCCCAATGGCGACTTCCAGGCGTGTAGCAAGTACGCCACGTTCACGTTTCCACAGCCAGCTATCAAGAATTCATAGTCGACTTATGTTAGGAAGGAAGGAAGGAAGGCTGGAAACAAGGAATGGTATTACAGGAAGAGTTGAGAGATGGATGGAGGGAAGGAAAGGAGGAGATGGAAGGAAAGAATGCGCCACTTCTCCACTTGACCAGCGTGCGTCTTTTTGTGCGTGTGTGGCGCAGCTCGACGTGGACGCCGCAAGGTGTGTACCTGGAGTCCAACCGGGACGAGTGCACCGTGTCGCTGGTCTACGTGGTCCACCTGGAGAAGCAGGGCTCCGTCTCCTTCACCTACCAGTACCCCGACAACAACATCTTCTTTGAGTTCTACGTGAGAAAGCCTCCTCATTTGTCGCATGCGCATCGTGACCAAACGCCACACCGTTTTTGCGTGACAATCCGCGTGTGCGCGTTTGTGTCCAGGTCCAGAACGAGCAGTGTCAGGAGATGAGGCAGAGCGACGAGCAGAAGTGGATCAAGGTCACCGGCAGCGGAGAGTGGGGGACGCACGCGGTCAGTGGGAGATTTTGTCTCCGAGCTGCTCACAACACGACACAAGCGCACACTTTGGTGTCCATGTGACTGATCCGAGCTGGTGTCGCAGATCAACCTGTGGGCCGGCACCAACATCCTCTACTGGAGAACGACGGGCATCCTGGTGGGCGTCAAGATGGTCAAACCTGTGCTGCTCAAGGAGATCAAAATAGAAGGTCACACCCCTCCCTCTGAAAGTGGCGAATGTTTCGAGCGCCACACTCATCTCGCTCATTCTTCTTTTTGAATGTCGGCAAAAGGCGTGGCTTACACGTCCGAGTGCTTTCCCTGCCGACCCGGCTGGTTCAGCGCCAGCGCCGGCTCGTCCTCGTGCCGGCCGTGCCACAGCAACACCTTCTCCCGCAAGAGCGCCACTTCTTGCATCGCCTGCCCCAAATATCGCTACTCACGTATGTCAAAAAATCTTTTTGAGAGTTTTTTAAAAATGTTTTCTCAATTTGATTAAAAATACAGAAGTGAGAAATCAAATGCACCTCCAACAAAGTGAAACAGTAAAATACGGACGAACGCTTTGCACTGCATACACTGAGTCCTGGCCTGTCCGCGAATAAATCGTTCCTTTTCCGCCTTGGGTTCCAATTAAAAGCTAATTATTAGTGTCATTTTGATGTGGTTGTTGTTTTGTGCGTGTTTTTCAGTGGAGGGATGGGCCGAGTGCAAGGTGAGGCCGCCGTGTGGCGACAAGGACTATTTCCAGATCCACACGCCTTGTGACAGCGAAGGAAAGGTCAGTGCGTTGACACAAACGCACACGCACACACACTTCCTGGTTCTTCATACAAGGCCAAATATCGGACCACAACCCCCCCTCAAAATAATTAATAATAATAATAATTCATATCAGTCTGGCCGTACTAAATCCAGTGTACCTAATGTTGTGTCCAGTGAGAGAACGTTTTCCTTTTCCCCACCACAGACGCAAGCGGTGTACCGCTGGGTCGAGCCCAAGATCTGCAACGAAAACGCCACCGGCGCCACGCCGCTGCCCGCCTCGGAGCCCAGGAAGCCGTGCCCGCCGTGCAACCCGGGCTTCTACAACAGCAACGACTCCACCTGCTCGCCGTGTCCGCCCGGGACGCGCTCGGACGGCACCTACGGTAACGCTCGCATGCACTCGCTGTGATCTCAGCCCCGGCATGTCACCAGACCTGTTAGTCCTGAAGGACAAGTCATGACAACAGGTCAGGGGTCACCACAACGCTGCGCCTATGTCAAGTGGCAAGCCTGTCGGTTCACTTTGGTAGATTTTTTTTTTTTTTGACACAGTTTCCAAATCTGCTCTCACTTCAAATCTGAATTGCGCAATCTTTTATAGGTCAAACCTAAACAATTGTGTGTGTGTGTGTGGGGGTGTGCGCGCGCGTGGGGGGGTGTGTGGGGGTGTGTGTGTGTGTATGTGTGTGTGTATAGCTTGCACGCCTTGCCCCTCAGGCACAGAGCCGGTTCTCGGCTACGAGTACCGATGGTGGAACGTCCTGCCCTCCAACATGAAAACTTCCTGCTTCAACGTGGGGAATTCCAAATGCGACGGCATGAACGGTAAGAATTTGTGGCGCCCGTCCGCTGCGGTTACTCTCAACATAACGTCCTGTTAGCTCACCGTACATATTACATTGCCCAAGAAACTCGAAAGGGTTTGATAAAGTCCATCCAAAGCCAAACGTTTGGCGCCAAATACAATCTAAAGTCAACATGAGCTCTCCAGCATGTTTGCGTGTGTGCGTGATGGAATTCAGGTTGGGAAGTCGCCGGCGACCACGTCCGCAGCGGAGTCGGTTCGTCGGACAACGACTACCTTATCCTCAGCCTGCACGTGCCCGGATTTAAGTAAGGACGCCTGAACGTGTCGAAAGTGTTCATATGTGAGCGGCTGCGTGACTTAATTTATTTTTCGGCAGGGTGCCGGCGTCGCTGTCGGGCATGAGCGGCGGCGAGGTGGGTCAGATCACCTTCGAGTTTGAGATGGTGTGCAGCGGAGACTGCGAGTTCTACTTCATGATGGTGAGAAAAAGGATGGTTGCGCGCTTGAGCATGGCCGTGAGGCTTATCGATCTGTGGCGCCCCCCGCAGGACGTGCACAGCAAGAGCACCACCGTGCTGGAGTCGTGGGAGGGCAGCAAAGGTCGCCAGTCGTATTCGCACAGCATGAGCAGGAACGACTCGGTCACCTTCACGTGGGCTTTCCAGAGGACCAGTCGCGCTTTGGATGTCAGTTTGGGAATAAAAAAATAAATAATCATAATAATACCGCCAGGGTCCCTAATGAAGTGTCCCGTTTGCGCAGGTGCGTCGCTACGTAGGCGACAACGTGAAGCTCTTCTCCATCCACGTGAGCAACGTGCTGGAGGGCGTGGCCTCGGGCTGCCGGGCGTGCGCTTTGGTGCCCGACAACTCCCAGCGAGCCGGCTCCTCGTGCGTGCCGTGCCCGCCGGGCTTCTACATCCACGCCGAGACCAACCGCTGCGAGGAGTGCCCCCCCGGCACGCACCTGGCGGGGCGCCACACCTACGGCCGCGAAGCATGCGTGCCATGCGGGCCCGGAAGCATCAGCAACCAGGTGATTGATTTGCCGACATGCATGATTAAAAAAAAAGAAAAAAAAATTAAATGTACGTTGCGGTCCAAGGAGCATTCCCGTTGCTACAGCAACTGCTCCTTCTCGCAAGTACACGCCAACCGCACGCTGATCTATGACCTCGGACCGCTGAGCGAGGTGACCTCCCTCACTCTGGAGCCCAGCTTCACCACCAAGGGCACCAAGTACCTTCACCTTTTCAACATCAGCCTGTGCGGGCACCAGGTAATGTCTCCACGTCTTCCTGCAGCTTCCCTCGAATGAAAATTCGCCAACTTTTACAACCCCGTTGCGTGCAGGGCAGGAGAGCGGCAGTGTGCAGGAACAACCTGACCGACTTCAGCAGCGTGTTCGGCAAAGACGAGCGGGGCAACAGTGGCGCCGCCCTGCTGGCTAACGCGGTGGACGGCTTCATCTGCCAGTCCACCATCATCCCGGCCGACGGGCGCGGCTTCCGGACGCCCATTTCCTCGCAGTCCGTAGACCTGGCGGACACGTTTCTCGGTGCGTCGGCTGTTTAATGGGCGGGACGGCTCCATTTTGCTCGGCTGCTATTGAGCATTGTTTTTGGCGCTCCCTGCAGGAGCAACAGTGGAGCGCTTCCTTGACGGCGTTAGCGTTGACACGGAGCTCTTCCCGCAAAACATCAGCAATATTCCTGATATTAACTTCTTCTTCAGGTAGACAATTATAGAATAGACTTAGATGTTTTTCTGTCCATCTGACACATTGATTTTTTTTTTTTTTTTCATTTCAGGTCGACACAGGTGACGGCTTCGTGCGATCAAGGCCGCAGTTCGGTCATCGTGGTTCGCTGTAATCCTAAAAAATCCGAACGTGGCGAGCTCTTTGTACCTAGGTCAGTCAATGACGTCGTGTGTCAAAAGGGAAGAGAGTTTAAAAAAATTAATATTTTGGAAATGTTACGTCACTGTTATAAATCAGTAGAATTATCACAGTTTTCCGTGTTGTTCCGATACTGCTAAAAAAAAAAATATAGCTTGCCAATTAATATTTCTTTTGTCATTGGTTTTATAGCTCCTGTCCTGCAGGAACGTGCGACGGCTGCGCCTTCCACTTCCTGTGGGAGAGCGCCAGTGCTTGCCCGCTTTGCACGCACGACGACTACCACCAGCTGGACGGCGCCTGCAAGGGTGGCAGCCAGGTAACCACGCACACACACACACACACACATTCAGAACGCGACGTCCCCTTCATCGGCCTGCTGTGCCTCCAGGAAACTTTTTATCTGTGGAACGAGGCCAAGCTGTGCAGCCGTGGCGTACCGCTGCCTCCCAGAAGCTCCGCCCCTTGTGAGTCCGTCACGTTGTGGCTCAAGTTGGGCGTGGGTGGTGGAACGCTTTTGGGCGCACTGCTCGTCGCCCTCACCTGCTATTTCTGGAAGAAGAACAAGAGGTGTGTCCTCATACTTTAGCCCGCGTATGACTTACGCTATCATGTGACATAGTGTTCTCACGACAGGCTGGAGTACAAGTACTCTCGTCTGGTGATGTCGGCCAACAAGGAGTGCGAGCTGCCCGTCGCCGACAGCTGTGGCCTGGACGAGGGCGATGACCCCGATGACGACGCCGGCTACACTCGCAAGCCCTCCCTGCTGGGGAAGCTGCGCGCCATCGCCAACAAGGTGTGTGCAGGCCCGTTTTGGATCCTTAAAGTCTTGCATTCTCAAACTCTCCGGGGAGATTTTTTTTCCAATTTAATGCACATTTTCTACTTGAATAATGTCCCAAATGGTCTCTTCCAGCATGAAGGAGGAGACAGCAGTGAATCTGTGCAGCTCAACAGCTCCCATGCGGACCGCTGGGTCCTGGGATAGTTGTCCTGCAATCGCTTAAGCAAGAAATGCTCACGTCAACGATTTGCTGCGCCTTGATTATCGACTGTGACAGGATGTTGGGGGGGGGGCCTCTTTGTATTTTTTTGTACATTTTTATTTGGGTTTCTTTTGAGAGTCATGTATTTATATCAGTGTTGTTTATGAAAGTTAAATAAAGTCCTTTATGACTGTTTTTCCGTGATTTTCATTTTTAGCTGCAGTACTATACTTGGCCGCTGTTTTGGAGTGGCGGTATTTACACACGCGTTGTATATTTGACGATTCAGACAAGAAGTGCAAATTAAAATAGTAATATCTTCGATTTGCCGTTTAAATTATGTGAGCTATTTTTTAATAAAGTCACATAAAATAATATAATTGACTTATTTTCTCGTTGATATAGTTAACCCGTCAATGCGATTAAAAAAAAATTTATTTGATTTTCAGACATGCGCACTAAACAGGACTTTGTGCGCTGTCTCCCTCCGCCGTGTGCTCCGCCCACCGCACATAGAACCACCTCTTCGTACTGTGGAAGTGCTTCGGCCGTGGTTTAAACTTTGGCAGGCTCCCTGTCGACTCTGAGTCTTCGTTTTTTTCTTTTAAATCCACTTCTCCTGTAGAAGCAGCATGTGATCGATGACGGCTGGCAATCAATCTGCGGAATGACGAGCTTCAGTTCATAGCGCGGTAAGAAATAGTTCTCTTTTTTTCCACGGTCTGCGATTGTTGTGATTTTTTTTTCCTGCCGCAAAAAGTCATCATGGCCTTCGAGAAAGGCCTCCTAAGTGGGCTCAAAACTATTATTTAACTTTCTCGTCTTAAAAATGTACCAGTTGGTGGGAGTTAAACATGTAGCAAGGGTTTTGCATTAGTTTTTTTAAGCGTAAACTTCGCTAAGGCCTCATTTTAAGTTGACTCCAGTGACGTCACTTGGCAAGAGTTTGTTTGGAGTTGACAATAAATTAAATTAATGATCGGTGAGGATCATAATGATATCATGACATTTTACTTTATTATTATAGCATTGTGCCTTAAGATCACTTCATTATTCGGCCATGAAAGAGAAGGAAAAAAGTACATGTCTGCCATTTATTAAGTGTATTTAAATGAATACAGAATGTTAAGCATCACTTTGTGTCAATGTTGATGTTTTCCAGATCATCCTATTTTTTCCAGTCATCGTATTCCAGTGGTAAGTTTGTTGTGATGTTAAAATGTAAAAATATACAGGACATAAACAGTAAAAATATTCTTTTCAAAAGTTTCCTCCTTTAGGTCCAGTTTGCTGCAAGATGGCTCGCGGCTGCATCTGCTGCGTCAAGTACATGCTCTTCCTCTTCAACCTGCTCTTTTGGGTAACGGCTCAACTCGCTGGGAATCAAACCTGGTCCCGCTTGTGGGTGACCCACCCGTGTCTTTCTTTGCTGCAGCTGGGCGGTTGCGGCCTGCTGGGCGTGGGCGTGTGGCTGTCGGTGTCGCAGGGTAACTTCGCCACGCTGTCGCCGTCCTTCCCCTCGCTTTCGGCCGCCAACCTCATCGTCACGCTGGGCACCGTCGTCATGGTGACGGGCTTCCTGGGATGCCTGGGCGCCATCAAGGAGAACAAGTGCCTCCTGCTTAGTGTGAGTTAGCCGCGAGCCGCTGACCACAGGGCATCGCTGCCTTTTTGTCAGCGTTGCTTGAAGAAAACTTTTTTTTTTTTCTCAACAGTTTTTCATTGTCCTGTTGATCATCCTGCTGGCCGAGCTCATCCTTCTCATCCTCTTCTTCGTCTACACCGACAAGGTAGGATGCGCTCCTATTCACTTCATGTGCATCCAATTAATCTGTCCGTCTGCAGGTGAGTAAAAACGCACAACGGGATCTGAAGGACGGGCTGGTCCTGTTCAACACGGACAACAATGCCGGCCTTAGGGACGCGTGGAACGCCATCCAGGGGGAGGTAAGATGCGTCGCGATGTGGATTAATAAAAAAAAAAAAAGAAAACGGCCCATAGTGACGTGTTGCTGATGCGTGCGCAGTGGCGCTGCTGCGGCGTGACGAGTTTCAGCGACTGGCACGCGGCGCTACAGGTCAACGCCGTTCCCGACAGCTGCTGTCAGCTCGTCCATTCGGGATGCGGACGCAACGCTTCCAACACCTTCTGGACGCGGGTCAGTTCATCGAAAATGGAGTTGAAAGAAAAAAAATCTTGGGCAAAAGCTGCGAATACTTTTTCATGCAATGTATATTTTGAAGTTGCCGTATTTTAAAATCCGAGTGAGCCGTGAGACTTCCTTGCCCATGAAATTGTAGCGTGCATTCCATTTTGTGTTTCAGGGCTGCTACGAGAAAGTGGAGGAGTGGCTGGACGACAACAAGCACCTGCTCGGCACCATCGCCATGTGTGTGTTGGTCATTCAGGTGAGCGCCAACCTTCGCCGGCCGCCATTTTGTGACGCCACGTCATGCTTTTAATCATCCGTGTCGCTTTCAGCTCCTCGGCATGGCCTTCTCCATGACGTTGTACCAGCAGATCCACCGCGCCGGGAAGAAATACGAAGCCTAAGCCGGTACATTCGACAAACACTATGCGGTATATACACGCCTGTAACACATTCTTTTATTACCATGAGTATTCACTTTCATACCCCAAAAATGTTACCAGTGTTTAGTGTCTTGACATGTTCAATAAAAAAGTTTTTTGTTCCACATACAAGATAAGTTCAGTGATGCCTTAAAATCAAAACATACGCTAATGACAAAAAAGAAAATTTTTTTTTTTGCTTTAGTTCAATGGACATTGTGCTGCTGCAACGAATCAACGCTCGATTCAGGCTCTTGATTTTATTCTTGCACGCGTTCTTCACAAGGCCAGCGTCTTGTCGTTGTCGTAGACGACATCGCCCTTGACGACCACGTAGCGAATGAGCTCCTGATGTCCGCCGAGCTGGTAGATGAGATGCTCCCACCTGGAGACAAACTCAGCAGTCAATGCTACAGTAATCTTCACACGCCATCTCGTGGCATCTTATGGTATTACAGAAGAACAAAAAAACATGCCAATAGCTCCAAATTGGTGAATTTTCAACAAATACCCGAGGTTAGTATCCTCCGGGAAAAAAAAAATCAACTTCGGCTTAATTGTGGCTCTTTACCGCGGTGCGTTGATGACCAGCAGGTCGCCGTGTTTTCCCTCCTCCAGCGAGCCGTGCGTGTGCGAGCGTCCGAGGGCGTAGGCGGCGTTGATGGTGGCCGCCGCTAAGGCCTCGGGCATGGACATCCTCATGTTGACGCAGGCCAGGTGCATGACGAGCGGCTTCAGACAGGAGGCGGAGTCGGGAAATTGGCAATGGCGTTTGGGGCACGTTTGACGCGTGACTCACCATGGAGCAACAGTACGCGTTGGGGTTGAAGTCGCTGCCCAGGGCCACGATCACGCCCGCGTCCAACATGGCTCGTGCCCGTGGTTGAGCTAGCCTTGTCGCACGCAGGTTACGGACATGATGAGATCGTCCATCGTGTTGTGTCGTGACGCGTTTGTGTGCGTTACCTGAGAATGTAAGCCGTGGTCGGCAGCAGGATGGCCGCCGTCTTCGCCCGAGCCATGGCGGCGATCCCCTGGTCCGTCACCTCCTCCAGGTGGCTGACAGCCAACGCTCCCAGCTCGGCCCCCAGCTGAAGACGGAGCGGTAAAAAAAGGACGCGAAAACAGACGCAAAACGGACGCCTACCTGGGCGGCGTTCATAGGATGCAGCTCGTCTCCGTGGAAGTTGGCGTTGAGGCCCATGTCCTTGCCCGCCCGCAAGATGGCACGTGTCGAGGGGACATCGAAGACGCCTTCCTCGCAGAACACGTCGATGTTGTCCACCCGCAGCGTCCCGGCCGCTATGCGCTCCTTCAATGCGGGAAGTTGAACCTGCAGGATGTCGGCGGTGGCTTCTTCGACACTCTTCCCTCTTCAGATGTGAAGCGGAGCACCACAAGGCATGGAAGTAAGATTTGAGTTTCCGAATGACTCCAGAAAGATTTACGTGAAAAACCATGGCAAAAAAAAAAATTGAGCTGTCAGTCTGTGTGGTAAAAGTTGAAGTCTGGCGTACTTGGGCACGGCATGAGCGCCACAGTACGTGGAGGAGATGCTGATGGGCAGAGTGCGGCGGGCGTCCTCCATCACCTCCAACATCTTCATCTCGGTGGGCAGCTCCAGGCCGTAGCCGCTCTTGACCTCCGCCAGGGTGGTGCCGGCCCGCCGCATTCGCTCCAGCCTGCCGCTCAGCGAAGCCAGCAGGTCCCGGGCAGCGGCCGCTCGCGTGCTCTCCACCGTGAAGTGGATGCCGCCCCCCGCGCGGTGCACGTCCATGTAGGTGGCGCCCGCCAGCTGCGCGGGAAATGTCATCAGTCCGTCTGAAAACGTCATCGCCCCGTTGCGCCCTCCTACCTTCATGGCAAACTCGTGCACGCGGTCGCCGGCCCAAACGGGGTGAGTGTGAGCGTCGACCAAGCCTGCCACCATCATCATCATTCAAATAACAATCTTTTTTTAAATGCTGCACAATGTGGGTGGAGAAGGCCAAGTCTCACCAGGCAGGACGCACATCCCAGAAGCGTCGATGACGCGATCGAAGAGAGCGCGCGAATACTCAGACTCGATGACATCAGAGGGACCAACCGCTTTAATTAGGCCGTCGCTGACCAGCACAAAATTAAATCATTAAAAATATTTCAATACAAAAGTATTTCGAAAGCCTGCATTGACATAAATGATGACGTGTTTGAAAGTAATGATTTTTTCTTTTAAACAAAAAGTCTGTGATACAAAATCCCAAGTGTTGCCTAAACAAGAGTTATGTGAATTATTATTTTTTTTTTTTTGGTAGACCCCCCCCCCCTTTCACCCCACTAACCTGCCGACGATGACGCTTGCATTTTGGATGACATGAATGTCGATGTCACTGTTGCCTTTTGTCAGGTATTTCTCACCCTTGTTACAAATCACAAGCACCTGCTGCGCGTTTTTCACCAGTAGTTTGAAACCAGCCGTCGACATGTTGTCTCTTTATCTTGATGTGTCTTTTACGCTGCAGAGAGCAACCTGGCTTTACTTCTTGTTTTTTTTTTTTGCTTTGTTGTTCTTTAACAAATATTTGAGCACACCGAGGTTGAAGTGCAAAAGAGGCGGGGCTCCAAAGTTCCAAAAAGAAAGACTGGTAAGCCTGCAGCCTGTCAGTCAACGAGTTACATGAAATGTAACATTCATCAAAAAGCATGTTGTCGAAAAAAATGCCTTCATTAAATATAGTCTCATAAAGTGCAATATAACCAAGTGTATTCTCAATTTCTCAATACTCTCATTGCTGAATTTAAATGTACTCCACATTAAAATGAAGTCTAATATAGTGCAATGAATATTTGTGGTCATATGAAAAGTCCTATGTCAATAAAATTGGATTTGATTGATCATACATCATACAATGAACTGTTGCAATTCAACTAATCGAAACCGTTTGGGACGTAGTTACCATAATTGTAGTGATTTAAGTGTGCCACGAGAGGGCGAAATTCCAACGCAATCCGTGTTTGGGACGTTATAAGTGAAGTTTATTTTTTCCAATGACGACATTTTTTGTCGTGTTCGTCACCTCCACCTCCACACACCTAAAACCAAAAGCTGCTCCAAAGATCATTATTTTTTTACATAATACAACGAACTTTAACTACTCAACTAATAGAAACAGTTTGGCACGTAGTTACGGTAGTTGTAGTTACGTCAATGTGCCACGGGAGGGCAATATTCCAATGCAATCCGTGTTTGAGACGTTATAAGTGTAGTTTATTTTTTCCAGTGACGAAATCTTTGGTCGCGTTCATCACCTCCTCCTGCTCATACCTAAAACAAAAGTTGCTCCAGAGACCATTATTTTTTTACATTATACGACGAACTTTAACAACTTAACTGGACGAAACAGTTTGGCCCGTAGTTGTAGCTACTTCCGTTTGCCACGTGAGGGCCAAATTGCAATGCAATCCGTGTTTATGAGACGTTGTGAGTCAAGTTTTTTTTTCCAGTGACGAAATATTTTGTCTTTTTCGTGTATTGTTGTGTTTTGTGAACGACAGTGTTGTACATGGGAGTGATTCATCTCCTCTCCAATGGATCTTTGGTCAAGGAACGGACAGGATATATTGCGCATGCGCTGTTGCTTTGTATGTGATGCGTAAACAGAGACGAGAAAAAGCCACTGACAAGCTCGCAGTCGTCCCAGTACTTGTAGTTACTTCGATTCGCCACGGGAGGGCAATATTCCAATGCAATCCGAGTTTGAGACGTAAAAACTGAAGTTTTTTTTCCAATGACGAAATCTTTGGTCGTGTTCATCACCTCCCCCTCCACATACCTAAAACCAAAAGGTTCTCTTGAGCAACTTTTGGTTTTATGTATATGCAGGAGGAGGTGATGAACACGACCAAAGATTTCGTCATTGGAAAAAAAACTTTAATTATAACGTCTCAAACGCGGATTGCATTGGAATATCGCCCTCCCGTGGCACATTGAAGTAACTACAGCTACGGTAAATACGGGCCAAACCGTTTTTTTTTTATTTGAGGTGTAAAAGTTCGTTGTATGATGTAAAAAAAAGAATGGTACTTGGAGCAACTTTTGGTTTTAGGTATGTGCAGGAGGAGGTGATGAACACGACCAAACATTTCGTCGTGGGAAAAAAAACTTGATTTGTAACGTCTCAAACACGGATTGCATTGGACTATTGCCCTCCCGTGGCACATTGACGTAACTACAACTACCGTAACAACGTGCCAAACTGTTTCTATTAGTTGAGTTGTTACAGTTCGTTGTATGATGTAAAAAAAAATATTTGGAGAACCTTTTGGTCTTAGCTACGTGCAGGAGAATGTGATGAACACAACTGTCGTATTCTTCAAAGGAACAAAATAAATGTGGGACAACTGCGAGCTTGTCAGTGGCTTTTTCTCGTCTCCATTTACGCATCACATACAAAGAAACAGCGCATGCGCAATATATCCTGTCCTTTACGTGACCAAAGATCCATTGTAGACCAGATGAATCACTCCCATGTACAGCACTGTCGTTCACTAAACAATACAATACTCCACAACGACCAAAGATTTCGTCATTGGAAAAAAAAACTTGATTTATAACGTCTCAAACACGGATTGCATTGGAATATCGCCCTCCCGTGGCACATTGACGTAACTACAAATACGGTAACTTCGCGCTAACTGTTTTTTTTTATTTGAGTAGTAAAAGTTCGTTGTATGATGTAAAAAATAATGGCCTTTGGGGCAACAATTGGTTTTAGGTGTGTGTAGGAGGAGATGAAGAACACGACCCAAGATTTCGTCGTTGGAAAAAAAAACTTGAATTATAACGTCACAGACACGGATTGCATTGAAATATCGCCCCCCGTGGCATATTGACGTAACTACTACAACGGTAACGACGTACCAAACTGTTTCTATTAGTTAAGTTGTTAAAGTTGGTTGTATGATGTAAAAAAATAATGGTCTTTGGAGCAACTTTTGATTTTAAGTATGCGCAGGAAGAGGTGATAACACGATCAAAGATTTCGTCATTGGAAAAAAAATGACTATTGTATGGTCAATCCACGTCATGATGAGATGAAATATAGTGAAGATGCGAACGTTTACACGGGAAATGAGCAAAAATCAACAAATGCTGCTGTACTGTGGCGAATCGCTGTAACGACATTCAGGTGGCGGATAACCGATAACTATTGCGTGGTCAAACACTTCATGAAAAAGAGTGTTGTACTGTTGTGGCTTTTGTCGAATGCAATAAACGGAAGACGCTCCCAAGTCGGTCCTAAAGTCTTATTATTGTTGGCGAGACCGGATGAAGCCCCTAAATTCGGACGATAGATTTGTTTTGTTTTTGGGTGGTTAATTTTTTTCTCATCCCGTGTGTTGTTAATGTTTGTTGACAGACTAGATAATAAAGTTTTTTTTAAATGACGTCGTTAAACCCGGAAGTGAAAAGCCCGATGAAATGTAAACAAAAAAGTGTTTGGATTGACCGGCCCGTTTATGAAAACTTTGTTTTGTTTCTTTAAACCCGTGGGTATTTTTTTTACCTTGCTTAAAAGTCAAGTAACGAGTTTTGGAATGTTTGCAGGAGCAGAGGTTCCCAAAATGAAATATTCTTCATGTCGGCTGCAGTCGCGTCCACATGAACTGTGAACATTTTCTGCACAGGTAACACATGCTCAACTTTAACACATTTTCTGCATGCTCCTCCAAAGGTATATTTCGATTGCAAAGGTACCATTGTCTTCTATTTGACATGTTCCTGAGATTACTCGATTAGTAGATCGAAACATGAGCGTCAGACTTCTCCAAGATGGAAGCCTGAAAACAAAATTTAAAACAAAAAACGGACCAGCCACACTAATCTTAAATTAAGTTTATTACATCGACATAAAAAATAAAATAAAATAAAAGACGCTCATCAAGGTCAGTGGGCAATTTACTGCCACCCGGTGGACATGTGGAGGAAGTGAAGACAAGCCAAGTACAGGACTGATGGAAAAGGTCAAGTGTCATGATTGAGGGACTGCAGTGGAGCGACATTTGCTCATTTTTATCGATCTCCTTTCTCAGCTGTCTACTAAGGCTGTCGTCACGACAGGAAAAAATTCTTAAGCGTGTACATTTTTACCTTAATCTCGGGTGTTCTTAGCCTCCCTTTACCTGGTGCACACGCCTTACATGGTACCCACAATAAATGTTGATGCGCAAACTGTTCATTTTTTACATAACATTTGCTATGAATACATGTTTGTATAAAGTACAGAGTTATGGTTCAATTTTTGTGAGCCTCTTTCCAGTTTTGGGATCATCGTTTGTGATATTTCTATGGTTTTAACTATGAGGGCAGCTATGATCGCTTCTAGGGGAGCACAAATTATTTATAGATTTTTGCTATTCACTTTTGGGCTCAGTTTAGCTTCTGCGCCATAATAAAGCATAATGGTTGTTCAATAAAAATACATTCAAATTGGGCTTCCTTATGTGAAATGTCTTTGTCATCTTGTGTTACTCCAAATAAAGCTGACATAACCAAGTTCAATCTTTGCATGTTCTTTATTATCAAACGAGTCATACATCAACCCAATAGTGTGCAGAGGCAAACCAAGACATAAGTTTCGAGGTAACAGGAGAAGCACTAGATGTGATGCATTACTGCACTCCTGTGGATAACTGGAATAACTGCACCGAGGGTTGACTTGGTAGTGATACATAAGAATGGCCGTCCTTGGATTCGAAGTTCAGTGGATGATGTAGCTGACAACCGGTAGGGGTCATAGGTGGTGGGGAAGACCAGCACCCGATTTTGATCTAACACTGAAATAAGAAAAAAAAACAAAACAGGCTGCCTACTCATGACTTTCATTTTTTTTGGAGCCGAAACGACACGGCCGGGTGGCCCATGTGATAAGAAAAGGATTACGTTACCGCGGTGACCTAGTTCGAGCCTTGCTCTTTGCAACCTTTTTCAACATGCATCGAAATGAGGAAAAGAACAGGACTCGAACTTGGTCAGCGGTAGCCGAAATTGAGGGCTCAGACCACTGGACCACAGCAGACTGGCAATTTGTTGGAATTGATATACAAAAATAGAAGACTGCAATACATTTGAAATAAATACGACCATAAAAACGCGCAAACTTTCATCTACATTGGTTGACTGGTCTAAAACTTTGCGTCCGGTTCAGGTGACTCCGGTTCGAGTCTCGCTCTCTGCATCATCATTGCACATAAGCAGAAAACGGGATGCGAACTCGGTTACATCTAAACCAAACGCAAGGTCGAAAACCACTCGACTAATTCCGGTTTGTCCGTCTAAGGTGTTTAGTCTGCATTAATAGTTTAAAGTATTTAGAAGTCACTGATAATTCGAAAAGATAAAATATATGGAATATAAATAACCGGAAGTGTCATGAGGAAAATAGCCTAATGGTTTGTGTCAAGGATTGCGGCGCAAACGCCATCAAGCAGCGTTGGTTCGAAACCCGTCTGGTTTGCCTTTTCTCTAGTTTTTCTGACAAAGTTCAGTCTTTTATTTTTTTTGTTCTCTTGTTTAAATAAAGCTTTTGAGGAAAAAAAAAAAGCACGTGACGTCGTTAGTGAAAATCTATTTAAGCTGCGACAAATTGAACCGGCGTTCTCTTTCTCCACCGAGCTGACAGCTTCACGTCGACGTCTCGACAAGATGACCAAAAGGTTTGTCAAAGTGAGTGTTTAACGTTTACTTTTTTTTGACTCATCATTGGAACTTTGACCATTAATTCACGTTTTCGGCGTGTATTAACTTTTTCTATCTTGCAGCTCAAGGGTTAAATTATCCCAAACGCGGGATAAAATGACACAAATGCTTGAGATTTAAAGCAGTAAGTAAACTTTCCACTAACGCAATTTTTTTGCCATTTTTTTGCATTGCAGCAAAAGAGCCGCGTTTGGCAGAAGGTAGGTTGCCAGCGTTTGTATGTTCACAATTCAAACGAAAATAAACTATTGCTTTGTTTTAATTTCTGTCCACAGGCTTTCATCCTGCAGAGAATGGCCAAATTTACTCTAAAATGGCGTTTTTTTTTTTTTAACAGCTCCATTTAAATGCGCTTACCAACTGTCATGTTGCTAACTATGTCATTGTACCTTTCAGTCCTTTTGGTGCTCCAGGTCATTGCAGAGATGTCCAGCTCAGCTCTCGTCACTGGTGAGCTAAAAACACTCAAATGCATTCAAATATGATATCATGTTTTAATTAGTTTCGGCACATGGTGAAGATGAGCTACAGCACCGAAGTTTTGAGCACACTGCAAAACAAAATGGCCGACATGAACATTTTTTTTTTTTAAAACAAATTTCTCTTTTGTAGTTACCAAAGCTGCAGAGATCGCTTCAGTCAAGACCTTCACAAAGGTACATTTGCCATTTTGTGCCAATACTCACGTGTTGGTTTTCTTCCTGCTTGTGTCCACCAGATGGCGCCAAAGCACATCTTGACCCTGGAGAACCTGACCTAGCAAGTATTCTGACTTGAATAAAGTCAACTAAATATTTTTTTTGTTTGTTGTAGGTGCTGGCGGAAACATGATCAACATTCTGAGTTTCTTTTTTTATTTTTGACTGTGTGCAGAGGCTTCAAGTGAAGGCGCCGTCACGGACACTGCACGCTGGCCACCAACATTTTGTATCTGCAGGACAAAGAATTTCTCCACGTGAATAAACTTGTAAAAATTAGAAGCTGGACTTAACTCGTGCTTACCTCCCATTTAGCTTTGTCCACTGTGGAGCCCTCGGGAGCAGTTTGACATGATTGCGGAGTTTGCAGAACTGGAAACTGTTCGTCATCAAGCAGAAGGTTCCAGCATGACAAAATGTCTGAAGTGGAATTTTGACAAGTTTGCGGTCGTGCGTTTCGTCTCAAACACTAAGGTGTTGAAATGTTTTGACTCACAATGTCTTTCTTTTGTTTTCCAGAAGTCACGACACACTTGTCCAAGCTGTCCTCCCACTGCAACTTTTTTTTTTCTGCCATGGTGTCCAACTTGACTTTTAATCTGCAAGTAAAATAAATGGTCATTTTAACAAAACTTGTTTGTGCAGACTTGTTTTTTGACTGTGAGCTCTTTGCTTACTCTGCGTCGGTGTTGTCAGCTGGAGGACCACATCAAGAAGGTGCTGAAGCCAAATTCGGAGCAGCCTGCCAAGAAGTGGAAGACGAGTTTGAGACGGTTGCACCCCTCATGTGTACATGCGTGCTCTGACTGCACTTGACAACTTCAAAATGTTTTTCCTCTTTCAGAGTTGACTTCCTGTGAATGCAGCCGTGCAAACTCCTCGATCCTCTTCATGCCTGGTAGGTTTAATTTAGTTAAAGGTTGACTGCACAAGAAATGTTCTCTAACTCTCATGTCCCCGTTTCTCCAGGTAGTGACTGGCATCGCTGTCGTTTTGTTGGGCCCTCCACGCTTTGGTCCCGCTGGCTGATGATTTCACCAGGCAGCGGCAAGAAGACGCCTGTCAATGACTCCAACTTGTAAAGGTTTTTTTTTTTTTTGGTATGTTTTTTTGTGAACTTTTTTTTTTTTAAATGCTTTAATTTTATTTTTTAGCCATTTAACATGTACTTTGCAAATAAAGAATCTTACATGTCATGCATTCTTGTAACATCTTTTATATAAAAAGAAATAAAATCAAATTCCTAGTTCTTAAAAAAAGAAGAGGGAAGGATAGTGGGTGGAGTAATATGCAAATGAGGGGCAGGCAGCCATCTGATTGGTGGCCTTGGTAAAAAAGTGGGTGTGGCTATGCAAATAAGGAAACAGCTAGTGTTCTGATTGGTTGGGCTTGCATGGGGGCGGAGTTATGCAAACAAATTAGCATGCAATGCGGATATTAGCATAAAGGGGCGTGGATATGCAAATCAATGCCAAATTTCGGGTTTTAGGGTGTAAAGTGGGCGTGGTTATGCAAATTTATTTGCATACCGGCAATCTGATTGGTCAATTTGGCCGAGTGGGCGGAGCTAGGCAAATAATTTTGCATAGCAGATTCCGATTGGTCTTTTCAAGAGGTGGGTGGAGATATGGAAATTTTTTTCGCATGACAAATGAAGATTTGCAAAGTGGGTGTGGCTACAAACTTGCTTTTTCTAGGCCGTGATTGGACGGCAACCGGACTGCTCAGGTTGTGCAAGAAGACTTTTGGCCTCTCGTCCGAGCAGGCTTCTTGTGTTCGTGCTCAAACGGCAGCAAAGACAGCTCGCCATCTGCTGTTTGAGCATGAAACCAACAAGCCCGCTCGGAGTCGAGGCCAAACGTTTTCCAGCACAACCTGAACAGTCCAGTTGGCATCCAGAACAAGGCCATTTTCAACTCGTGAGGGTGTAGTGAGCAATAAAACACAGAGACGCGATTTACAGTTCAACAATATATTTTAAAGAGAAGCAGTTTTTTTTCTTAAATACATCATTTTACACCATATGTCATACATCAAGCAGAGGTTAAAGTGCACGGACATGACTGACTCGAGCACACATTGTGGCGATCTCTGCTGCGGCTTTCATGTACAGCCTGTCATCCAGTGTTTAACTTTTGTCACACATAAACATTGCTGAAATGGTGTCAAATTGTTAAAAAATAAAATAAATAAAAAGCAGTTTTTGTCTGGGTGTTTTGATTGCTAACTGCACCCTGACTGAGTTTTTAATTATTTTTTTTATTTAAAATTTTTTTTTAAATGTCATTAAAATGTTTTTTTAAAAAGCGTTATCCACAATTTGTTTATGTCATGTTCTCATTTGTTGAATGGATGCAACTGGTCTGTTTGAGATTTTTGTTTGGTCTCTGAGCCAAGCAGGCTTCTTGGATTCATGCTCAAGGCCAGACGAGACAGCTCGCCATTCGGCCTGAAGCATGAATCCAAGAAGCCTGCTTGGATCAGAGGCCAAGCAAAAATCTCAAACAGTCCAGTTGCATCCATTCAACAAATGAGAACATGACAAACAAATTGTGGAAAACAACGGTTTAAAAATTATTTTTTTTTTTTTTCATTTTTAAATTACCTTTTTTTTTAAAACTCAGTCAGGGTGCAGTTAGCAATAAAACAAACATTCTAATTACAGTTGAACAATATACTACGCAAACACGCTTTTTTTTTTAAACAATTTGACACCATTTTAGCAATGAAGTATGACTGAAGTTAAACTCAAACACTGGCTGACAGGCTCTACATGGAAGCAGCAGCAGAGGACACAACGATGTGTGCTTGAGGAAGAGTGTGTGATGTCACATCAGCACAACAGGCCAAAGCTTCAAGTACTGCACAACACTTGCAAACAACAAGAACATCATTTCATGCTTCTGAACATGTTCTTAAGGATTTTTTTAAACTATTATTTTTCTTAAGCAGGCAAAATATTTTTTTATTTAAAAAAATATATTTTAAAAAAAGTTGGTTTTATTTTGGCAACTTATTAATGAAACAAATTATTTTTAAATAATTAAAAAAAATGTTCAAAAGCATTGAATGATGAGCTTGTATGTGTGCAGTAGATGAAGCAGAGGTCAAGGCGCACTGAAAAATGACTAAGTGTCATCACACTCACCTCCTCAAGGGGTCATTCAATGCCAAATCACTCAGTGGGTTTAAAACCAAGCCGATTTTGATTTTAATAAAACTTGCTGTACTTGTTGATAGTGATTGCACACCACTAAATCCCAAATTTGAGGTCAATCAGAGTAGAGATTTTGGAGTTACAGCCACCCGAATATTAATGAGCTCAGCTGTTAAAACAATATGCACTGATCTGCTAAATAATTGCAGATTTGGATTCCTTGTTAAGTTCCCATTCCAAAAATATGTGTTTTGTGACTATTGACAAAGTAGTTCCTGAGAAAAAAGGGCTTAAAGTAAAGTGGCCACGCCCCTTTTTGCCAAACTCATTAATATGCGAGGATTTGTAGCACCTAAAAACTGCTCTAATTGAACTCAAATTGTCGATTTAATGTTATGCCATCACTACCAAGCACATAAAGTGTCATTAAAATGAAAATTGGCAAAATTATTTTTTTAAGATTTTTTGGAGTGATTTGGCATGCCATCCCCTTAAGCACAGAGCATGGAGTCCCTTGCCTTGAAACAGAACACTCACCTGTCCAAAAAAAAGTTGCCGTCTTTGGAGTGCAGACGAGTCTAGATGTCCGGAACTCTGAATCTGTCGGTTGTTTGGCTTCCGAAATATCCTCCATCCATGAAAAATAGACAAAAACATAAACATTGAGTGAGCTCATTTGCATATGCCCTAATTTGCATATGACTACATTTGCATAAAGAAAAAAAACGTGACTTGCCAGCCAATAGCTGCGAAGTAGTAAAATACTCTTCAACGTTTTTGCCGCTAATAAGTAAATGTAACATTCGTTTTGATGACGGGCTGTCCATTTTTTAATCGAAAGCAGAATGCACTTGTTATGGTCAGTGTGATGTTTAAATGCATTTAAAACATAAAATATATATATTTATATTTTAAGATATCGCAAAGAAGATAAAGATTAAGATGTCCTTTATTAGTCCCACAATTGGGAAATTTGAGGCGTTACAGCAGCAAAGATATAAATCACACAGAGTCGGCGGCGTAATGTAGCCGTTAATGTATAAAGAACGAAATTATACATTAAAATAGCATTAGAGTTGCAAATGCACCTAATGTTTTGATTAAAACAAAACAAGCCACCAGAGTGGCACGCTAAATAGTATATTATGTTTTAAAGAAAAGTCTATTTTTAGAGGAGCAAGCAGTGAAAACGTGGAAAAGATGAGCATGCGTTACCTTTGCAAAATACGTCGCCACTTTTGTACAGCCAACGTGGAGACAATATTCCTGCATCGCGGACGTCTTTGCACGTGTAAACTATAAAAAAAGAGACTATTTTGAGCTAAGTTAGCTTAGTTTTGATGATGGGGTGTCCATTTTTCTAATCGAAAGCAGGAATGCACTCGGTAAGGTCAGTGTGATATTTAAATGGATTTTAAACAAACAATACATATCTTTATATTATAAGATATCGCAAAGAAACGATTTTTACATTTTAAAATAGCATTACAGTTGCAAATGCACCAAATGTTTTGATTAAAACAAAAAATTCACCTGAGTGGCACGCCAAATTGTATATTATGTTTGTTTTTTAAAGAAAAGTCTATTTTTAGAGGAGCAAGCAGTGAAAACGTGGAAAAGATGAGAATGCGTTACCTTTGCAGAATACGTCGCCAATTTTGTACAGCCGACGTGGAGACAATATTCCTGCATCGCGGACATCTTTGCACATGTAAACTATAAAAAAAGAGACTATTTTGAGCTAACGTAGCTTAACAAACTTCGCGCGTTTGTTCGAATTCCACACAACAACGTTAGCAAACAAACCACCCAGACAAACAATTGCTAATTTCCTTTTCCGGTGGATTTAACTTCCGGGTCGCAGCGACGCTGAAAACTAAAAATAAAAAACATTGACGAAGCGATTAACAAACTAAAAGCGCAGAGTGTCAAACGGCACATACAGAGTTAAAAAAAAATATTCGTCCCCCACTGAAAGAAAAAAAATGAAAAATTTTAAGGCTGGTCCGAGCATGCGCAAAATTGGAACATTGAAAGTCAAAAAGTAATGAGAAAATTTGGTATTTCAGGCGTGTATCAAACTGGTAGCCCTTGTCTTCATTTAAAAATCCAAAATAAAAAATTAGCTGTCGTATTGTGATGTTTTGAAATTCTCTTTGTATGTTTTTTAAGAAAAAACATTACGTGTGACGTCATAACCGGAAACCTTTTAAAGACGCGACTAATTGAGCTCATGGCGTGCTAACATATTTTTTGCGTGCTAACATCTTACTAGCTAAAATGTTTGCAATTTAAAAAAAATAATACATTAATTTAATGTGTACGGCGATAAATAAATGCACACGATATACAAACTGTTTCGTCTAGTTCAATTGTAACAGTCTGTTGTACGATGTAAAAAAATCATATTCTTTGGAGAAACGTTTGGTTTTAGGTATGTGCAGGAGGAGGTGATGAACACGACCAAATATTTCGTCATTGGAAAAAAACTGGACTTTTAACGTCACAAAAACTGATTGCATTGGAATACCGCCATCCCGTGGCATATTGAAGTAACTACAACTACGGTCAAACAGTTTTTTTTGTTTGTTTTTTTGGGGAGGTGTAAAAATTCGTTGTATGATGTAAAAAAAATAATGGTCTTTGGGGAAACTTTCGGTTTTATGTATGTGCAGGGGGAGGTGATGAACACGATCAAAGATTTCGTCATTGGAAAAAAATCTTGATTGATAACGTTTCAAAAACTGATTTCATTGGAATATCGAACTCACGTGGTAAATTGAAGTAACTACAACTACGTATCTACGGGCCAAACAGTTTCGTCAAACAGTTTCGTCAAGTTAAATTATAACAGTTGTAAACTATGTAAAAAAATAATAGTCGTAGGAGAAACTTTTGGTTTTATGTATATACAGGAGGAGGTGATGAATACGACCAAAGTTTTCGTCACTGTAAAAAAAAAACTTGATAACTGCATGGTCAAACACGTCATAGATGAAATATACTGAAGATGCGAACGTTTGGAGGAGAAATGAGCAAAACACAACATATGCTGCCGTACTGTGGTGAATCGCTGTAACTTCATTCAGGTGGCGGATAACTGATAACAATTGCGTGTTCAAACACGTCATGAAAAAGTGTTGTACTGTTGTGGCTATTGTCGAATGCTATAAAACGTAGACGCTCCCAAATCGGTCCTCAAGTCTTATTATTGTTGGCGAGACCGTAGGAAGCCACTGAACTCGGACGATAGATTTGTTTTGTTTTGGGGTGGTTTATTTTTTTCTAATCCCGTGTGTTGTTCATGCTTGTTGACAGTCTGGAAAATAAAGTTTTTTTTAGTAGACATGACGTTTTTATAACCCGGAAGTGAAAACCCCGATGCAATGAAAACAAGGAAGTGTTTGGATTGAACGGCGCGTTTGCGTAAACTTTGTTTGGTTTCTTTAAACCCGTGGCTAATTTAGTTACATTGCTTAAACGCTCAGTAGCGAGGTTTTGATTGTTTGCATTAGCAGATGGTCCCACAATGAGATGATTTCTTAATGTCGGCTGCTGTAGCGTCCACATTGTAGTGTATTGTATTGTTTGTCAACGACAGTGCTGTGCATGGGACAGGTTCATGCGGTCTGCAGCTGATCTTGTGTTTCTCCAAATAAAGCTGACATAACCAAGTTCAATCTTTGCAGGTTCTTTATGTTCAAATGAGTCACACAAAAACATAATAGTGGGCAGAGGCAAACCAAACACATAAGTTTCGAGGAAACAGCTGGAGCACTACGTGATGCAGTACTGCCCTCCTGTGGATAACTGGAGTTACTGCGCCCTGGGTTGACTTGGTCGTGAAGCAAAAGAATGACCGTCCTTGGATTCGAAGTTCAGTGGATGTTGAGGTGGAATGACTTTCATTTTTTCGGACCGGAATGACACGGCTGGTTGGCCTATTGTATAAGAGATGGATTCTGTTACCGCGGTGACCTAGTTCGACCCTTGCTCTTTGCAACCTTTTTCAACATACATAGACATGAGGAAAATAACAGGAGTCGAACCAGGTCAGTGGTAGCCGGAATTATTGGCTTAGACCACTGGACCACACCAGACAAGCAAACTCATAGAATCCGTATACAAAAATATAAAACGGAAACACATTAGAAAGAAATACAACCGAAAAAATGCCAAAAACTTCATCTATGTTGGTTGACTGGTCTAAAAGTTGCCGTCCGGTTCAGGTGATATCGGTTCGAGTCTCGCTCACTGCGCCACAGTTGCACATAAGCAGAAAACGGGATGCGAACCGGCGACATCTATTCCAAACGGAAAGTCGAAAACCATTCGACTAATTTTGGCTCCACCAAATACGGTGTATGGTTTGGATTTATAGTGTTAAGTATAACAGAATTGTCGCTGAAAATGGAGATGGGTGAATTATAATGAATAAACACACCAGAAGTTCATGGCAATATAGCCGAACGGTTAATGTTGAGTATTGCGGTACAAGCAACTCTTAGCGGCGTCGAATCGATCCCCACCTCCTTCCATGATTCTTTCTCTAGTTTTTCTGTTTAAAGTTGAGTCTTTTATTTACTTGTTCTCTTGTTTGAATAAAGTTTTTAAAAAAAAAAAGAAACACGTGACCACGTCGTTAGCGAAAATCTATTTAAGCTGCGACAAATTGAACCAGCGTCCTCTTTCTCCATCGAACTGACAGCTTCACGTCGAAGTCCCGAAAGATGACCAAAAGGTTTGGCAAAGTGAGTGTTTAAAGTTTATTTTTTTTTTAGACTTGTAATTGTATTTTTGACCATTTATTCAAGTTTTTAGCGTGCAATAACCTTTCTATCTTGCAGCTCAAATGTCTAATTATTCCAAATGCGGGATATAATGACACAAACGTTGAGATTAGAAGCGGTAAGTAAACGCTGTGAACATTTTAAACTAACGCACTTTTATTTTTTGCATTGCAGAAAAAGAGCCGCGTTTGGCAGCAGGTAGGTTGCCACCGTTTGTATGCTCACAATTCAAATGAAAATCAACAATTGCTCTGTTTTTTTTTTTAGTTTCTGTCCACAGGCTTGCATCCTGCAGCGAATGGCCAAATTTACTCTAAAATGGCGTCTTTTTTTTTTTTTTTTTTTTAAATATCGCTTACCAAATGCCATGTTACTAACTATGCCATTGTCTTTCAGCCCTTTTCGTGCTCCAGGTCATTGCTGAAATGTCCTGCTCAGCTCTGCTCTCTTCACTGGTGAGATAAAAACACTCAAATGCATACAAATATGTTTTAATTTGTTCCAGAACATGGTGAAGATGAGCTACAACATGGAAGGTTTGATCACTCTACAAAACAAAATGACCGACATGAACATTTTTTAAACAAATTTGTCTTTTGTAGTTCCCAAAGCTGCACTGAGATCGCTTCAGTCAAGACCTTCACAAAGGTACATTTGCCATTTTGTGCCAATACTCACATGTTGGTTTTCTTCCTGCTTGTGTCCACCAGGTGGCGCCAAAGCACATCTTGGCCCTGGAGAACCTGAATCAGCAACTATTCTGACTTAGTCAATTAAATATTTTTTCTTGTTTGTTGCAGGTGCTGGAGGAAACATGGCGCCATGATCAACATTCTGTGAGATGTTAACTTTTTTTATTTTATTTTGACTGTGCAGAAACTTCGAGTGAAGGCGCCATCACGGACTGCATTGCTGGCCACCAAAATTTTGCATCTGCAGGAGGAATTTCTACAAGTGCAACGCCGTCATTGCACCTGAAATCTTTCATGGTGACATGTAAATAAACATTTTTAAAAATTATTAGCAGGACTTGTCTCGTGCTTACCTCTCGTTTAGGTTTGTCCACTGTGGAGTCCTCAGAAACAGTTTGACATGATGGCGGAGTTTGCAGGACTGGCAACTGTAAGTCTTCAAGCAGAAAGTTCCAGCATGACAAAATGCCTGAAGTGGAATTTTGACAGGTTTGTGGTCGTGCGTTTCGTCTCAAACACTAAGGTGTTGAAATGCTTGGACTCACAATGTCTTTCTTTTGTTTTCCAGAAGTCACGACACACTTGTCCAAGCTGTCCTCCCACTGCAACTTTTTTCTTCTCCTCCCTTGGTGTGCAACTTGACTTTTAATCTGCAAGTAAAATAAATGGTCATTTCAACAAAACTTGTTTGTGCAGACTTGTTTTTTGACTGTGAGCTCTTTGCTTACTCTGCGTCGGTGTTGTCAGCTGGAGGACCACATTAAGAAGGTGCGGAAGCCAAATTCGTAATAGCCTGCCTAGAAGTGGAAGACAAGTTTAAGACGGTTCCACCCCTCATGTGTACATGCGTGCTCTGACTGCACTTGACAACTTCAAAATGTTTTTCCTCTTTCAGAGTTGGCTTCCTGTGAATGCAGCCGTGCAAACTCCTCGATCCTCTTCATGCCTGGTAGGTTTAATTTAGTCAAAGGTTGACTGCACAAGAAATGTTCTCTAACTCGCATGTCCCCGTTTCTCCAGGTAGTGACTGGCATCGCTGTTGTTTTGTTGGGCCCTCCACGCTTTGGTCCCGCTGGCTGATGATTTCACCAGGCAGCGGCAAGGAGACGCCTGTCAATGACTCCAACTTGTTAAGGTTTTTTTGTGAACTGTTTTTTTTTTTTTTTTTTTAAATGCTTTAATTTTATTTTTTAGCCATTTAACATGTACTTTGCAAATAAAGAATCTTACATGTCATGCATTCTTGTAACATCTTTTATATTTAAATAAAAATAAATAAAATCAAATTCCTAGTTCTTAAAAGGGGAGTGAAGGATAGTGGGTGGAGCATTATGCAAATGAGGGGCAGGCAGCCATCTGATTGGTGGCCTTGGTAATAAAGTGGGTGTGGCTATGCAAATAAGGAGACAGCTAGTGATCTGATTGGTTGGTCTTGCATGGGGGCGGAGTTATGCAAACAAATTAGCATGCAATGCTGATATTAGCATAAAGGGGCGTGGATATGCAAATCAATGCCAAATTTCGGGTTTTAGGGTATAAAGTGGGCGTGGCTATGCAAATTTATTTGCATACCGGCAATCTGATTGGTCAATTTGGCCGAGTGGGCGGAGCTAGGCAAATAATTTTGCATAGCAGATTCCGATTGGTCTTTTCAAGAGGTGGGTGGAGATATGGAAATTTTTTTGCATGACAAATGAAGATTTGCAAAGTGGGTGTGGCTACAAACTTGCTTTTTCTGGGCCGTGATTGGACGGCAACCGGACTGCTCAGGTTGTGCTAGAAGACTTTTGGCCTCTCGTCCGAGCAGGCTTCTTGTGTTCATGCTCAAACGGCAGCAAAGACAGCTCGCCATCTGCTGTTTGAGCATGAAACCAACAAGCCCGCTCCGAGTCGAGGCCAAACGTTTTCCAGCACAACCTGAACAGTCCAGTTGGCATCCAGAACAAGGCCATTTTCAACTCGTGAGGGTGTAGTGAGCAATAAAACACGGAGACGCGATTTACAGTTCAACAATATATTTTAAAGAGAAGCAGTTTTTTTTCTTAAATACATCATTTTACACCATATGTCATACATCAAGCAGAGGTTAAAGGGCACGGACATGACTGACTCAAGCACACATTGTGGCGATCTCTGCTGCGGCTTTCATGTACAGCCTGTCATCCAGTGTTTAACTTTTGTCACACATAAACATTGCTGAAATGGTGTCAAATTGTTAAAAAATAAAATAAATAAAAAGCAGTTTTTGTCTGGGTGTTTTGATTGCTAACTGCACCCTGACTGAGTTTTAATTTTAAAAAAATTTTGAATTAAATTTAAAAAATTAAAAAGCGTTGTCATCTACAATTTGTTTTTGTAATGTTCTCATTTGGTGAAGGGATGGCAACTGGACTGTTTGAGATTTTTGTTTGGTCTCTGATGCGAACAAGCTTCTTGGATTCATGCTCAAGGCCAGACGGGAATGCTCGTCATTTGGCCTTGAGCATGAATCCAAGAAGCCTGCTCACATCAGAGACCAAACAAAAATCTCAAACAGTCCAGTTGCTATCCATTGTTGAATGGAACATGACAAAAACAAATTGTGGATAATAATGCTTTTTTTTTTTAATTTCTATATTTAAAAAAATAAAACAAAAACTCATTCAGGGTGAAGTTAGCAACAAAATAATTCTCATTACAGTTGAACAATATACTTTTAAACAATTTGACACAAATTTAGCAATGAAGTTTGACTTAAGTTAAACTCAAACACTGGCTGACAGGCTCTACATGGAAGCAGCAGCAGAGGACACAACGATGTGTGCTTGAGGAAGAGTGTGTGATGTCACATCTGCACAACAGGCCAAAGCTTCAAGTACTGCACAACACTTGCAAACACAACAAGAACATCATTTCATGCTTCTGAACATGTGCTACAGGATTTTTTTTAAACTATTATTTTTCTGAAGCAGGCAAAATATTTTTACTTAAAAAAACATTTTAATAAAACAACAAGTCAGTTTTATTTTGGCAACTTATTAATAAAACAAATTATTTTTAAATAATTTCAAAATAAACAAATGTTCAAAAGCATTGAATGATGAGCTTGGATGTGTGCAGTAGATGAAGCAGAGGTCAAGACGCACTGAAAAATGACTAAGTGTCATCACACTCACCTCCTCAAGGGGTCATTCAATGCCAAATCACTCAGTGGGTTTAAAACCAAGCTGACTTTGATTTTAATGAAACTTGCTGTACTTGTTGATAGTGATTGCACACCACTAAATCTCAAATTTGAGGTCAATCAGAGTAGAGATTTTGGAGTTACAGCCACCCGAATATTAATGAGCTCAGCTGTTAAAAAAATATGCACTGATCTGCTAAATAATTGCAGATTTGGATTCCTTGTTAAGTTCCCATTCCAAAAATATGTGTTTTGTGACTATTGACAAAGTAGTTCCTGAGAAAAAAGGGCTTAAAGTAAGGTAGCCACGCCCCTTTTTGCCAAACTCATTAATATGCGTGGGTTTGTCGTCCCTAAAGACTGCTCTAATTGACCTCAAATTTTAGATTTAATGTTATGCCATCACTACCAAGCACATAAAGTTTCATTAGAATGAAAATCGGCAAAATTATTTTTTTTAGATTTTTTGGAGTGATTTGGCATGCCATCCCCTTAAGCACAGAGCATGGAGTCCCTTGCCTTGAAACAGAACACTCACCTGTCCAAAAAAAAGTTGCCGTGTTTGGAGTGCAGACGAGTCTAGATGTCCAGAACTCTGAATCTGTCGGTTGTTTGGTGTCCAAAACATCCTCCATCATGTAAAAATCAACAAAAACATAAACATTGAGTGAGCTCATTTGCATACGCCCTAATTTGCATATCCCCGATTTGCATAAAGAAAAAAAACGTGGCTTGCCAACCAATAACTACTCGGTATTAAAATACTCTAATGTTGATGCCGCTAATAATTAAATGTTTTTTTTTAAGGACATGCTGTCCATTTTTAATCGAAAGCATAAATACACTCGTTAAGGTCAGTGTGATCTTTAAAAACTTTTAAAACAGACAATACATGTATTTGTACTTTAAGATATTGAGACTCTCGTTTTTGACAGATAGTTTAATTAAAAATAGTTACATGACCAAATAGCACTAGTAAAGCGTCGCGATAGATTGTGTACATGCACATCATGTTTTTATCTAACCGAGTCGCATGAGGAACAAGCTAAATATGAGACAATGTTTCTTTTTAAACAGAAATATACTTCTAAAGGAAAGAGCTGCGAAAACGTGGAAAAGTTGAGGACGCGTTACCTTTGCTAAAACGACGTGGAGCCAATATTCCTTCATTGTGGACGCCTTTGCACAAATAAACAGTGCCAAAAACACTTAGTTAACGGGAACAAACACAGAACACAACATCACGCTTCCAAACAATTCTTCGCTTCCGTTTCCGGTCTGTTTAACTTCCGGGTCGCAGCTAAACTATCTTGCAAAAAAAAAAACACGGCACTGCTTATCCTGTACAGAGTGGCGGAACTTATCCCAACTGACAACGGGTGTATCACACCCTGAACGGGTCGCCAGACAATCACAGGATCGACATAGACACCGTCACCGACTGGGAACCGAACCCACGCTGCCCGCACACAAGTCAGGGATTGTACCACTACGCTGTCAGTGACACAACGTGATGCCGCGAATAATGAAATAGTGGGACAGATTATCGTTAATGTGAAGCGGCACACCCAGTCTAAAATTTGGCCGGCCGTCACCAAGATGCTTCACAAGTTCACAAAGTCGGGGCTCAAGTCGCCGTTCGCCTCCTGCATGCTCATCCGCATCGTTAGCAAGCTTCTGGACGAAATGGAAGGAGGGTAAGAGGGCACTCCCTCACGTCGTGTTGTTCCTTTCATTCCTGATTTTTTTAATGCATTTATTTTGTGACCCTGCTGCTGCTCTCGGTCCTGTGCCCGCCCTCTTCCAGCCTGTGCTTCCGCTTGACGAACGCTTTTGCGTGAACTGTTCGACTTGTTTGTGGTATTGTGTCAGCTGGACATAAAGTGGGAGGAAGAAGACGCAAAGAAGGGGATCAAAGAGGAGTGCAGACAGGAAGAGGACATTGCCAACATTGGAAGATCTTCCTCATCCTCGTCCACCTGTTTCATCTCTGCCGGCTTGCTCAGTGGACTCGGAAGCGAGCGAGAAGGCTGGGGAGATCGCATCAGCACAGTGCAAAATAATGCAATCCGTTCATGAGACATAATGTGTCACATCCATTCATTTGTTCATTAAATTTAGGCTAATTTCAAACCAGCATGTCACAATTTGCTGGGTTGAGACAACTCTTGACAATATGTAACTTCAGCTACTGAGCACAGTACTTGACTTTGGACACAAAGGATAATAATTGAGCTTGAGAATTGTGAAACATGCACAATCGCAAAACACGAGGGATTTATACTCAACATATTGTCAACACAAATAATCCAGTGTATTTTTCACAGTAGACTTGGAGGAATACAATCAGTCAGACATCTTTTGAAATGATTCCATTGTCTTCAGTTTTTGTTCCATCGTCCCTGTCAGGCCTCTCTCCTCTCAGGAAAGATATTGAGTCCCAGCTCCACCAGCGCTCCCAGCAGCATGGTCCACAGCGGGATGCACACTAATGTGAGCTTCACCTCCGCCAGCTTCTCCAGCTTGGCACACAGCGTCAGGCAGAAGGCCAGCTTGAGCAACATGGCCGCCAGGTACCAGGCGCGCAGACGCAGGTCCGGCGAGCCGTTCCGCGGGTCGAAACCTGGCTTGCAGCGACCGGCCATCTTGATGGTGAGCATGAGGAGCAGGATGCCGTCAAAGACCCACACTGGCAGGAAGATGAGGAACCAGCTCCACTGCACCTACAATGCAAATTGAAAACGCATTTTTATTTCATCTGTTAGAAATGTATGCAGCAATGTCCTACCTTCCCATCCAGTTTGAGTACGAGCATGATGAGGAAGACCAGGGTGAACACCCAGGTCAACAAGACCCTCTGAGCCAAGGACATCTTGACTGGGGGCGGCAGGAGACCAACAGGCTAGGATGAAATAGCAATATGATAATAATGCAGTTAGTCATGATATTGTGCATTTATGCACCTGACACTGACAATCTGTCAATTGAGACTGAGATTTATTAACATTGCAAGTGCGTTTCATTAACCGATATATCGTCAATAAAGGGAATGCAATAGACTGCATTAATGCACTTGTCAACAGAAAGCAACATTTTAAATCTACTTGACGTCGTTAGCACGTCAGCTAGCATACCTAGCTTTGATAGCGCAATAGCAGGAAGCTAACCGCGGGCGGTAGCGTACTCACGTCAGCGTGCTCCTACATCGGTGAGCACCCTCTCCATTTTCCCGCTTGGCCTACATTATTACAGTTGGAATATTTCTTTATTCAAATATTTGATTGTTAGTACTCTGAAGGTCTATTTTGACGTCCGCTGGAAGATGGGAGAAAGTGGATCCGTTATCCGTGTTTGCCACGCCCACCCTTGATTCGGATTGGCTGCCGATTTCTCTGCGTCACGCCACATGTTTAGCCGTACACTCTGTGCTCGTGACGCACCTGCAGCGACTGATAATGTCCACTAGAGGTAGACAATGCTCTTCTGACCTTTTAATTTGTTTTAAAGCGGTTTAATAAAAATAACACGTTATTCTAGAATGGTGAACTGCACTTCTTTTAAGTATTATGACTTGCGATTGTTGTCTCCAAAAGCAAAACTAAGACCGCAAAAAATTGTGGAGGTGCTTTTGAGCGGTGCTTTACGGCCGCAGCGAGTGAAGTGAACTTGTATTTTCGCGTTGCCAGTCACTCGACTGCGGACGATCGCAACGTTGACAACCCGATCCAGTGAGCTGACGCCGAGCATCTGAACACCATGAACCAGGCTGGCTAGCAAGCTAACGCCCCCGTATAGCTTTTCTTTTCATCCCCGTGAGCGGCTACAATCGGAGCAGCGTTGACCGTCGGCGAGGTAAAAGGCGCCGCAGCCGCGCAGTCGGCTGCATGTCCGGGGCCAGGGGGGGGGACTCGGGGGGGAGTCTTTGTGGCTGCCGGTAGCATAGCTGCCTTGCTAGTTAGCTCCCAAGCTAGCCTCTTTTCGTTGAGGCGTTAGCTTTATAAGTGTGTCACTAAACGTTAACGCGCTCATGAAACGGACAAAGGAGAAGAGCGCGTTGCAATTTGCGTTGCTCGTTGAGATGTCTAAATATCACGCTGTAAAAGCTACAAGGGCACCGTAGTTTACATCTGCAGCTTTAAACTTGCACTAAACATATTAGGTTGTTCTGACTGGTATGCTGCGAAGTTGACTTATTACATAAAAGAAATGAAGGAACTTCTCTCAAGGAATTGCATGTTTTGCACTCCTATGTTGTGTTATCATGCACGTTAGAAATAATGTACTGCAAAATCTTGATACTAATATCTCTCCAAGAATTTAACCTTGAAAGTCTTCCTGACTCATTAAACTTGACTTTTACTAGCAGCCTTCAAGGAGCATTCTTTGCTGGATGAGGTCAAAAGGTGACTTTGTCAGCTCCCCTGCATATTTCTTTTGTCAATGAATGTGGTACAAGCGAGGTGTGTTGATGCTTAAATGACAGATGGAAGGTGAGACTTAAAAAAAAAAAAAATTCAAGTTGTATGTATTCCGTGCAGGCTGTGACATTGGCATCATAGAGTATCTTTGTTGCCATGGATACAGTTGTTTAGATTGTGATTCGGGTCAAAGGTTACTTGTGTTTTGGGTGAGTTGTCGGTCACCTCGGATGCTCGGCGGAGCGAGCCCGCCGCCCCGCGGAGATGGTTACATCACTTGCTGCATTCGTTACATCACCCGCTGCCTTGTGTCACAGCTGCAGATGTTAAAAGTGTGAATGCAGGCGGAGGCGAGCGACGAGCATCCTTTTTTTCCCCCCTCGCTCATTTTCAAATGTTTTTCTCCCTGAACAGCAAAATATTGGCGTGTGATGCGCATGTTTGGTGCAGTGTCGCTGCTTTCAGCTGTTTTGGGTGCTGCCTGACTTCCAGTGTCAAGATCTTCGCCACCCCTGTTATGTGGCGTTAATAACCATGCGTTGTTATAACACTTTGATGAAAGGTGCATTTTTTTTTAACTCCACCCAAGAACATATTGGTCAATATTGTGGCACATTCTTGGAGAAAATCTTGACCAAGGCTGTCTTCTTGCATTTTCACTTCCCTTAAGTGTCACGAACGCCCCAAAACTTTTGTGCATGGGCTGACTCGCACGGCTAAGAGGAAGGAACCCGTCGAGTTGAAAATGTGATGGGCAGCACAACGAGTTTCCAGCCTAAGAGGATGTCAGTTTGATCCCCGTCCACTTAGCGGGGGCCGACGTAAAGTCTCGACCCTTGTGGGGCGACACCCTCGATCGGGGCGTGCGTTTGTTTGGCTGGCTGACCTCGCCTTGCATAGCTCAAGCGGGGGCGGGCATACGTGCGTGTTTGTGTGCTCAGCCTTGATTTGGCAGCCTGGCGCTTTTTCCAATGTGGCACAAGAGATGTAACCGGCACCCGTCATGAAATATGGAGCACCCGCAGGGAGGGGCGCGAGGGGGTTGGGAGGCAGCTCGGGTTCCACCTCTCATGTTAGCGGAGGCAGGAAGGACGTCTGGGTTTATGTTTTCATCCTGAATGAGCCTTCACAAGCTCCCTCCCAAAAAAGTGGTGATGGTTTGCATACAAATCAATTTTAGCAAGCAGAATTGTTCAGCAGCAGCGGTTCCACGATGAGAATCCGTCACGTTGTGTTTGAAGCATTTCACAGCTGCGTTGAAAGTCGAGCCATGACAAATAATTGACAAAACAGATGAATTGATTCTGAAGATATTCGTTAGTTGTCACCCGAGTGAAATGACAGTGGATGACATCATCCAATTCCGGCAGCCATTATTTATACGGAATCAAACCCGCCTTGCACTTCCCACTCGACATTCTTGCTTACTGCCGTGAGTTCACACCTGTCTTTGGTTGCGTCAGCGTGCGATTTTATTACTTGGCGCACTCAGAATTGAGAATTTACCTGAGGGTGAAATATCGCAGCTTGCAGTCAGTCGCCAAAATGTGCGCAGTTTGCAAGTCATAAATGAGGCCGCCTACCATCTGCGTCTTGTCCTATTTGCGTCCTTCCTTAAATATTTAGTGCCATTTTTTTTTCACCCCCAGGCTCGTGAAGACATTCCTCCTTTTCACGGCCTCCTGAATATGCGCTCTCGAATGAATTCTTCTTTTTCCAGCATCTTCACCAACTTGTCGTTTCTGTTCAACTAAGTGTCCAGTGCGCTCGTTGGCTTTGGTGTCATGTGACTCAAGATGTCTGCTTGTGCTCAAAATACACACGCGAAGCCGCAGCATATTTTGGGAACGTTGAGTCTTTTTTTTTTTGTGTGTGTTTTGCCATGTTTTCTGTCTTAAGCGATGATCTTCAGTGCACTTCAGGCCATATTAGGCGACTTTCAAGGCCAATCGGATTTGAACTTGACGGATGAGTCCCATTTGTAAGTTTAGACAAATCCTGGCCTGACATTGTAATATTTTTTTTTTTTCAATCTCTTGTGCTGTGTGAAAATATGCGGTCGGCCTTGACACACGCACACAGTAAGTTGACATGATCACACTTATCTGCAACTCTCGAAAATGCGTCACGATTGCTGACTCACGGCGTGAGACTCTTGACAGCGCGAGAGGAAAAACAGAACGAGGCTGGAGCCTCTCACACGACCGCATCTTCAAACCGAAACACATCAACGGCGCATCTTCTCGCCCTCGCTTGCGCGTCGAGGCCGGTCGCCCCCACATGGCCTTGTGGCACTTTTTCCCGCTTTAGCACAAAGGCCAGACTTCCTTTAAATGCGTGACATCATCTCAGCGCCGCCGCTCGCACCTCGCCACCTGTTGGCTCGCGACGTTGCCGTCAACACGACGACGATGGTGGAAAGTGTGTTGTGTTGCGGCTTTAATACTCCAGGAAAAAAATTATTATTTTTTTTTTTACAGCGCAACAAGTAAAATGGAAGAATGTGTCTGTCAACAGGGTTGTGCGTGAACGCCCCGTTGTCAAGGGCGGAGTCCACGGCAGCCGTTTCTTGGAACATTCCGACTTTGCTTGTGCGCTTTCAACCACAAGCCTTGCTGTATTTGTACAACCATGTTACAAGCGTCTTCCAGTGTGCGCTCTTGTGTCCGCCCTTCCCCGGCCCCGCCCCTTTCTGTCTTAGTCACGACACACCTGCTTGCCTCCGTCGGGCGTGTGCGCTCTCATTGGTCTGTCAGCTCACACCTTCCTCTCTTTGCTCTCCCTCCTGTCTGATTTGTATTTTTGTGTGTGTGTGTGTTTCTTCCCTCCAGTCTAAGATGCCCCAGACGGCGAGAGGTGACATGTAAATGGCTTCCAAAGTGAAAGATGCCGTGGTGTGGTACCAGAAAAAGGTGAGAAGCTGCTTTCATGGAAACGTCCAGCGCTTATTTCACGTTTACGGAGCTTGTGTGACGTTAAGCGTGCAATCGTTCAAAATGTCTTTGCCGGGCTAATGAATTAAGATTCCGGGTCCCCGTCAACCCCCGATTGATTAAGTAATTGATTAGTGATGAGGGGTGTCCCAATACTTTTGTCCGTGCAGTGACATTTGTCCTCAAAGTCAATTCAAAGCTGCTCAGAATCCAAAATGTGCCAGCAAGCCGGTGTCGAGTGTCATCTTGTTCCGCGGTTTCCGATATCGGATCCGCCGGCGGCTTCCATCGTGCCCCCCCAAAAGGCTGACATTCAATCCCCTCCTCGCCACCCCGCAGCGCTCGCCTTACACGTCGCTCAGCCAGGTCCTTATTTTTTTTTTTTCCTTCCCTCGCTGTCAGACAAACTCGGCTTGGCACCGTGCGTCAACATGACTCACGTGCGTTGAAAACTGAAAGTGTTTCCTGGAGCAGACTTTTTAGCAGACTGCATTCAACTGAGATCGAAGCTTCAGTCTTTTCAATTTCTCCCACAGACGTACACTGAGTCTAAATGTGCGTAACTGCTGAGTCATAAATGAGAGACAAGTGGTGTGCTCGCAAGGCTTCCCGTTTCAAAACAGTTTGCAGTCATGCAAACTCAGAATGAACTTAATCCAAATTAGATTTAACAGATGTTTTCGCTATTAAAGGCCAAGTCAAGTAAAAAAAAAAAAATTTTGGATTAAAAATGCATTTGTGCAATTTGCTTTCGTCTTATTCCCCGGTTGACCGCTACGTAAGTAATTAGCTTGCTCATTGCTCTGTCGTGCTTGCACGCTGCCCCTTTGCAAACGCTAAGTGCAGTGCGAAAAAGACCTGAATGTCAACCATGACAATTGACAACTAGTTCTGGGCTGGATCTATTTAACCAGTTCATGCGTGCACACGGACACACCTGTCAAAACTGAAAATAGGCCACACACGTGCACACACACACACACACACACACACGTGCGTTGCCATGATCACGGGGAAACAAAGCATGGGTTAATCTCCTGGCCACGATGGGCCGTCTGACCCAAATTCCTTCCAGTTTGTTTTGCTCCCCGGACTTCCGCTATAATTAGCCCGCTCGCTCTCAGAGCAATAAATCCCCGTGTAGTTGATCATCTCCCCCATTAGCAGCTTTGAGGGAATTGATAATGGATTGGAGTGTTAATCCAGAGCTCAGAGATCCCCCCCACCCAATCTCTTTAGCAAAATGCAAAATGATGAGCTAGTCGTGTAAGTGGCGTACCGAAGCTCATATTTTTATGGTTGTTGTGTAACTGTTACTTGTCTGACATAATCCCCCCTCCCCACCTCACTACGTCGCCATGGCGACCCCGCGCTGCGGCAACACTCGGCCCCCGGCCGCCTTGCGGAATCTCGGCACTGCAATGTCAAGTGATGGCAAAAAGAGAGAAAGTGTCACTTGGACACAAAGCCATTCGGCAAACACGGACGGAGCGTTTAAGAGGATCAAGTCGCTGTTAATACCGCGGCTGTCAGATGTCGCTCACATGTCGTCACATTTTTTTTTTTTGGAAATAATGCTTCTTCTTTGGCGGCTTTCTTCCTTTGGCTTGACCTCGTCCAAGTTGAACGAGGCCTCAGCGTCTCCTCTGACAAACACCCTTTGTGGAAATCAAAGGCACGCTTGTTGTCTCGTTCACGTGTTCCTAAACTCGTTGAACACCACGAGGCTTGTTTGTTGTCTCACGAAAAGCTGCGGCGCTTTTCTTCCCTGCACGGCAACGCCAAGCCGGGCTATTAAGTCCACGTGACGTTGACAGATGACACTCGCGGGTGTTAATCTCGTTTGTGTGTGTGCATGTTTGCAATTAATCACTTTTGTGAAATCAAGTTGTTGTTTTTTTGTGTTGAAGCATTTTTGTTTTATGTTTTTCCTTCTAAACTGCAGCCTGTTTCTTTTGACAATTGCATTCCACTCCAATGCGTTGTTGAGTTGAATTCGAGGAATTGTTCGGGGCTAACCGAAAACCTGTTTTGAATTAGGCCATCCAGTAGACGAAGCAAGTTGTGCAGACATTTCAAAGTCAAATGAATTCCCGTGCACGTTTGCGATCTCTCGTAGATTGGCGCCTACGACCAGCAGATTTGGGAGAAGTCGGTGGAGCAGCGGGAAATAAAGGTGAGCTCTGCATTTTCGACGCCACTTTGCATTCAGCACTATTTTCTTTCCCCGTTTCTTTGAAATTCTGTCTGCTCCCTCCCATCTCCACCCTTGTCCGGTGTCTTTCCTTTTTTTTTTTTTTTAACCATTTCCTTTCTGCCCGACTTCCTCCTCTTCATCTTCACCCGTCCTCCCTGTCAATCGCCCTCGTCTTCAGTTTATATCGCTGGTGAGTATTGAGCGGCAGCGAGCACAGCGCACGTCGGCTCACCCGCGCCGTAGACTAGCACGACTGTGATTTTGGCTCCGTGTTTGGTGTGTTCACCCCACGCTTGCACGCAATCACAAGTTGATGCGTTATAGGATGGCCGAGTGGCTGCCAGGATGGCTGAGTGGTCTAAGGCGCCGCGTTCAGGACCCAGTCTCCCCAGGAGGCCTGGGTTCGAATCTCAAATTTCCCCATTGTGGGACTAATAAGGGGAATATTATTATTATTATTATTATAGGAAAATAAAAAAATCCACAAGTGGTGCAGGAAGCACCCAGGCGCAAATGTTTTAATTTCTTTGCATCTTTCAAATTGAGATTTGCCATTTCTATCCAATTTGGCGATATTATTAATTATTATCGTATGCAAAGAGTCTCGCAATTGATCCTGAGATGTTTTTTGACGTCGCTATAAAGATAAGAGGCCACGAATAGCCCGCAGATAAGAACACGAGCGGCCTGTTTGTTTTGAACGGCCGCGCCAAGATAAATCTGCTACCAACGAGGAACTATTGATTGTCTTGTTTGGATTGGCCTGAAGGTGAAACGGCGCCGTCCTCGGGTCGACATCTCGTCGGATGTCCTTTTAACACGATCTGCGGTGGCGCTAGCTCACTCGGCAAAGTGTGGCTCAAACATGCACGTGACGTGTGTTTGATTTCTCATTCACAACTTGTGTTTGTCGTCGCTCTAAAAAAAGGAGCAAATTGAGGAGGTCAGGCAGCGTCTCGTGTCGGTTCAGAACGTGCACCTTGATGCCAATAGTTTAGTGGGAATGCAACTAGCGCTTGTAGAGAGCACGGTGTGCCTCCCCCCGATATGTCGCCGTCGTTGACGTTTTGTGTCGTCCCCGCAGGGCCTGCGGAACAAGCCCAAGAAGACGGGTCACGTCAAGCCAGACCTCATCGATGTGGACCTGGTTAGAGGTGAGACGAAGCCGACTTCAAGTTGTCGATGAAGACGACCTCGCCAACATTCATTTGTGTCGCTCCGAAGGTTCCGCCTTCGCCAAAGCCAAACCGGAGAGCCCGTGGACCTCGCTGACTCGCAAGGGCATCGTGCGCGTGGTCTTCTTCCCGTTCTTCTATCGATGGTGGATCCAGGTCACCTCCCGAGCGATCTTCCTCTTGCTGTTGGCGCTCTACATGTTGCAAGGTCGCTCTCCTCAAACGAATATGAACTAACTCAAATTGGGGACAAACGCTTTCGTTAACAAAATGAAAAACAAACAATTTTTTAAATAATAATGAAACTTTTCCAAACTTTTGCGTCTTTGACCGCAGTGGCGGCGGCGCTCCTGTACGCGACGGTCCCGCAGCCTCACGGCATCCCCGCCACCGAGGTGTTTGGCGCCATCTGGCTCATGCTGCTGCTGGGCACCGTGCACTGTCAGATCGTCTCCACGAGGACGCCCAAGCCGGCCTCCAGCGTTGGCGGCAAGAGACGCAGGTGACGTCAAGACAAACGGTCACTTAGAGGAAAGCTTGTTTTCACCCGCTTTGATTTGTCATGGAGAGATTCTCTTCGTCTGTTTGAAATTATTTTCCCGTGGCTCACTCGTCACATTTTTTATTTATTTTTTTACCAAATTGTCACATTTCAGTTGGAACTGATCAGGCTCTCCATGATGAATACGGCGCTTTAAGTTTGCCGCTGCTTTGTGTGTTTTTGGAGTGTTTGCATTTTCCTTTTGGGAATGTTTGCGTGTCGCTTTGAAGTTTTTCCACTCAGGAAGAATCATCGGCCGCCGTCGACTGAAAGAGGCCATTAATTCAAATTCCACAATTTAAAATGACTCGCACGACAGCTTTTTTTCTTTTGATCTCTGTCCCTTCATCAGTCGTTTGATTCAGAACAACGATAAAATGTCACCGGATGATCGAAGACACAGTTGGGTTCATGCACGAGACTCCCGTCAGGCGGCCACTAAGCATGTCTATGCTCTATTCTTCTTTCCCGACTGAAGGAAGTTGAGGAAGGCCTCTCAGATGGAGGTGCATAGGGAAGGCGACGGCTCTAGCACTACCGATAACACACAGGAGGGGGCGCCGCACTCCTACTCGGCCAGCGCCACAAACAGCCTGGGCACTCTCTTCCACGATTTCTGGCATGATCTTTGTAAAGCTGGGTGTGTATTTCCCTTCTTTCTTTTTGAGTGGCCAAAGTGAGGCATGTTGTTGTGCTCGTCCTCATCCTTGCTTGAATCACTCGGGCGGATCGTCGGTCACTTATCATCCCATCTGTGTCCCGAAGGTCCAAGAAGTCCAAGCTGTCCATTGACAAGTCGACAGAAACGGACAACGGCTACGTGTCGCTGGACGGCCGCGTGACCAACCGCAGCAGCGAGGAGGGTCTGCAGCTGCACCAGGAGCAGCGCTGCGAACTCCTGAACCGCCTCGAGGAGGCGTGCTGGGCAGCGCGCGGACCGCCCTCGCACACACACGCCGCCCGCAGCGCCGCCCTGCAGCTCGCCGCCGGCAGCAAGGTGAGTCAGCTCGCGCGGCGCGACTCCCGCCGCAGTGTCGTGACTCTCCCGCTGGCGTCCGACAGGCACCCGCGTCGGACGAGGCGTCCAGCGAGGAGGACCCCGAGGCGTCCTATATCGCCCTCCGCAGGGGGGTGGAGAGACTTAAAGTCGACTGTGCACTGCGAAACCGCAAGAGCACACACTACAAGAAGCACTACATTGTGGAGGTGAGCTATTTGATTTTGAACGCAAGTGCCAGCGATTTTAGATCATTTTGATTGAATTTTCAAGACTTGTTTTTGGGCGTTTAGCAAGCTAAGAAGCAGCTGACAAAGGTTTGCGATTGCTATCTCTCACTGTCTTTCTTTTGCGTCAGGACGTTCCCAAGTCAGGCACCAGCTGCAGCTCCAGGTGCTCCAGCCTGAGGACTCCGGACTCGGAGAGCACTCGGCACGAGTCGGAGACGGAGGACCTGCTGTGGGAGGACTTCTTGCACTGCGCCGAGTGCAGGTCGTCGTGCACCTCGGAGACGGGTCAGAGAGACTTGAGATCCCCAAACCAAATTCCTCGCTTCATGCCTAACGTGAGAATCGTCCTCCTTCACAGACGGAGAAGGAGGAGGCGCGCCCGTGTGTCCTCCCACCAAGAAGGAGTACAGAGACGACCCTTTCCATCAGGTCAGCTGGAAATGCAACGCAAGTGGTCAGTTTTTTGTTTTTTAACATTTTCCTCTCCTTAGGGCCACGCCCCCTGGCTGCACAGCTCCCACCCAGGCCTGGAGAGAGTGAGCGCCATCGTCTGGGAGGGAAACGAGTGCAAGAAAGCTGACATGTCCGTCCTGGAGATCAGTGGAATGATCATGAACAGAGTGAGCGCACAAAAATCAACACCCGTTCACAATTTTGTCTTCCAAGAGGGAATTTTAACATGTTGGTGCGTTCCAGGTGAATCTCAACACTCCGGGAATTGGTTACCAGGTGTTTGGGAATCTGGTGTCAGTCATGCTGGGACTCACGCCGTTCGCTTACAGGTAACTTGAAAGACTTCATTGCGAAATAAAGACACGACAAATGTATTTGGCCGTATGTGTCGTCAGACTTGCTCAGCACCGCGACTTTGACCAGCTGACCACGCTCTCGGCCAATGAGCTGCTGTCCGTGGCGCTAGGGGGCGGCACCGGCTCGGACACCCTGGTGGTCACCATGGTAACGGTGAGCTTCATGGTGCGGGTGTGCCTCATCTGGCTCTTCTTCTTCTTGCTGAGCGTGGCCGAGAGGACTTACAAACAGGTGAGGCCAAAATGTTGCCATGATCACACTTGGGGTTTTTTTCCTGCCATGGTCGTAAGATATCAACTTGAAAACATGAAATAAATGTGTGTGTGTTTCAGAGGCTGCTGTTTGCCAAACTATTCGGTCACTTGACGTCAGCCCGACGAGCCAGGAAATCAGAAGTTCCTCATTTTCGACTGAAGAAAGTCCAGAACATCAAAATGTGGCTGTCACTACGCTCATACCTTAAAGTAAAATACGACACTACTTTTTCAGCGTGAACATTATTGGCTGCACGATTCTGGAAAAGAATCAAACTGTGTTTTCAAGCCACTAATATTGTTACATAAATTCTACACCCTCCCTCAGTAACTTTGCAAGAATTGTTGCAACATTCGCTAACGCTACAATTTAATACTTTTTTTGGGCCAAAAATTGAATATTTAGCACAGTAAATTATGTTCCCTAATTTTTCAAACTCATTCAACCCTAATAATTAAAATAAATTGTCCTACCATGCGATGTTGACTTGAGCACAATTAGTTGTTCATTTGTTGCATTGCAGCGTCGAGGCCCCCAACGCTCCGTCGATGTCATCGTGTCTTCCGCCTTCTTGCTGACGCTCTCGGTCGTCTTCATCTGCTGCGCGCAGGTAGCATACCGTACGCATTCGCCCCCCTCCTCCTTGTTGTCACGGTGATGTCAGTTGACGATGCTCATCGTCGTTCTCCGCCGCGCAGTTGCTGCACGTGCACGAGACGTTCCTGGAGTGTCACTACAACTGGGAGTTGGTGATCTGGTGTTCCAGTCTGTCGCTCTTCCTGCTCCGGTTCGTCACGCTGGGCTCGGAGACTAGCAAGAAGTACAGCAACACATCCATTTTGCTCACTGAACAGGTGAATGAAAACACACGCACATGCACGCGCACTTTTGTTACTAGTCCTGATTTTGTGTGTGTGTGTGTGTGTCTGTCAGATCAACTTGTATCTCAAGATGGAGAAGAAGCCCAACAAGAAGGAAGAGCTGACGCTGGTCAACAACGTCTTAAAACTGGCAACAAAACTACTCAAGGTGTCGAGTGATTTTGTGAACGTATCCAAAAAAAAATTTTTTTTTAATTGCACATTATTGATGTTGACGTGTTTGTTGCAGGAGCTGGATAGTCCGTTCCGGCTGTACGGTTTGACCATGAACCCGCTGCTGTACAACATCACACAGGTGGTCATCCTGTCCGCTGTCTCGGGAGTCATTTCAGACCTGTTAGGATTTAACTTGAAGGTGAGCGTGACCAAATGTCCAAACGTAAAGCAGGGGTGTGTGTGTGTGTGTGTCTAACGCGCGTGTGTTACTGTGCGCAGCTGTGGAAAATCAAGTCGTGACATTAAGATGACTGAAGACGACGACGACGTATCATTCGAGTGCTTTGACCTTCAACAAGCTATTTACCCACTCAGTGTTCTCACTTTTTATTTAACTTCACTATTTATGACATCTCACATTGCTCCCTTGTGCTTAAATTATTTTATTGTTTGTCATGAATATTATTATCGTGGCGCTTATTGTTGGTTATCAGCTCAGTCCGACATTTGAAGGCCGTTTTATTGTAAGTTGTTTTTATTTTGCTTTAAAGGTTACTCATGTGGTCTGAATGCTTTTGTTCATACACATCATTTTTTTTTCAACACATATGTTGGGTACGATTGAATACAATATTTCAGGTCACCGTGAATGGCGTAGCAAGTAAATCATGTGACACATTTCTATAGTAATCCATAATTGGCTGACTCACCGACAAAAATTTAAGGAAGGAAAAAAAATACAAATATATAAAATGGTAGAAGTAAGACTACAAATATGGATGTCACGTCAAAAACGGAACGTCTAATCCAAAGGGAAAGAAAAGTAACAAAAAAGTATGATTCATTTTTAAATGTACTCAAGTTGTTTTTATTTGAATTTATTTGCCCATTTCAATCGCCGGTGGGTTTGACAGTATTTCTTGTTCATATTTTCCCTCTGAGCCGAGTCAAAACACAAAACAAATCACAATGTAAGCTGGCGTTTTTTGGGGAGCCGACGTGATTGGGTCAGTCTACTTGCATCAGTATTAGCTTGTAACGTCGAAGCAGCCGGTTTATTGAAAGCAAAACAATCTGCACTTTATACACGTTGACGAACATACAGTGGATAATTTGCATCAGTCTCATCAAATTTAAATGCTGACATGTAATGTTGTCGTGTTAGCATGTTGCTAACATTATTATTATTCGGAATTGTGCGCATTGAAGGAGACCAAAGTGCTTGCTTTTCCTGATTGTTTGCTTTTTTTCTCTTCTGGTAAAAGAATGTATTTGCAGCTTTAAATACTTTTTGTCAAGCTGTACATTTTGTGTGTTTTTTTTCCGTTCAACTGTGCGCTTTTGTGGTCTCTTTATATTTTCAAGTTTGTTCTTCACATTTGTGGGGAGAAGAGGCATGTTTGAATATGTTGTTTGATTTTTTTTAAGTAACAAACGTATGTTGAAACATGAAGTTCAGACAGTCCAAATAATTTAAGTTTTTGAGAGGAAACTGGTCTGTTGACATTTTTTATAATAAAATCCAAGCGCTGGATGATAAAAGAAAATTAGTGTTTTGTGGGCTTTTTCACAGATTAAGCGCATGCTAACCATCACTAACCGACACGATTTTATTTTGGAAAGAAGCCCGGTCATTTACCGTCCTCACAGTGGAGATCTGCAGCCAGGTCCTCTTGACCATCGCTCCAATGACATTTGTCATGTCTGCCAAAAAGAAAATTAAAAATTCCATGAACTTGGGGACTAGAGCCCAAGGCAAGAGGTCTTAGACGAAGGATGTAGTTAAAGAGGACGTTGGGGTGAGAGCAGAGGATGCAGAGGACAGGGTTAGATGGAGACAACTGATTCGCTGTGGCAACCCCTGAAGGGAAAAGCCGAAAGGAGAAGAAGATAATCATGATAACTCGGAGTTAGAAAAGGCACATAATTTTGCAAAAAGTTGCAAAGTTGTCCAAGTAAGTAGCAAAATACGCTCAAGCGAAACAAATTGTGGACGAGTTTTTCTCGATTTGTGTTAAATAAACGCATTTAAAAAAGATAATAATAAAAAGCTCTCTTCCCTTTCTTTGATGTACAATTAGGATAGAAAAATACTCGCTCCCATACAATGGAGACAGCTACACTGCCCTCTGGCGGACACCCTTTATAAACACGTAAGAATAACTTGTATCCAATAAACACGCACCCGCTGATAGACAAACGCACATTCGACACTTCACACGCAAAATCGAATATTTCAAAATGTCATAATAAATGCAAATGGAAACGCAAACATTTTCTTTGATTGACAGCTTAGTGCTCCTTGGGCGTGCTCGCCTACGAGCAACCTTGTTCATATTGTTTTACGGTAACGAGTGAGTGAGCTTCCACAGACGTCGAGAGGAACATGAAACAAACTAAACGGCCTAAGTGTCGCAATTGTGCTTCTAAATAGTGTAGCTGACATATAACTAAATAAAATAGACAGTTTCAAAGTGTTTAAATTACGCCCCGAAAACAATCTAGTGGTTACCAGAAAACTGGCTCATTGTCCTTCTTCCTCTGCTTCTTCGTTTCCCTCTTCTTCTTCCCTTTTTTACAGATTACAACCAACTGTCCAGGAGCTCGCAAAGCCATTTGGCAAGTAAAGTAAAATGCAAATAATTCAAATGAACACAACACGGTGCTTCAATAGCATGCTGATCCGGGTCCCTCTCTATTTACGTCACGACCCTGCCCGGCAGGTGAAACCGCGCACCTTATGCTCCATGATGAGTCATCATCATGCGACCGAGTTGTTCTGGAGCGTAGTCCACCATATTGAATAATGTATTGTATTTTATCGAAGGATATAAGACACTAAAATAACTATAAATAACAAGCACAGCAAGTTAAGATTGGTGAGTTGGGACGTACATTCATTTTTCGTGTATTTGTATAGTGTCAATAAAAGTTGACTCTAAGCAGTGAAAATGCAAGCATTCCTGTTTGTCCTCATACAGCAACACTATAAGGAAAAACATGGGAAGGGCAAATATTGAAGACGTTTTATTGAGGTGTGGCTGTGTACAGAGAAAATGATAGAGGGGTGGGAGGTTCACTGGGCTTTGGGGGGCACCCACTCGTGGATCTTCTTGCGCGTGGTGGGGTAGGGCACGTACTGCTGCGAAGTGCCGCTCACATTGAACTGGTGCACCTCAGCCAGGAACTTCTTGGGCTCGGGTGGATGCATGGTGGGGGGGTCGTCTGTCATGCAGTGCAGCCAGCGATGCCTTGGGGGTTGGGTTGACATTAAAAGATAAAAGTAATGACACACAAGTCTTAACATGAACATGCAACTTCCAAAAATCTGCGTTTCATCATGAAACCCACAAGTATGTCTACATGTAATATGCTGCCCTCTGGTGGCAAAGGTGCACATACCAGAAGAAGTACAATACGTCAATGTGCGCTAAAGCGAAAAAT